>NC_134584.1:42467505-42785233 GCF_037038515.1 Microtus pennsylvanicus | reverse complement strand
ATCATTCTTCTCCAAGGGAGTGACACTGGGTATACCAACCACACTCCAAGGCAGGTGCCATGCCCAGGAGTAGTTGGATAACACAAATGGACTCCATATTATTTTGTGCTTATTTATTTATTTATATTCTTAATTAAAATTATTTTTTTATACAATATAGTTTGCCCACATTCCTTCCTCTCCTCCAACTCCTCCCAATTCCTCCCACCTCCCTACATTAAGTCAGCATAATGCTGTTTTTTCTCTCTTTTAAAACAAAACAAGAAACAAAAATAAAATATAAATACCCATAAAAACAGAAAAATGAAAACCAAAATAAAGAAGCCAAAGACCAATAAGATAAAATTTCTAGATAAGACACAGGGTCCACAAAAACCAACCAACGAACCAACGAACCAACCAACCAACCAACCAAAAATCCCATGGAGTCTATTTTGTGTTGGTCAACTAATCCTGAAGTGAGGACTTGTGGCCTGTCCTGGAATGTGGTTGATATATCCAGTGGCACTTATGGTCCTTCCCCAGCCCAAGAGGCTATTTGGAACTGATCACTGCTGGCAAAGGGAATAATCAATTTTCTCCATTTTTTTTAAGAGAGAGAGAAAATATATGAAGTTGTGTGGGTATATAGAAGAGGAGGAGAATCTGGGGGAAATTCGGGAAAGGGAAAGAATATGATCAAAATATATTGTAAGAAATTTTCAAAAACTTAAAATAAAACCATAAAAGAGAACATGGTTTTAGGAGCAGTTTCTGAAGAGAATAGGGATCCTTTCAACACTGGTGACTATAATTTATTTAAAACTGTTTCAGGCTCTGTAGGCAGAGACTGCTCGCTTGTTTCTTGATTGCTCAGACCAAATAGTCACACAGAAACTATATTAATTATAACATTGCTTTACCTATTAGCTCAGGCTTCTTACTAACTCTTATATCTTAAATTAACTTATTTCTACTAATCTATGTATCGCTATGAGGTTTGTGGTTTACCGGTAAGATTCCCTGTCATCTGTCTCCTTTGGCAGCTACATGGCATCTCTTTGACTCCACCTACTTTCTCTCTATATCTCTGTTTGGATTTTCTGCCTGGCTTTACTAAGCCATTGGTCTAAACAGTTTCTTTAATGACCAATGGTGATAAAACATATTCCCAGCATATAGAGGGGAATCCCACATCAAATCTCTGGGAAGTATGTGAACGATGAAGTTTACTATAAAACATGTATGTTTGAGACTATGGATGGAGACAGTTTAGACATGGCCTGTACTTAGAAGTGGGGAAGGCTTCTCTGTGGGTCCCACTGGCTATTGCTCTCTATAGTCACAATGGAATTTGAACAGAAGGAATGGACGGAGTTGTTCTAAGAGCTTTGAAAGGAAACCTGAGAAGTCATGGAGAATCTGGTTGGAAAGGGTTAACAGCATGCTGTGAAGACTAGAGGGGCTTCAAGGACTAGGTTAAGGCTCTCTCAGTTTTTCTTTCAAGATATTCACAGCAAGCTGAGCAAAGGTGGCTCATACTTTTAATCCCAGTACTTGGGAGGCAGAGGAAGGCGGATTTCTGTGAGCTTGAGGCCAATTTGTTCTACAAGAGCTAGTTTCTAGGACAGGGTCCAAAGCTACAGAGAAAACTTGTCTCAAAAAACAAAAAACAAACAAAAAACCCTCCAAAGCCCTACCAAACAAAAAGATATTCACAGCAGCAGAAAAAAGAGAAAGCTTATCTTTGAGGTGGGGAAATAGGGGAGCATGGAGCATGGCTCAAGGTAGCATATCTGAAGAACAAAAATTCTGATGTCTTAAGTTTTACTTTTATAAGATTTAAAATGTTATTATCTATTTTATTTTAATTTAAGGTGAAGCACTAGGCTCTTGATAAAATAAATACCTCAAAATCCATACCTTGTTTTTCTACAGTAAGGACAGACGGGAGTGTGACTGCGGAGTGGGGTTCCGTATTCCAGGTTGAGAAAGCCAGGAGAGAAAAGCAAAGAAGAGCAGGGTCAAGGGAGAGAACAGTAAGGGGCAGGAGTGGGAAAGAGCAGGGTCAGCAGACACATGGAAGCTGTAGATAAAAGGGCATGTCAACATGTCAGTTTGAAAATGAGACAGTTCCTGGTGCCACGAGGTTCAAGAGCAGCGCTAAGAAGGCCACGGAGTGATGGAGACGGGAGGGATGGAGATGGAGACTGCCTAGGGTAACACTAATTTCATTGGGTTGTTTTTGGTTTAGCTCCTCAATGTCAAATTTCTCTCTTGAAGGGAACAGAAGAATTATTAATATTTCAAAGGAAGCATTTGTAAGATGGTAAGCTAGGTATTTATTTTTAAGCATTGTCTTGAAGTGAGAGGCAGAGATTAATAGAGCCAATTTAAATCCTCTTAGGGGGATGCATCTAATGTCTGCCACTTGCTATATTGTCTCCATTAAGTGTAGACACAGGAAGACCTATACAATTGAAATGTCATCTCTGACACTGGGGAGGTTTTAAAAAACACATTTTCAACCCTTTGATAGAAGTCTTTATTAACCTCATCTGTAAAAATGTCTATCTCCAACAATGAGGAGGTGTCTTGTGGAATTCGTGGCTAGTTTAGGGGAGTAAGCGATCATCTGTGCCTATCTCCTTTCTATGTTTTAAAGTTACAGATGCGTGTTTCTACCCTTAGTAATGGGCAGAGTCTAGCAATGGCAGAGAACATGAGCATCTGATATTACCAATGAAAGAAGTGATGTGATCAAAAGTCCAGTGTTAGTTATTTACTCTTAGAGTTTTGGAATAATGGTATTGATTGCTTCCGTTGGCAAATAACTTTAAAATTTTCCACTTCAATCTTTTTGTTTTTTTGAAAAGCCTATACGTAGTGTTTAAAAATAGAATGGAGCAGAGCAGGAATGAAAACATTTGGCTACCTTAAACCGACCAACGCGAATGCCATCATGCATTTTGTTAAAACTTGTTCCAAGTGATTTCATGAGGACTTGAAGAGCACATGAACGGGCCTATGCACAGTTTATGTATAATCGCAAAAGGTGACCATTTAGCTTCATTTTCAAAATTATTCTGGATAGCGGTGTGAATCTTAGTGCAAAAGAACAGTAAAGAGAAAGGAGCCATACGTTAGTAAAGGGCAGTGTGAGAATCCGCAGTCTGATGAGATCCTGCCTGAGCACAGCAGTTCAGGAAGCAAGTGGGTACACTCTCCACACTGGCATCTGGTCTTTGGTTTTGATGTTCTAGCCCCCTAGCATGTGAAGCCATGTCAGTGTGAACCTGGGGAGCATGCCTAATGTTGATTTGTTCCATCAGCAAGGGGAATCTTTATCATACAGTGTTGATCCTTTAGACTTGGAGGTTAGAGGGCTTTCGTGGAAAAGCTCCATCCCTGAGATCTGGAGATCCAGCAACAGGTCATGGCAGCTTCTGGAAAAAGTGTCGATCAGTGCACTGATTGCCTTACTAAGCTACTCAGAAAGCTCCTGGGGGAGTAGGGCTCGTTAACTTCTGCTCTGTCAACAGCTCACTCATCTCCAGTTTGCTGACAGCATCCAGAATGACACCTGACTTCCCACGATCTACCCTGTCACGAATAAGGGGGGAGGGGTTCTGCCTGATCACATTTCTCAAATTTTATTTATTTCAGCTATTCTCTAAAGACAGTCATACACATATTTAAAGTTATTTTTGGTTGTGCTACATTATTTGTTAGGCACAAAGTTTAAGTTGATTGATTACTGTAATTTCCTCCGTCTGTATTCCCCATGGAATCAATGACAAAGGAAGCGCGATCCCTTAACCCTTGCAAACATTTGGTTTGTTTTCAGAAACAGAAAATTACAAAGTTTCCTGGAGATATTATCGTTCTAGGAGCATATTCTTCTAGAAGCACAGTGGATCTCCTTATAGATAATCATTATTTTATAAAAACGCATAAAGTTCAGTTGAAGAGTGGGAGGAGTGAAAAGATGAGCAAAGAGGTCAAGACCATGATGGGGACACCCACTGAAACAGTTTACCTCAGCTAGTGGGAGCTCACCAACTCCAGCCGGACAGAGAAGGAAACAGCATAGGACCAAACTAGTCCCTCTGAATGTGGTGACAGTTGTATGATTGGGGCAGACTGAGGGGCTTTTTTGGAACCTATTCTTTTTGGATGGATCCCTTGCTTAGGCTAGATATAGTAGGGAGGGCCCAAAGCAATGTGCCTTACCCTCTCTGAGGAGTGGATGGAGGGTAGGGTGGGATAAGTGGAGGAAATGGGAGGGGGGACTGGGATTGATATGTAAAGTGAAAAAATAGTTTGTTTTCTTTTTTAAAAAAATAAAATTTAGAAAAGTAAAAAAAAAACAAAAACAAAACCAAAAAAACCTACATCCCATGAATCAGAGTATTGCCTGCTAGTAGGATAAAGAGGAAGGTGGAAAGAAGGATCAAAAATGGATTAAAATTTCATTCAAAGAAATGCTTTTGTCGGTAGACTTGGAATGACAGCTGTCAGGAAGTGTTCATTCCGAAGTTGTTGTTGCATATATGTACTTTAATTTCTAAAATATTTGTGTGTGTGTGCGCGCGCGAGTGATGTCTGTGTGTGGGACTATGGGGGCTAAAGGCTGATTCATGGTATTTTTTTTTCTACTATTCTCCACCTTCATTTTTTGGACAGTATCTCACTGAACTCGGAATGCACCAGTTGGCCAGGCTTGCCAACAAGGTGCTGAGAACCACCTGTGTCTGCCACCCCCCTCCCCCCAAGCACTGGAGACACAGATACTTTCTGTGGGTGCCGGAGATCTGAACACGGGTCGTCATGCTTGTGCATCCAGCCCTTGTCTCGCTTTTCTTTTCTTTTCTACTTTTACTCAGGTTGTTTCCATGATAGAGAGTGAGGAGAGAAACCGCTCAGGAGGTGTGGAACTGGCAGTCAGTGAGTTGGAGCTTGGCCAGGGCAGGAGAGGGTGACTCCAGGTGCGGCTTCATTGCCATCCTGTTGAGGGCATCTTCAGAGGTTTCTAGAAAGGCGTCGCTGGGGGAACCGTCTGGGATAAACGGAGGGTCGGGTGTGGCAGCATCCTGGTCTGGCAGAGCTCTCCAGGCAAGTGGTGTTCTAGCTGAGCTTCTCTGGGGGTTGGATGCCTTTGCTATCACAGTCATCTTGTTTACTAAGAGCGGAATTATCCCATCATCATCTGAGACTTCCTGATTCAGGCTCTGTGGGGTGCCGCTTGGGAATCAGTATGGTGGAGATGCTCTCGGGACTGTTTCCATATTTGGTAGCAGAACTGCTGGAGTCAATAATGGTTAGCAGCGGGACAGCTTGGCAGTGTCTGTGTCTGTCCGGGTGTGCCGTGTACTTCTGTGGGATGAAATCTGTTTACTAGAATTCAGCAAGGAGCCCCACGGAAGACGTATTAGCCAGGTGCCAAGGATACGGCCTCAGGCCTTCCCAGAAACCCCTCCTTTAGGGTGTGAAGTTCTGGAAAGCTCCATCTGGTTCTGATTAAATCCTGAATTCAGAGGCCAGGACAGGCTTGGCTCTGGGAAGGCCATTCACAATGTTTTCTTTACTATTTGTCTTGACTTTCTTTTTCCTTTGGGACCCCCCCCCCCCCCCCCCCCCGTTGCAGCTCTCTCTGGCGTATTTGTAAGGCTTCCTGAGGGCTTGCTGGTTTCTTATGGTTCTCATTTTCTATGCTTTTCTTTGGGGTGCCAACCTGTCGTTTTAATAGACTAACCTTCGGAGAAGCCCACAGATACTATCCTTCTTGTTGTAGGCTTGAGACACTGCTATACTTGAAGAGAGTGCGCTATTATTTACTTCTTGGGTGTATCAAACATAACATTCTCTAATAAGGGGTAAGAATCTAACGGGGAAAGAAATGCTGCCTGGCTTTGTGTGGCGACACTTCATGGAGCTGTGGACTCAGTGTCACTGAGGGACCATTTCAAGGGAGGGCTGTCTACAGTTTGGTGTGCATGAATTGGACTTATATACTAATTCTCAGGACTTTCTTAGTTTTTTCTTTTGAGTTGATGTTCATTCATCTAGCTTACGCCCTTTCATGCCCAGTAGTGTCCTGGTTTGGCTAGTGAAGCAAATGGTCACTGTCAGTCTAGGAGAGAGAGAAAAAGAAGACATTTCTTGGAGGTCCAGGATGCCACTCATTTTCCTGCGTGGTTTAACCAAATTAAGGCGTATCCTAAATACTTGCGAATAAGTACAAAAGCCCCATGATTCCTCAGCTTTATTCTTCCTCTTCCTGCCATGCTCATTGTATTCTCAGGGAGGCCTCCTAAGAGTCTGTATGGACATGCCAACCTGATTATTTATGCTTTACCCATACCCACAGCCCTTCATGGCCAGACTGCGTGACTGCGATATATATATATTCTGGCTGTGAAGTGATCTGCTCAGAGAGAACAAAGACTCACACATGGGATCCCCAAACCATAAGTACCTGGGAATAACCTAGAAAAGAAGTTGTCACTGTAGGTATACTGCGCCCCACTGCAAACAGAGTGGTGGACACACGCAGAGGCATAACTTGCGGGGAAAGGGGAGAGTGGAAAGCACCAGGTCCGAGTTAGGGTTACTTGGCTCCAGAGTGGTCCTGCTCTCTATATTCCTACTTTTCAGAGACCCTGATTCTAATATATTCTCAAGCATCCTGGTTTACTATGCCATTTAAAAGTGTCTAGATAAGAGCACTTCACCTGTAGCTAGTGTTATTATCTAGTAGAGGTCTCATGGGATTACTTTTAACTGGTCTTCTACAAAGCCCTTATTCAGTGTCTAGGTATCTTGTCCATAAAAAGACAACTTTAGGTTATCATCTCGTTGCTAAGGGCAGAAGAAAAGTAAATAATACGGCTTAATGTTTTAAAAGTTAAGCTAAAGGAAGGGAGGCACCTCTCCGCGGAATAGTTCATTGATGGGAATTTGCTGAAGCTCTTCTTTGCTGATAATATGCTCCACCAGATGTGTGGGTATGAAGGCAGGAAAACTGTGTTGATCCATCATTCCCGCTGTGGCTTTGTCTGTCTAAAGATCAGCCAAACGGAAAAACTATCTTGCCTGCAATTACAGAATGAAATCTTTAAACATCTCAGATATGTCTACATCTAATTACAGCACTTCTTAAATAATTATTAAGATAGGCATATACTTTGTTTTTCTATGGCTTCTTAGTGCTGAACTAGCTCAAAGGCAACAAGGTATTTCTTAGCTGGGAGCCTTTCCTGAAGGTAGAGTTCTGAGGTACATAGCATACAGACTGGACATTGTTCAGTCCAAGAAGTCAAATTTTCAGAGCTTCTTCATAGATCATGTGGAGTAACAGCATCCCTCTCTATGCATGTGGGTCCTCCATCAACCGTACCCTTTTTCAGCAGTTCTGATTTCATAGCCATACGGGAAAGATGAGTGCTTGATAAGAGGCTTGGAAATCATGCTAATTCAACCAGGCGGTGGTGGCGCACACCTTTAATCCCAGCACTCTGGAGGCAGAGGCAGGCGGATCTCTGTGAGTTTGAGGCCAGCCTGGTCTACAAAGCAAGTTCCAGGACCGGCTCCAAAGCTACAGAGAAACCCTCTCAAAAAACCAAAACCAAAATAGAACAAAACACCAAAAAATCATGCTATCTCTACACTTTCTGCCTCTTCCTTTGAGAAAGAGCTGATTCTTCTCCTGTTATTAATGTGGGCTAGCCAAGGAGAAGCCACTGGGGCATAGACGACCAAATGCTATGCAGCCAATGACTTTCTAGTGAGCATACCAAACACGTTAAACACTGGGTCAGTGTATGCCATTGGGATTTCTATTGATCAAATTTTCATCTCTGTGACAATATATTTAGGAAAGTTAACTAAAAGGAGATGGATTTACATTGGCTCATGGCTTCTGTCCATGGTTCATTTGCTTAATGTTTCCAAGTCTGTGGTGAGGCAGTACATCATGATCAATGAAAGCGTTTTACCTCATGTCAGCCAGAAGGCAAAGTAGGGTGGGCACAAGCTCAGGTGAAGATTTTCCAAGAACGTGCCCCCAGCGAGTGCCCTACTTTTACCAAAATGGGTTTCAACTCTGAAAGCCAACCATCACTTCTCAATAATGCCATCACGTTATGAGTCCGCCAGAGAGACCTTATGAGCCAATCACTTCTCCAAAATTGATCTACCATCTGGGGACCCAGTCTTAAAAAGTTAGCGCACCTCCTTTTTGCAGGGGAGGATACTTGATATTTAGACCATAAGTGGTTGCATGCAAAGCTATGATTCTTCTGCTCTAGAAGACAGTTGAATTCGTAGTGTAAATAGAATCCTTCATCTCTTCATGTTATTGCTTATTTGTAACCAATAAAACTTGCACCAACCCGAACGAGTTGGGAATGATTATCTATAAGTAAAATCCTCTTTCAAGTTTCACAGCAACGTCACAGAAACCACCTGGATTTCAGCTGAGCAGAAGTGCTATTCAGATATTTGTCCTTTACATTTTTGGTTTGCAGTGGCCACAGAATAAGGAAGGGTGCATTTATATTGCAGAATAAACCTCATTTGGGTCCTGTTGTCTGTTTACACTAATGATCTTTATGTAAAGCTCATGACTGCACCTCTCTTTTGGCTATCGGAAACTTCCGTTCCTAATAATTTAATTTCTCCCTGCCAACTGCAGCCTCCCACAGCAGCCTGAAGCCCGACATGATGAAGTCCAGATATATTTTAATTCTCTTTTATCAAGCTAAGGAGAGCATTTCTTGGAGACTGTGCAACTTCTGCATTTGAAAGAACACCAACTGTGGGAATTTTCATGCATACTGAAGCTTAGGGAGCAATGGGCTTCGTTCCAAAATGCTCCAAATAGTTACAGTGTAAGCAGGCAAACGTGACGCACATTCTTAACTTTTTTTCCAAAAGGAAACCACACTAGGAGAGAGGTGATTTGGAAGGAAAGCTATATCCGGTAGTGACTGGATGGTGTGTGGCTCCTGTGGCTCCTTAGGTGTTCAGTGGAGAGTCCTGCTATATCGTCAATGCACAATGAAATATTTGTAGGCTGAATAAACAAGTGAATTATTTTGAAAGACTACTAAGCAGGAAATTCTTTGTCATGGATACTCAAAGCAGTTGTCAAGTGTCCGGCAGCACTGTATTGCACACTTTCCCATTCATGCTGTGATTGTCTGTGTTCTCAAACAAACCCCACTTTACAGGTGCTATTGAGGTACAGAGAGTATCTAAGCCATGTCCTCGTGGCAACTGAACTTCAGGACCAGGATCTATTATCATGGAACACACATTGTCTGCCTTGAGGCCTGGGGTTGTTCCTTGGATTCCAAGGGTTACCTGGCTTTTTGAACCCATAGGGCAGAGTCATATAAAGAAGCATTCGAAAACATTGAATCAGAGTCGCCATGATTCCTTATACGGAGGGGAAAGCCAACACTTCATCCACTTCCAAGCAGCCTTCAAGAGGCTTGTATTCTCCTGATTTGGACCTTGAGATTTCTGTCCAGTGCTCCAATGTGGGTCTCTGTCTTTGTCTCCGGAACTCGCCAAGGCCAGCTGGCCTGGGTCTGAAAAAGCATGGGATAAATCCGGACTAGCTGAACATAGCAGACAATGAGGAATACTGAGAACTCAAGAACAATCGCAGTGAGTTTTTGATCCTACTGAACGTACTGGCTTTGGGGGAGCCTAGGCAGTTTGGATGCTCACCTTACTAGACCTGGATAGAGGTGGGTGGTCCTTGGGCTTCCCACAGGTCAGGGAACCTTGATTGCTCTTTGAACAGATGAGGGAGGGGGACTTGATCGGGGGAGGGGGAGGGAAATGGGAGGCGGTGGCGGGGAGGAGGCAGAAATCCTTAATAAATAAATAAATTTAAAAAAGAAAGAGGCAAAAAAAAAAAAGAAAGAGGCTTGTATTCTGAAGGGAACAGAGAATGATGTGGTGATAGTTATAGCTATTTCTTTGGACATTTAGGTCAAGTCTTCTGTCTTTTAATTAATTAAATAAAGCTTATGGTAGGATGAGACTTCCGGAAATGTAATAGAAACCAGGAAAGGAAAAATCTTGCTATCTGACTGAATCCTTGTGCTACTTGGTAATATAGCTTTAATTCTCTTTAGAGATTGTTTGTTGACTCATGCTAGGGGCCTGTTAACACAAGCTTATTCTTGACCTCATAAGTTCCTTGTACTTTGTTCATATACAGGGACTTCCCAGAGGAGCAACCAATACCTGTATTATATATATATATATATATAGTGTTCCAAGAAGTTTGAATACTGCTATTGGTCTGGCCCCATTTTCAAAAGCTTGTCTTCTGTTGAAGGTCTCTCTACAAGTTAAGGAATGTTGTATTCTCAAGAGGGCCTGTTTACAGTGTGAGTTACCTTGGACGATCAGTTTTATTGATAACACTCATCTTTTGGTAAATGGTAGATTACTCATTCTACTAAATAGTTGATTTTCATTAGATAAAAGTACAAAAATATAAGAAAAATACTGGTGGTATGGAGAGAGATAAAAACACGGGGCACTTTTGTTGATAGACTAGGTTTATGTTATTACAGGAACAATTCCTCTCAGTGTGAGGTGTTACAAGAAGGGAGAATGATGAGAAGGCTCACTGTTCAATATGTTTTTTGGGCTTTGTTCAGTCTTGACCCACAGAGTCTTGTAGCCTAAAAGTAAGGAAGGAGCAGCAGAGGCAGAACCTTCATCACAAACAGCCTCTCACACTCCCTTTGTACTACTAGCTTATTCTTAAGATGCAGGTATGTGGTACTTGCTATTTTATGCTCGTGACTTTCTGCAAGCCCACTTACATTGCAGGACAGACCTGAAATTGAAAAAAAAAATAAGGAAGCAAGCTATCATCTGGAGACCTTGGCTCTAAAATTTTAGGGATGGGCTAACATTTCAGACTTTTCAGTTAGAAACTGTTTAAAGTGATCAACTTCTCTGGATTGTAAAACACACATTCCCTGGTCTACACGTGGGGCAGTAGCTGTGATTCTAATACAGTGAGGATTCTGGTTATCTGAGTTATGGTTACTTAATTAATTTGCATTGCATGTTCAAAGCCTAAGAGATCTTACAGAGTCCTATTTTATCCCTTTTTCCATCTCTTGTTTTGAATTGTAGGATCTTCAAGCTCCAGATGATTTATATACCTCTAAAAACATAGCTTTTGGTCAGGCATGGTGGCATTTTTTTTATTACTAGTACTTGGGAGGCAGAAGCAGGCAAATCTCTCTGTATTTGAGGCCAGTGTGATCTATATAGCAAGTTCCAGATCAGACAAGGTTAGATCCAGTCTTTCTTAAAAAAGCTTTTATTACTCCATCTGTCCACGTTCTTACTAACAGTGGTAGACTTTCGCTTAATCTACTTTTTCTGTGGGTAAAATCATGGTCTAAAATGTCATTATCTACTACTTAGTAAACCATACAAAATAATTTTGTCACTTTATAAGTCTTTGCAGATGGTTTTGGACTTTTAAACAAGGTTGGAACTGTAAAACTATGGGAACTTTGAAGTTGAACTCAATACATTTTGTAGTATGAGATATTATGGGATATCCAGAGCCTATGGGAGCTAGAGCAGAATGTTAAGGCTTGAAGTGGAATATTCCCCACAAACTCATCTCTTTGAAAAGTTGGTTCCTAGACAATAATATTGTTTTGGGAGATTGTAGAACTTCTTGGACATGGGGCTCACTGGAAGATGTAGGGCCATAATTTCTCCACCAGAGAGTTGAAGCCCATCCTGTATTTCAGCAAGATCTGTGCTTGCTGTCTCACCTGATTATGAAGGTCACTCTGTCATCTCTCATTAACCAACTATTCACATGGTAGTTCCAGCCACCATGACTCTGGTGACATGAGTCTGTGAGTGAAAATCCCCCTACCCAAAGGTTGCTTCTAGTGGATATTTTGTCCCAGCAATGTGAAAATTTCACTAATATTCAAGATCACATAGGAAGGAAGGTAGGTTTATTAGATGGCTGTCCAAGAAGGTAGAAAGACTGGGGTTCTAAAGCTCTGTATTCAGAACTCAGGGAGCAAAGGAAGTTCATGGGGCAGAGGACAGGGAGACTGCATGCTGGATGAGCTCTTCATCGTGGACAGTATGCATCCTTCTATTTCTACTTAGGGCAGAACATCAAAAGTCAATCCAGACGTCACTGGGCTTGTTACAAATACAGTACTTTCCTGCAGATTATTCATCACAACAATGTCTATGCTTTGTGCCAGTAGATACACAGGATTAAATAATAACATTCTGATATTAATCAAAGGTCACCACATGCTCTGAGTCCCATAAATCTAAAGAAAGATTACAGAGCAGTTTAAATAATAATCATGTAGATACAGTTTTGTGGGGTGAAAGAAGAGGAAGTGAAACTGGAAAGGGCAGTTTCCAAAGCAGAGGTATGGTTACAGTCTCTTTCCCTCAACTCTGTCTCTTCTCTTTACTTAAATGAGTCCCCCAATCTGCACTCTGATGCTACTGGGTAGTGTCTTTCCTTTTTCTCCCTCTTGTCTATCTCTGCATTCTGGCTCTGCCACCTTCATCTCTTTCTTCAGGCCTGTGCCCTTTGGAGGTTTCTGACTCTATATTAATCAAGGAAAAGAGCAACTTTTCTTTCAATGACAACTGACCTCTAACTGTGAATTCCTACTAAAAGTTAAAGTTTAGTTAGTTTAGAGCTGTTAGAGCCACAGAGACGATTTGATCATGTAACAGTGTCCTCATTTGTGCTGAAAATAGACCCAGCAAATGGCAAATTGTCCCAGCACCAGGAAATGAACAACCTTCATATTTCTGACGGTCCAGTCCAGTCTTCTTTTCTTTCAGAATAGCTTCTCAGTAATCATAGGTAAAGATAATAAGCCTCCATGAGTTACAGAGGGGTAGGGTGAAAATTAAATATGTCATAAATAGCCTGATAAGCCATCCCCCCCCAAAAGATCAACATAAATATTTCCAGGGAACACTCTATACAAGAAGTCCTGAAAAGTTACTTTAGGGAGGATTGGACTTGTGCTGAGAGAACAGAAGTACATATATTAACCTACACAGAAGAGAAAGATTTAAAGTTGTCTTGATTTGCATTTCCCTGATCGCTAAGGAAGTTGAGCATGACCTTACGTGTCTTTTGGCCATTTGAACTTCTTCTGTTGAGAATTCTCTGTTCAGCTCAGTGCCCCATTTTATAATTGGGTTGATTAGCCTTTTACGGTCTAGTTTCTTGAGTTCTTTATATATTTTGGAGATCAGACCTTTGTCAGTTGCGGGGTTGGTGAAGATCTTCTTCACCAACAGGGCAGGGAACCCTGATTGCTCTTTGGGCTGACGAGGGAGGGGAACTTGATTGGGGGAGGGGGAGGGAAATGGGAGGTGGTGGAGGGGAAGAGACAGAAATATTTAATAAATAAATAAATAAATAAAGAGGAGGATTTAGGGAAAATAGGAAAAAAAAGTATTTCGAGAGAAAAATAAAAGTGATCTTTTCCCTTGGCATTTCTAATTTTGAAATTTATAGAGACAAGTACAACAAACCCATTTTTATTTGATTAATCAAAATTAATATGCTGCCATTGACTTGGGCTAATATAAATTTAAAACTCCAGGATAAGCCAGCTGTAATTATATTCCCAAAGATCTCCTTTTATCATTATTTACAGCTAACAAGACATTTATGTCCTCTTCTTGGTCGGCGTGGTGAAGCTTTTTTGGCAACCCTTTCCTGACTTGAAATTCTCGTGTGTGTGGAAATCTAGTTAGGGAAATGACTGTGTAACTAGCGACTCCAGAGAGGATAATCTCTCCTTTGTGACATAAATTAGATATCTATTCACATCTGTGGAATAATTCCCAGTTTTGCAATTAAATCCTCTGATATGCCCGAACAAACATGCCAGGCTCTTCCTAGTCTAGGAGAATTTAGTCAACTTTCTGCTTGAATAGACAAGCTGTATGTGCTTTAGAACAGATGTATCCTTTTCTCCCAATTTGGCTGTAAAAGGATTGAGCTGCAGTGAGATGGATCATTAAACATCAAAGGTAAGAGACATCTCACTGTGTGTGTTTCGAGCGTTAATTGAAAAAATAAAATGTAACTTTGAGTCTTAAGGGTAATTTGAGAATGTGCGTGTCTAATAAAGTGATATTCCTTCCTTTCTTTTAATCTAAAGGCTGTTGATTTTTGGAAACTGCCTCTCTTACAGAATACGGACAATGTTTTATTGATGGAATTTCACTTTTTTTGTGGCTTTCTGGGATATGTGTAGTTAAGGGAAAACAAAACAGGGTTACTTTAAATCCATTTTTCAAATGTTCATTTTTTTCTCGTTTATGATAATGCTTTCTTTTCTAAGATGTGTTTAATAATCTGGAATACTTCCAAGAGTGATTATTAAAGTGTTTAGAAATCTTCTTTCATGACATAACTATCGTCACTGGAATTTCTTGGATGTGTGATTTTTCCTTATTTATGGGAGTTATTACATTTTTCTCTGTTAGAGAATTTTGGCATGCAAATGTTTCTTCTCCACCAGACTGTAAACTCTTCAAGGACAAGGTCAGTCTTGTTTCTCTAGGCTTGATGGAATATTTTTGAACCAGAGAATGCAGCAGAAGTAGGCACTGCCCTGTGAGGATGAGCAGGTGCTAGTCTGCCTGTTGCTGGCAGTGGATTAGCTGGCCACACCCATCGGTGGATGCAGAGCGAGTGTGCTTAGACTTCTCTCCACAGTCTGTTGGTTCTTTGAGCACGAGTGGAGTGGGGTCAGGGATCTGAGCTCTAGCCTCTCTTTTTTCAGCTTTGTTGAAAATGTGTTACTCAGTGAGATTGAAAAGAAAAGGGCATTTAGGTAAGGTGAAGAGAAATCTGGGCTTTTGAGCAGGTAGTATTTTCTATTTTCTTAGGTTTGTACAAAATTCCAGGGGTGAAGTATTCATCACTGTATAGTTGCCGTGTCCTGAGGCACTTCCTCTTCTTGCTCGTTTAACTGCTCAGTGATCCCTTTAAAGGGAGGAATAAGAACTGCAGCTATGAATTTTTTTTCTGAATTTTACAACAAAATTCTTTAAACCCTCTTTCGGCATTAATAGGTAGTCCCCCAAACCCTATTTTGTCACCTTCCTAGGCTTTCTATATTGTTTTCAGGAATTCCTGGTTATTGTATTCTGCATTTTATAATCATATATATCAGTTTCATTTTTTGCTTTAGTGCAACATTAATTTCAGCAAGTAAAGCATCACCTACATGTCCTGGTCAGTTATATTGGGGAAAAGAAATCTCAAGTTAGACACCAAATGCAAGTAAATGAAGACCTAGTATCAGGAATACATTATCTTTTATTGAGTTATTGGCCAACAGGTTCTCATAGGCCCATCCCCCTAAACATTTTAGGCCGTTGTCATTGCTCTTGGTTACTCTCTAGAACTTGACATTACGGCCATATTGCTGAAGATACCACATTCCTTTTTCTTTTTAATTTTTGGGATTATAATTCTATTTTCTCCTTCTTCTTCCTTTCTCCAAATCTTCTTATAAACCCTTCGGTGCTCTCCTTCAATTTTTGGCCTCTTTTCTCACTAATTGTTATGAATGCATATATGTATATGTCCTAAATATAACTTGTTCATTCTATATAATGTTACTTGTATGTGTGTTTTCAGGGCTGATGATTTGGCATTGGACAACCAAATGGTGTACTCTTTCCCAGGGAAGACCACCTCTCCACTCCCAGCTATCTTTAATTTTCTGTAGTTCTTTGTGTAACATTGGGGCCTCATGGGCTTCCCCCCCCTTCCCCAGCTTGCTATGTCCATTGGTGTCTTCCTTATTCAGTTCTTGCTTGGAAAATGATATTGGCCAGATGTAGCACAAATTCAAATTAGTCTTAAGAATAAAACCCCCGAGTCAGATATTAGGGGGTGAAAGTTGAAAGATCAGAGAAGCAGAGCAGCCAGCCTCTAGTTCTTACCTCTATCAAATCCTTAGACAGAATGGGGTATCCTGTTTCTACAAGTCCTCCGACTGAATGCCTTGAGCTTCTGTCTCCTCACACATACTTCTTTCTCCATCCAGCCATATCCCTTCCTGTCTCCACTTTCCTAGTGCTGGGATTAAAGGCGTTTGACTCTCAAGTACAGAGATTAAAGGTGTGATACATCACTGCCTGGCTCTGCTTCTCCTTTGAACTGGATCAATTTCATGTAGCCCAGGGTGGTCTTGAACTAACAGAGATCCATCTTTCTCTGTCTCCAAAGTACAAGAATTTAAGGTACGTGCCACCACTGCCTGGTCTCTGTGGCTAGCTAGTGTGACTAGCTTCACACTCTGATCTTCAGGCAAACTTTATTTGTTAGGTCACAAACAAATATCACCACACTCACTTTTTTTTGGGTGTAGCTGCCGAAGTTACTAGAAGACACACTCTCACAGCAAGCAAGATACCACATTCTTTTGTCAAGACATAGAGAAATCCAGTGGGACCTGGAGCTTTTTCTCTATTGGCTAGCATTCATAGTGCTGGAAGGTGTTATGTCTGCTATTGGAGGAGAAAAGTAATCTTTAGTTTTATTCAGCTACTAACTCTACAAGCTATGATAATGACTGCCCTGGCAAGGCATGCTCATTGGTGCAACAGTGGCATGTATATTATGAAAATCACCAATTGCTCTCTGATTGGATTTAAGGCCTGCTCCATGAGATGGAAGCTGTATCTTATCTGTCAATGGGGCTAAGAACCTATCCGCAGATAGGCCATGGACCTTAGAGGAAAATCTACTATTAGTCTACCAAGTAGAGATAGCAATAAAATGACTCCTGATGACTTACTACTATACCCAATGATTAGTGTATCTCCCAAACCCCATCAGAGACGTTTCTTTTTGCAGTAAATGGTAATTAACTGAGGGAATCACAGTTGGTCCACATGCAGAGAATAAGAGACGGTGGAGTGCTTAGTTTGAAATAGAATGTCTTTATTACATCCTTACTGACAAGGTCCAGGGGTCTTTGAAGGAGAGGGAACAGAAAGATTTTAAGATGGTAGATGGCCACAAGGAGACTGCCCTCCAGACAGCAGGATAGTTGTGACAGCATGCACAAGACTTGTGAAAAGTCAAGGGAGACAAATCCTGGCACAGAGGAAGGCAGTTGAGCATGAAGCACCATCCACAGGCAAGGCACTATTAGTCTGGGAGAACCATTGGGAGAACAAGAGCTAATTTCTTTAAGAGTGTGATCCCCTTGTAAGTTGACTATGCTCCAGGTCAGGGCCCTCTCCCAAAAGTTTTGGGGGCAGCACAAATTGGACTTCTTGGAAGAGAGAGAGAGAGAGAGAGAGAGAGAGAGAGAGAGAGAGAGAGAGAGAGAGAGAGCATGAATACAGTAGGTTAGGTAGGTGAGGTTAGATTTGATGTTGTTGTTGTTGTTTTTTTTTGCTTTTTCGAGACAGGGTTTCTCTGTGGCTTTGGAGCCTGTCCTGGAACTAGCTCTGTAGACCAGGCTGGTCTCGAACTCACAGAGATCCACCTGCCTCTGCCTCCCAAATGCTGGGATTAAAGGCGTGCGCCACCATATCCCAGCAAGGTTAGATTTGAAAGGAGTTGGAAAAGGGAATGAATAGATCAAAATGTATTGCATGACATTCTCAAAGAATTAATCAAATATTATTTTAAAAGATGCTATTATCAGAACATTACTGAACTAAGAGTTTATTTGGCCCAGTCCTCCCTTTTGGCTCTAGAGAGTCCAGCAGAAGGCCTAGTAGAATTAGAGATGAAATGGAACTTTTCTTTTGATTTCTGCAATGAACCCCTTTTGTTTTGGAAGTTTTGCCTTTTATGTAGGAGGAGAGTGGTTTTAATATCATCAGCACCAGAAGATTTTAGTTAAATTAGCCTTTTGTTCTTCTTGTGGATTGATAATTTAAGGAAGCTATTATGAATTTCTAATGTTCTCTAGTTACTGAAGGACCCAGAAAGTCAGCATCTATATGTTACATCAGATCAATAGTTAAACTGTCTGCAGATGAAGACAGATACTATGCATATGGCTGTCTTTTCATAACTCAACTCTACCAGGTCAATGACCTTCTACTGTAATTTTGTAATGTGGGAAATAAAATAAATGTCACATGACACTTGGTAAAATTGGTGTTAAGTTCTTTTACCATTTATTTTCTGTTTATTGATTTATTTGTGCTCTCAGTTTTAGACACAGCTTTCAGGTCCCAATCTTGTGTTTTCATTTAATCATTCCACAAAATAGCTGCGTTTTAAACCTATTCCCTTTATTTTTTTATTAATTTTTATTGACCTCTACATTTTTCTCTACTTCCCTCCCTGCCTCTCCCTTGCCCCCTTCAACCTTCCTCCAAGGTCTCCATGCTCCAAATTTACCCAGGAGATCTTGTCTTTTTCTACTTCCCATGTAGAGTAGATCTATGTAAGTCTCTCTTAGAGTACTCATTGTTGTCGAAGTTCTCTGGGATTGTGGTTTGTAGGCTGGCTTTCTTTGCTTTATGTTTAAAAACCACCTATGAGTGAGTACATGTGATACTTGTCTTTCTGTGCCTGAGTTACATCACTCAAAATAATGTTTTCTAGCTCCATCCATTTGCCTGCAAAATTCAAGATGTCGTTATGTTTTTCTGCTGTGTAGTACTCCATTGTGTAAATGTACCACATTTTCCTTATCCATTCTTCAGTCAAGGGGCATTTAGGTTGTTTCCAGGTTCTGGCTGTGACAAACAATGCAGTTATGAACATAGTTGAGCACATGTCCTTGTGGCATGATTGAGCATCCTTTGGATATGTACCCAAAAGTGGTATTACTGAGTCTTGAGGGAGGTTGTTTCTTGATTCTGAGAAATTGCCACACTGACATCCAAAGGGGTTGTACCAGCTTGCACTCCCACCAGCAGTGCAGGAGTGTTCCCTTTTCCCCACAGCCTCTCCAGCATAAGTTGTCATCAGTGTTTTTGATCTTGGCCATTCTTACAGGTTTAAGATGGAATCTCAGAGTTGTTTTGATTTGCATTTCTCTGATGACTAAGGATGTTGAGCATTTCCTTAAGTGTCTTTCAGCTATTTTAGATTCCTCTGTTGAGAGTTCTCTGTTTATATCTGTACTCCATTTGTTTTATTAGATTATTTGTTCTTTTGCTGACCAATTTCTCGAGTTCTTTGTATATTTTGGAGGTCAGATCTGTGTCTGATGTGGGTAAACCTATTATTTTCAGTGGCCCACTCAGGCTTCTCATTCCTCCCTTTCCTGCCATATAAATTAAATAACCCTCATTATTTTGTTAATAGATTTGCTTTGTGTGAAATAAGTTAGGAAAGGGTTAATTAAATAATTATCTACTCTAAGTTAAATTAGAGTTTATATAAAATTTTGGTAAAATACTTTTAAATAATTAGAAAAATAAGAAAATGCAATTAATATTAATGTTATTGTAGCAGTTTTGATGGCAATGAAAGAATTGTTTTGATACATGCAAAAGTAATATGTCAAATTGCTACTGCTCATTTCCTGATTGCTTCTTTAAAAATATGTTTTTGAGTCACCTTCATGTTTAATTTACCTCTTTCTCACATGCAGATATGATAGCTTTATTATTTATGAACCATATGAGTCCAGTTCAACAGAGTTTTATTTTTATCTTTATTTTTCTCTTTTATTAAAAATTGATTCTTTCTTCATACAATATATCCTGATTACAGTTTCCCCTTTCTCTACTCCTTCCAGTTTCTCCCTAGCTCCCCTTCTATCCAGATCCCCCCGCCTTCTCTGTCTCTCATTGAAAAAGAATGGGCTTCTAAAGCATAACAACCAAACACGATAAAATAAAATATAATAAGGTAAAACAAAAAACCATCAAGTCAAAGTTGGACAAAGGCAAACTAATAGAAGGAAAAGAGCCCAAGAGAGAGCCATTGAATCAGAGACCCACTGGTTCCCACAGTCAGGAGTCCCATAAAATGCTAAACTGAAAGCTATCGTCTGTACAATGAGGACCTGGTGGAGACCAGACCTGTGCTTGCTGCTCCTGTCTGTGTGAGTTCATATGAGCTTTGCTCAGTTGATTTAGAGGGCCTTGTTCTCCTGTGTCCTCTATCCCCTCCGGCTCTTAGATTATTTCTACCTCCTCTTATGTAGGGTTCCCTGAAGTCTAAGAGGAGGGATTTTATAGAGACACCCCTTTTAGAGCTGTGAGTTCTAAGGTCTCTCTCTCTCTCTCTCTCTCTCTCTCTCTCTCTCTCTCTCTCTCTCTCTCTGCAATGTTTGGCTGTGGGTCTCTTTTCATTCCCATCTGCTACAGGAGGAAGCTTCTCTGATGATAGCTGAATAAGACACTGATCCATGAGTCTAGCAGAATGTCACTAGGAGTCATTTTATTATTACATTTTTTTTAAACCAGTGGCATTTGGTTTTACCCTCGGTCTCTGAGTCATCTGGACTCTGGTTCTTGGTCACCCAGGCAGTGTCACGTATGGGTTTTATCTCATTGAGTGAGCCTTAAGTCAAATCAGACATTGATTAGTTATGTCCCCAAGTTTTGTGCCTCCACTGCCCTTGCATATTTTGCAGGCAGGACAGCATTGCAGATCAAAGGCTTTGTGGCTGGGCTGGTGCTTATGTTTCTCTGTTGGTAGACTGCACAGTACCTCCCTGGACCAAAGACACTAGAAGAGGAGGGTGACGGTTCAGTGCAGGCATCAGTTTGATAGCTCCATGTTTAGTGAGTTGTGTGGGGGTTGCCTTCCACAATGGGGCCTTGTGTCCATTTGTGTAGAGTGACCTATTGTCTTGGCAATCACCTGGGTTATTTAAGTATTGCCATGGGACCCTTTCGGTCAACAACTCAATTGGACATAACCCTGTCCTACGACTGGAAGCTTTGTTTGCTTATTATAATTAGTGCTAATAAGGGCTTCTCAGTTTTTAATCCTACTTACAAGGAGCTTGCCTCTTTTTTTTCACACCAATAAAGCCCCCTTATTGACTGTCACATAGAATCTTTGGTTTTGAACATCTGCTTTTGAATCTGAGGCATTTTACAAACTTTCCTAGGATTCTTTCTTTCTAGACGTTTCTTAAAAAAACTGGCTCCAGAGAGACCTTTGAATGACACATTCATGGTTTCTGCATTAAAGATTTTTTAAGAAACTTTCATGATGCAGGAGTGGGGGTGGGGAAGGCAGACAATAACTGGACATCTATGTTGAAGAGTTTTCTGCTAACTTGTTTGCTAATAATGATGCAGACAGTTTTATGTAAGCACTCTGGAAATTCTAGACGCTTTTCCATTTCAGGCTTAATATAGTTGGAGCATAAATAAATATCAGATACGTTTTGGAGACACTAGAAGCTAAACATTATGCAAAGGCCACCTTCTGTTGCGTCAGGGGCTTGAATTGTTTTCGTTAAAATATCTGGTGTGAGAGGACTGAGATTAGATGGGGTGTTAGCTCTCTGTATTTTCCTGCTATCAAATATCGAAGATTTCTATTGTTGGCAGGAGCCGAGATTTCATTTCCCTTGGGCCACATTCTGATGCTGGCTCACAGAAGCAAGTCTTCCTTTCCAAATGTTTCTGCTCAAGGTAAGCGAGAGAAGGAATTCAGGGGAGAAGTGTGCTTGTCGATGCAGGGTGGGAGAATTCAAACAAGCATCCTCAGAATGAAAGTGGACATTTTTGCCTGAATATAGAGAAGCTGCTCAACACAGACTGAGCCTCCTACTGGTGTAATTATAAAGATGTGTGTGTGTGTGTGTGTGTGCATATGTGTGTGTATGTCTGTGTGCATGTATGTGTGTGTGTGTGTGCATGTGCATATATGTGTGGGGGGGAATATGTGTGTGTATGTGTGTGTGCATATGTGTGTGTGTCTGTGTGCATGTATGTGTGTGTGTGTGCATATGTGTGTGTGTGTCTGTGTGCATATATGTGTGTGTGTGCATGTGCATATATGTGTGTGTGGGGAATATGTGTGTATGTGTGTGTGTGTGGTCAAAATAAGACTAAGACGAAAGGTTTTTATTTTTCTGTAGGAAAGTGCATGGGATCAGGCATCTATAAGCCTGCCTTAAATTTATGAACAAGTAATTCTGTTCCCAGAGATTCTGTTGGGGCTTGTAACACCGTGGTTTGCTCTGTATTATTCTGATAAGTACATGATTTTGCTTTAAAATAATCATTCTTGGAATTTAAAAAGATGAAGAAATGTCAAATGTAATTGATGTGCATGATACCTTCTTCATGAAGCATAAACTTTTGAAATTGACTGATATATACATTTTTCTATTATAAAATATCATCTCCTATTTTCTCCTCTTTGAAGTGACTATAAATGTCACTTCAAAATAGAATCAAGTAAGTTTTATGAATGAGATCACAAACAAGTGTTACTAAGTAAAATCATGTTGGAAACCAGCTAAAATAATCGAGCTAGCATAGACTGTAATAAATTAAAAACAATCTCCCTGAAGAATTGTGCTTAGTGATGTAGGTATCGCTGAGAGGTACAGCAGAGCCCTGTCGTTCTGCTGAAACCCTTAGGCACTGTTGGGCATAACTGTTGACTAAGGAAACTGGATCCCATAGCTTGGAGACCTCTGTGTACTCAGTCCAACCCTGCTAATGCCCACTGGTCTTAAGTAAAATAGAGTGGCAAATATTTAGAGTGAGCTTTATGTATCTTTGGGATTTTTCCTTCTCCACCATCGGTAAATAGCACAACTCCTACACTAGCCTGTGACCTTTGAGATAACTTCCCTTGTTAAACACACAATTGTTTGCTTGGGTGTTTATGTTCTTTTTTTTTTCCTGTTTCAGAAAGCTATGCTCACCCCTAACCCATTAAATTACTTTCAGTATAGAGTTAGTAGTTCTCAATGATCTATGTGTACAGTTTAGAAAGGACAGCACTGGGAGCAAAAGAATTAACAATGACGAAGATAATTAACCTGGAAGCATGAATTAAATAGAAACATGCCTTTTCCATTGATATAGGCAAATGTCTTTGGTTGTCAGGCCAGGTAAAAATACAGGTTGCCTGGGATACTCCTCTAGAATGTTTTAAATATGATTCTTATTGGTCTCTGAGCTTGTTTCTGTGTTGATTTAGATCTTCAGAGACTCCATAAGTTGAAAGTGAAACATTGTATGAATAAGACTATAACGAATGAGCAACTTGTCACTTAGCCTGCTCGCTACAAACTTGTATCCTTAGGACTCCGCATAAGTTAGAGAGATAGAAGCCACTGAAAGGTGTTTGAGTATCCTGTGATAAGTTATATCGGGGCTGTCACCGCAGGACTCCCGGCTCATAGATCTGGGTTAGTATTTCCTTACTTTCTTCAACTCATGTCACTCTAAATTGGGGTTGTCTTCAGGAGAGCACAGACATAGCCTGAGTTGCTTGCTTTTGTCTTCATTTCTGTGTCAAAGGGCATGCAGTTTTCCTGTGTTCTCTTCTGAGTTAGAGTTTTGCAGGAAGAAAGCAAGACTGGGTGGAAGACTCTGGAATGAGGAAGTATACAGTGGGCGATATCAGGCACCTTCCATCTCAACAGTGGAAGGGTTGCAGAAACCCAACTCTTGAGGTTTTGTTATTGACATGCGAGCCAGCCTGCTGCTTGCTTAGTTGCTGTGTGTTTTTTTCTGCTGTTATTTCTAAGAGTTTCACCACTGCTAACAGCATGCCAATTATTGACTACACCAATGGAAGGGAATGATAATTCAAATTAACATCTCAGCCACCTATGTTATCTTGATTGGTGGTCTGAGTTCATACTCAATTTTTCTTTCTTAGCAAACTGTCTGAATGTCTTCCTTTACCATTAAATATTCTTCACCAACACACATTTTAAAATGGGGCGTTCTTATGATTAAGGAACATTCATTTATTCAATCAAATTTAGACTTCTAGCTATGTTAAAAATTATCATATGCCCCAGGCAATTGAATTAGGATCATTTCCCATTAGATTTCTAGAAGCAGAGCCTGAAGGCTGGAGTATGGTTATTTATGTGTTCCTTGCATTTTATATAATTAGTCTTCAGACATTTGCTCCCCTTCATTTATTTTCCCAAGAGGAATGTAGAAGAGTGTATATTTTTCCATTTCTTAACTCAACTGGTTAAGAGTCAGCCTATCACAGGAATAATGTGGCTGTATTTGCATGCCTTAAATTGCTAGTGAGCCTGGGCAATTGCCTGTTAATGTTTGTTGTTTAGTTGACTCTTGGGATGCTTATTTTCCAGTCAAGTTTACTGTCATTTAAAGATAAACACAGGTAGAAATCTCTTTATTTATGGATTGTCTATAATGCAAATATTTTCCTTTTGGGTATTTTTCTTTTAATATATTTTTTACCTGCTGGCTGTGGGGTCTGTACTTAAGGGTGGTTTGTATACACAGTGAAACTCCATTGGAGAGAAACTATTCTTTTCTTTATGGGTGGTTATCAATTGGAGATAACTTCTGGGTTAGGCATAGGGGCGCTTATCTACTTCCCATCTGAGCACTGGGACCCCGTGTGGCTTAGACCCATGTGGGGACTGTCACAGTCTGTGCGTTCATATGTGTATCAGTCTTGCTGTGTTTAGAAGGCCTTACTTCCTTGGGGACCTCATACCCTCTGGCTCTTACAAGCTTTTTTAATGCCTCTTCCACAGAGTTTTCTGAGCCCTGAGGGGAGGGATCTGAAGGAGACAACCCATTTAGGACTGAGTGTTCCAAGGTCTCTTACTTTTTCTGCATATTGTCCAGTCGAGGGTCTCTGTATTTGTGTCTATTTACTGAGGGAGGAAGTTTTCCTAGGTGAACATGACACACATATTTATTAGTACAGCAGAACGCCAACAGGAGTCATTTTATTGCTATGTTTTTTTAATTTGATGATTTATTTCTCAGATAAAAAAAACAAAGGCCCAAGATACAAAGGTGTACTTACACAATCTGTGTTAAAGAAAGCTTGAGAAAGCCTCCTATTCTAACAAAGACATTTAAAGACAGCATTCTTACTTTTTAGATTGGTGCTTACATTGCTTCATGACATCCCTTGCACACCAATACACAGGCCTTTATTGCTATATTTCTTTAACAGAACAGTAGTGTTTGGTTTTCCTCTAGGTCCCTGGCCTATCTACTCTCAGGTTCTTGTCCACCTGGGAAGTGTCAGGCGTGGGTTCTATCTTATACAGTGGGCCTTAAATCCAGTCAGATATTTGTTGCTCACTCCTACAAACTTAGTGCCATGGTTTCACCAGCATGTCTGTCAGGTAGGTGACAACTGCATATCAAAGGGGTTGTAGTTGGTTTGATACTTGGTTAGCTGAAATGGTGCACTTTTTTTTTTTTTACAACGTTTTGGCATTTGATGGTTACGTTTCTCCTTCAGTCGGATGCATGGTACCTTCTAGTACCATGAACACTAGTCAGTAGGGATAAAGACTATAGGTAGACACCAGCTTGACTTCTTCATGTTCAATAAGTTTTGTAGATGTAGAAGCAGTTGAACTTTAAATTTTAATTTAAAATATAATTATATATTCCCCCAGTCTTTCCTCTCTCCAATTTTTCCCATGGTCCCCTCTCATGCTCCCCCCAAAAATTGTGACTGGGTTTCCAGTTCCAGGCATGGTTACCGTGCTGTTGAACAGGCCTTAAATCCATTAGAGACCTTAGGTTTCCACTAAGATATGAGTGCTACTGCTGTACCCTTAGGGTTACCCTGCCTTGTACGTCATCCATGCGGCTTATAGACTTTGCAAGTGCCTGTGGTTGTCTATAATTGTACTATTGCTTGCTTTCTGCCCTTGGAAGCTTCTGTAGCATCTTGTGGTGCTGTGAAACCTAGTCCTCAGGGAGAAGTCTTTCAGAATAGGTCCAGTTCAGGTCCTCGGGATGCATGGGAGAAGACTGGCTCTGGGGGACTTGAAGCCATGTGCATTTGCGTTATTCAGGGACAGGATGTGCTACAGTTTGGAAACAGGACCATCCAAGTTGATACGTGGCTGTGCTTTCTGCCATTCTGGTACCTCATACAGTGAATGGCCTAGTGGGTGATGATTAAGTGTGTGGTGAATAAATGAATCAATGAGTATCTTCTGGAATGATAGAGGTAATTTCTCTGGAGAAATGTATGTTCTTATTTTAGTTGGTTCCTTTCATTCATAGTAACTATGTAATTAGTTTTTTTTTAAAAAAATTAAGATAGCATTTTTTTGTGTAGTCCTGGATGCCGTAGAACTTGCTTTGTAGACCTGGCTGGCCTCAAACTCACAGAGATCTGACTGCCT
This sequence comes from Microtus pennsylvanicus, assembly GCF_037038515.1. Lineage (NCBI taxonomy): Eukaryota > Metazoa > Chordata > Mammalia > Rodentia > Cricetidae > Microtus > Microtus pennsylvanicus. The sequence continues at coordinate 42,758,891 of NC_134584.1, read as the reverse complement.
CTGCCTCCCAAGTGCTGGGATTAGTTAAAGCTGTGTGGTACCATTGCTCAGATTAATTAGTTCTTCTTAATGCTTTCCCTGGTTGCTTATTCTTTGTTTCTGAAGTTCCTGACTTCACAGTCTTCGGTGTTACATACCACTGTCCTTTGGCAACCAATTCTTGTATTCTTTTTTCTTTTTTAATTCTTGCATTCTTGAGAATGTTAAGTTCATTTGGCCCAAGCTCAGGAGAGTCACAAGTTATGGTCATGTTCTTCTCCAACTTAGGAAAATCTTTTTAAAATGTGTTTCCGTTTTTTTCCCCCTGACACTGTTTAAGAAACTTTATAAAAACTTAGCTCTTTGAGAATTTTGTACAATGAGTTTTGGTCATATTTATCCTCTCTTCCCCAGCTCTTCTGGATCTTTTGTATCCTTTCCCCCCAAACAAGATTAGTTTGTACTGCCAAAATCTTCTTGAATAGATAGACATTCATCGGAGCACACTTGTAGAGAAAACTGACCCTTCATTTTCCCCAAACCTAAAAGGGTAGAAGTTTGCGTACAACTCCTCTTTCCATGCTTGGATTTGTGCCTGCAAGACCTTCTGTATGCTGTCACAAATACTGTGAGCTCATTTGTGCAGCTGTGTCTCCCAGACAGTCTTTCCCTGTACTTACACACCACCTTTGACTCTCACTCAGTTGTCTCTCTTTTCCACAATGCCCCTTGAAATATATATATATATCTCCCCTGTCTCTTGGTCAGTTGTGTGTTTCTGTACTGAGCTTCATTTGTAACAAGCAGACGCTTCTCTAATGAGGTTTGAGAGGTTCCTTAATCTATGGGAATACTGATAAGTCATTAGGAATTGGTTTAAAATTATTTCACTCCAGCAGAGCAATAGTAGTAAGTGCTCTCCAAGGGCTTTTGCAACTTTTTATAGTTTAATATCTCTTTATCTATTTACTATTTTTCTTTTGTTGTCTAGTTTGCAAGTATACTTAAAGTTCTTCAAGAAACAACCCAACCAATAAAAGTCTGGCTTGAGTTTACTAGTCCCACATTTTAATACTCATTTTTCTTTATACCAACAAACCTCTCATGAATGATCTCCCATACCTAATGTCCACATCTTCTTTTCATTCACTGTAGTCTAGAGAACATTATCACTGTTTTTTTCTTCAAGTTACTAAATCATTAAATATCCATGCATTATTGTTCTAAAAGACTATAACCAATAGAATACACATAATTAAAGAGAGTGTATTAGATTGACCACATTTCTGTGTTTCTATACTTCTATATTTCCCCACCAATTTCAATTTTTACTTTACATGTTTCTCTTAAAGGCTCAACCACTTCTATTTATTTTTTGATCAACACAGACAACATTTTAGGATGAACTGTGGGTACCAATTCTTCTTTCCTAGCAACGAGTTTCAACAATTTTTGATTTTTACCTTTTCTTTGCCTCAGCCAGTATATTAACTAATTATTTTTATTGTTACTGAGAAAAAGTATCTAACAAAGGCATTTTTTGTTTCTTTTTCTTTTTTTAATTTAATTTTATTTTTTTTAAATTTATTTATTTATTAAAGATTTCTGTCTCTTCCCCTCCACCACCTCTCATTTCCCTCCCCCTTCCCTAATTAAGTCCCCCCCCCCAGCCCGAAAAGCAATCAGGGTTCCCTGTCCTGTGGGAAGTCCAAGGAACCTCCACCTCCATCCAGGTCTAGTAAGTTGAGCATCCAAACTGCCTAGGCTTCTACAAAGCCAATGCGTGCAGTAGGATTAGAAACCCATTGCCATTGTTCTTGAGTGTTCAGTAGTCCTCATTGTCCGCTATGTTCAGAGAGTCCGGTTTTATCCCCTGCTTTTTCAGACCCAGGCCAGCTGGCCTTGGTGAGTTCCCGATAGAACATCCCCATTGTCTCAGTGTGTGGGTGCACCCCTCTCGGTCCTGAGTTCTTTGCTCGTGCTCTCTCTCCTTCTGCTCCTGATTTGGACCTTGAGATTTCAGTCCTGTGCTCCAATGTGGGTCTCTGTCTCTGTCTCCTTTCATCGCCTGATGGAGGTTAATATTCAGGAGGATGCCTATATGTTCTTCTTTGGGTTTAACAAAGGCATTTTAAAGAAAGAGTTATTCTGATTTACTGCTCAAAAGGTGTCATCCATTATAACAGGGAAGGTGTGGTAGTAGAAACTGGTCATATAACAGTACTAGGAAGTAGAGGGCAATGGAAGGTCCTCCTCAGAGGACCCATGGGATGGTAGTGCCATGCTTAGGAAGGGTCATCCTACTTCATTATCCTAATCTACATGCATCATGCATTTTCTAATTTCCATACTGTCTTAGTCCTGCCAGGAATAACTCACCAGTCACTTTCACTCTGTAGCTTACCTGTTTTTCAAGTGAACTGCAAATAACCCTCTTCTATAATCCTCACATGTTTTACCAGACAAAAATGGCGGCTTACATTTCCACAAACATGGAGGATAATTTTAAGCTTTTCATATCTGCCTAATTCATACTGGCTTTTGGGCATGCATACATGTGAATAAGTATTATAGTGTTTGATAGGCTATACACTCTTTGAAGATTGGGTTTATGTTTTGATAATCTGAAGTAATATATCATAAATATTTAAAACCAAATACACAGGGAAAGGTGTTGATTTTGAGTGTATAATTGTCCTGATCAAATCATTGAGAAATGATAAGTGTAATTTCAAATGCATGCACACAATTACTCTCTCTTATTTATCTTTAGTAATGCTTTGCTATGAGTAGGTTTCTACTAATTATGTTCTGGCTGTTCCTCAGAGACTCCCAGATAAGAAAGCTTGTCATAGAGAATACAATAATAAACATAACTATAGTGCAAAAATTGAGGGACAAGGTATCCTTTGTGGGTTAAATTAGAAAGAAATGCTATGTTGATTATACTAGAGCTTAAAGGCCAAATCATAGCATTCTTTTTAAAACAGTGCTTCATTTTCTTGGAAGAGAAATAAAAGGAGATAAGAATAATTTACTCTCCCAGGAAGTCTGTAAAGAGGAGTAAAAAAAGAAATGGAAGAAAACACACATGCACATACAGAGAATGTCTAAGTCCGATATCACACGATGCAAGTGTATGCAGAAATTCTCCATTAAATACTAGCACATCAAATCCAACAGCATATCAGAAAGATCATTTACTATGAATGTTCATTCACATGGATGCAAGGATTGTTCAACATATGTAAGTTAGTAACTCTAATTCATCACAGTAGTAGAACAATGAGTAAAAAGCCATCCAGTTTCCTCACTAGATTCATAAAAAGCTTTTTACAAAATGCATCGCTTCTTCATGATAAAAAGCCTTAAAAAAATCAGGTACAGGGCAAGTGTTCCTCAATATAGCAAAGACAGTGTACATCCAACTTTTAGTCAACTTCCCACTAAAAGGAAAGGCTGACATTACTTCTAACGTGAGAAACAAGACAAGAGTGTTTTCTCTCCCTGTTCTTAATAGAAACCTGAAAGTTTTACCCAGACCATTTAGGGAAGAGAGATGAATAAATCAAGACTACTTTGAGATTCCATCTTCCACCTGTCAGAATGACTAAGATCAGTAGCAAATGTGGCCGTGCATCTTTCTTGTTGAACTGTAGACAGAGACTGCACTTTTGTTTCCCTGCTGCCCACACCCGAATAATCACACAGAAACTATATTAATTACAGTGTTGTTTGGTCAATGGCTCAGGCATATTCCTAGCTAGCGCTTATATTTTATATCTTAAATTAGCACATTTCTATTAATCTACTTATCAACACGAGACTGTGGCTTATGCTCTGTCATCTTTCTACTTTGGCAGCTACATGGCAACTTTGGCTCTGCCTACTCTCTCTCTCTATCTCTTTTTGGATTTCCCACCTGAATTTACTCTGCTGAATCAGAGGCCAAAACAATTTTATTAATCAACCAATAAAAGCAACACATATACAAAAAAACATACCACAAATTGTAGATGGAGCGGTGGACCGCTTCCTGCCGCTCGGGAGGGCTCCCGGGCACAGGCTAGCTTTACCCAAAATAATTACATGGAAACTGTATTCTTTTAAACACTGCTTGGCCCATTAGCTCTACCCTCTTACTGGCTAACTCTCACATTTTGATTAACCCATTTCTATTAATGAGTGTAGCACCATGAGGTGGTGGCTTACCGGAAAGGATCTTAACCTGCATCCATCTTGGAGAGGAGAGCTATAGCATCTGCCTCACTTTCCTTCTTCCTAGCATTCTGTTTGGTCTACTTCGCCTATCTAAATTCTGCCCTATCAAAAGCCAAGGCAGTTTCTTTATTAACCAATGAAAGTAACACATAGACAGATGCCCCTTCTCCACCATATAATCTCTTCTTTTCTGTCTAATTTAAAAGAAAGGATTTAACTTTAACACAATAAAATTACATATACAAAGCAGTTATCAGGCAAGAATTATAGTTACAATATTTAGTCCATTTACATTTGGCAAATTAAGGAAAATGTTCTATCATCTATGCTATGTTTGTGAGTCTAAAGTTTCATATCTAATTTATCTTTTATCATAACTAAGGAAAACTATAATTATAACTACAATCATCTAGTCTTCAACTCCACCAAAGATCCCAGAAGGGTACAGTATTACCTGAGTAACCTGGAAGTGCATTCTAAGCAACTTTTTAAAGTTCTAAATACGACAGAGACATCTCACTGCCTGGACAGTCACCCAAATTTTTTCTGTAACTTTGGGACATCCATCTTCAGTCTACAGACCCATAGTATCTGGCAGACTTTTTAGTGAAGCAGGAAACTTGAAGATTGTTTTGCCGTGTAACAGCAAAGTTCATCAGTTTTTTCTTGGTTTCTGTTTCCTCCCTTATCTTCTGGCCCTTGTGGCCAGTAGTTGATCAGGGAGTCTCCACCTAAGTTGGGGGCTGGACTTCTGGTGGCTGGTGTGGCCTTTGTTCTATCAGGGAATGTCTGCCTGAATTGTGGGCTGGGGTATGAGGAGAGGAGAAGGCCTGGGCATTGGGTCAGTAGCCTACCTGGTCTTCTGGCAGGCATGGACTGTGTTTTGGTGGAGGGTTTTTTTTTTTAACTTGAGAGAACCCAGAGAGTGGGAGAAGTCTGCAGGGGCCTGGCCTAACTGGTCTTGTGGAACGCATAGCCTGTGATATCTGGTAGACTTTTAATATATCAATTACAAAACTTCTTAGAAAGAAATCAAGAAATCAACCTCACCCCCAAGAGATGCAAAGAATACCTTGGGATGAATCTAACCAAGAATGTAAAAGACTTTTATAATGAAAATTATAATATGCTGATGAAAAACAGTTGAAGATAGCACACAAGAGTAAAACAATCTCCTAGGTTTATAGATCAGAAGAATTAGTGTTGTTAAAACTGACCATCCTAATTTAGATTAATTTATAGATTATTTGTAGTTCCAATCAAAATATCAATGATATTCTTAATGGAACTAGAAAATTTTTTAAAGATTCATTTGGATGTATAGCCAAAGCCACCTTGAATACAAAGAGCAAAGCTGTATCCAAGATAAAACCTGATTTTAAGACATGTTATAGAAGCACCCTAAGTAGAAGAGAAAAAGACGGATAGGGAAACAGTTGTGGAGCAGTGGAACAGAACAATGAATACAGAAGCAAACCATTGCAACTGGAGGCAGCTGACTCTTAAAGAAGTTACAAAAGCATGTGTTGGAGAAAAGACAGCCTCTCCTGCCTATGGTATTGGTAAAACTAGACACCTGTGTATAGAAGAATGAAACAAGGTCACTATCTCCTACCTTGAATAAAACAAACTAAAAAAGGACAAAAGACCTAAGTATAAGACCATGAAACAAGTAGAGGAAAACAAACAGGATATATTTCAAAATACTGGTAGAGACTCTCTCTCTCTCTCTGTGTGTTGTGTGTGTGTACATGAAATACACTGAATAAACAAAAACAAACAAGAGATTACATCAGAATGAAAAGGTTTCTTACTAGATTATCAACAAACCAAATAATCCAATTAAAAAATGGAGTACTGATCTAAATAGACAATTCTCAACAGAAGAATCTGAAAAGGTCAAGAAATACTTAAGGAGATGTTTGGCTTCCTTAACCATCAGGGAAATGCAAATAAAAATGACTCTGAGATTCCATCTTATATCTGTCAGAATTGCTAAGATCAGAAGCGCAAGTGGCAGCTCATGCTAGAGAGGATATGGAGCAAGGAGAACACTCCTCCATTGCTGGTGGGAGTATAAACTTGTGCGGCCACTTTGAAAGTCAGTGAGGAGGTTTCTCAGAAAACTGAATCAACTTACCACAAGACCCAGGTAAATGGCTCTTGGGCATATACCCAAAGGATGCTCAATCATACCACAAGGGAACTTGCTCAGTTATGTTCATAACAGCTTTATATGTAATATCCAGAACCTGAAAACAACCTAGATGTCCCTCAACCAAGGAATAGATAAAGAAAACATGGTACATTTACATAATAGAGTATAACTCAGCTGTTAAAAACATTGAGAGCAGGAAATTTATTTGCAGGCAAATGGATGAAACTAGAAAAAAAAACCATCCTGAGTGAGGTAACCCAACTGATAAAAACAAACAAGGAATGTACTCACTCATGAGTGTATATTAGCTGTAAAATAAAGGATATGCTACAATCTACAGACCCAGATATACTATGTAACAAGGAGAGTTCCTGGGGGGACACCCAACCCTCCCTGGGAAGGGGAAATGGAAGAGGTTTTGTGAGAGGATTGAGGGCAGGGAATGGGACATGAGTGATCACATGTGGGGGCTCAGAGGGAGAGAGTACAAAAGGAGATTGCTGGGGGGTTTTGTGGTCACCTGACACAGAGGACTCTCCCAGGAGTATACAAGGAGGACCTCAGCTTAGACTCATAGCAATGGTAGCCTGACGTAGCTACAATCTGGTCTCCTGTGACCAGATTGGTACCTGGCCCAGTTGTCATCAGAGAGGCGCCATCCAGCACTGATGGAGACAGATGCAGATACTCACACCCAAACATTAGGCAGAGATAGGAATCCTAAGAAGGAAGAGAAAGGAGTGCAGGAGCCAGAGGGGTCAAGGCCACCACAGGAAAGCTCACAGAATTAATTAACCTGGGCTCATAGGGGCTCACAGAGGCTGAACTGACAATCCGGGAGCCTGTGTGGGACTGACCTATATGCTCTGTGTCTATGATACAGTTGTGTAGCTTGGTCCTCTTATGGAACTCCTAACAGCAGGAAAAGGGGCTGCCTTTGACTTTTTTTTACATGCTTTTGGGACTCCACTCCTCATACTGGGTTGCATTGCCCAACCTTAATACATGGGGAGGTGCTTAGTCTTACAGCAGCTTGATAGGCCATGTTTCGTTGATACTCATGGGAGTCCTGCCCTTTCCTGGATGGAGACTGGAGACTGAAGAGGAGGGGCCTGGGGAGTGGGAGCAGAGGTGGGTGGTGGAGGGACTGAGAGGGGAGGATGAGGAGGGTTTGGGAGGGGAGAATGGGGGGAGGCTTCAGTCTGGATGCAAAACAAATAGATGAATAAATAAAAATAAAAATGAAACAAATAAAAAGTTTCTTCATAGGAAACAAACAGGGAAAATCCAACCTGTAGGGCAAGAAGTAATACTTCCCAACTATTTTTATGAAAAAGTACTAGTAAAGAACTAACAACAGCAACAGCTAAAAAATCTAACAACAGCAACAATATCCCCAAGTAGTCCAATTAAAAGGGATATGTGATCTGAATAAGGGTCTTCACAAAGAAGACATACAAATGAACAACCACTACGTTGACAGATACCCACATATAACTAGCCGTTAGGGAAATTCAAAAGTACTATACCATATCATTTTATCCTAGTTAGCATGACTACTGTCCAAACAACCTCAAACCAAGTGATGATGAGGATATGGAGAACAAGGAAGGCTTTTATTGTGTTAGCAGAGTATAGAATATATCAACTATAATGTGTAATAATATGTATTCCTTAAAACACCAAAACTAGATCGACCATATGTTCTGCTTGTCCCACTTCTGATTATATATCCAAAGGAGAGGAAGTCAGCACACCAGAGGGATTCGTGATCATCTTTATTGTAGCAGTATTCACAATAACCAAGCTATAGAGCTCCCTAGATCCTCTCAGTAGATGGATGGAAAAAGAAAATGCATGTGTGTGTGTGCGTGCACACATGTGTGTGTGCGTGCACACGTATGTGTGCACACACACCTCCACATCCCACGGAGGCATATTATTAAGCTCTAAAGAAAAGTGAACTTCCATCATTTGAAACTTAATGAGATGGAAATGTAAGAAAGCATTAAGTTCAGTGAAATAAGCCAAGCATAGAAAGACATGTACAACTGAATTTCCATAGAGTACCACAGATAGTAGCAATTGCTAGTTTGGGCAAAGGTGAGCAAAGGGTAGCTGGATTTGATTTGTGCACACTATATGAGTGTGATAAAATATTACATTGAAATCTGATAATATGTAGAATTAGTAAATGCCAATTTACAAATGTTTAAAAGATAAGGACATTTAGAGTCATATTTCTTTTTTTCCTGATTTTTCTATTTTTATTTATTTATTTTTTAATTAATTATTTATTAAAGATTTCTGCCTCCTCCCCGCCACCGCCTCCCATTTCCCTCCCCCTCCCCCAATCAAGTCCCCCTCCCTCTTCAGCCCAAAGAGCAATCAGGGTTCCCTGCCCTGTGGGAAGTCCAAGGACCACCCACCTCCATCCAGATCTAGTAAGGTGAGCATCCAAACTGCCTAGGCTCCCACAAAGCCAGTACGTGCAGTAGGAGCAAAAACCCATTGCCATTGTTCTTGAGTTCTCAGTATTCCTCATTGTCCACTATGTTCAGCGAGTCCAGTTTTATCCCATGCTTTTTCAGACCCGGACCAGCTGGCCTTGGTGAGTTCCCGATAGAACATCCCCATTGTCTGAGTGTGCGGGTGTACCCCTCGCGGTCCTGAGTTCCTTGCTCGTGCTCTCTTTCTTTTGTAGGTAAAGTAGGAAAAACAATATTTGATGTAAAGAGCTTGTGGAATATCCCACTGTTTACTGGAAGCTACTCTATTTTCAGTTAGTGCCAGCTGTTTCATAGATGTCTGATTTCAAACCGGTTCATGGATTTTTATCTTCAAAACAAAGTCAGTTTTTTCTGTTGAAAACCTCTTACATGTCTCTTGAATATAAACTATCTGTGACTAGGCTGGTACGGAACCAAAAGCTTTTGTTTAACTTGTTTATGTGGGAGATTGTGAAACAGAAGGGCTTTAAGGTTTTCCTATGGAAGTGATAATAACTAAAGTTCTATAAAGAACATCAAGGTCTGAAAATAGCTTCAGTTTTCAAATTCTCTCTGAACTTATAGTCACAGAAAAAGAATGAATGTAAACGTAAGGTTACATAAGGAAAAGTCAAGTGTATTGAGAATATTCAAGGGCAGCAGAGCACATTGTGTGAAGGAGCTATTAGCAGGTGACAGGGCAAGAATCAGAGAGAGATTCAGGGTACGATACTAGGAGCATATGCAAGCCGTGAATTTTTACTGAAACCTGAAACTGATTACTTGGAGTTTCCCTATGGTCTTAAGGCAAACATGAAGCAATAAAACGTACTTGTTCTAAGGCAGTGTGCTAAGAGCTCTATCTACATCACCCTGCCTCTAAACATATGTGTAGTAGGGAGCGGACCCCTTGTTTGTTTCGGCAGCCCCGCTAGCTTACACCTGAAATAACCACACAGAAATTGTCTTAATTAAATCACTGCCTGGCCCCTTAGTTCTAACCTCTTATTGGCTAACTCTTACATATTAGTTTAACCCATCTCCATTAATGTGTATCGCCACTTGACTGTGGCTTACAGGCATGAGTCTAACCAATGTCCATCTCAGATGGGAGAACCATGGCATCTGCCTGTCTGTCCTTCTTCCCAGCATTCTGTTCTGTCTACTCCACCTACCTAAGTGCTGCCCCATCAAAAGGCCAAGGCAGTTTCTTTATTCAACCAATGAAAGCAACACATAGACAGAAGAGCCTCCTACACCATATATGAGTGATGGCTACCACCTGTATGAGCAACCAGATGCCAGTTCTGTGGGGTTGGGAGAGGAGAGGTGTCTCCTGATTTCCTCTTGAAGGTTGAGCTGGTGAAGATGAACTCTTGGTGTTTATTTTTATCCACATCGAGACACTTCACAAATTATTTTGGGTTATTATTAATATTTGTTTTTCAATAAAAGTGCTATGATTGAAGCATTGGACTCTGTGTAGGAGAGTGTGCTAATTTCCTGAAGACATTCCAGAGAGAGTTCAGGGAGATAAATGAAAGCTGGCAGGCTTCTAAAATCTTTATTGAAGATTTATATTGGATCGTGATACAATCTGACTTTTAACTTTGTGTCTGGGCTGTTAATGAGTGCTTCTGCACAGTTGAACATTGCAGGTAATCCTCAGAACAAAGAAGACAGCCTCATTTCTTGATCCTGGTAAATTGCTATTACTTGAGATCAATGGATGATTGTTGCCATTCTTTAGACGTTTTCACATTAGCCTTTGTCTGGAGGGATAGCTAGAAGACCCAGAGAGCTTTAATGCACAAATTATCAATATTAAACTGTATTGATAGATTCAGATATATTCTCACACTAAACACACACACACACTCACTCTAAACAATTACTCTGTCAGCGTCTTCAGAGATTCAAAATCAAAACTACTGTCTATGTATCGATTATTTTTACTGATGTCCATCTTTCTACCAGTCTTAGTATGCTTCTTAGTTTTAGAGTCCTGATACCCACAGAACAACATTCTAGACTCTGTAAAATTACAGATCTATATATTTTTATCCTGAGATATAATCAATATTATCCTGAGAAAATGTGCCAAGAAAATGCACTTCCCTTGTTTTAAATAATTGTATACTTTATTCAATTAGAAGTAAAATGAGACAGGGTTACTTCTAATTTCAAATAATATGCTGGAATTTAGTTTCTCAAGGAAATCTTGGAAGTAACCTGACTCACAGACTTAAAGACAAAGACATTTAGTAAACACCCACCTTTTGGTTAAAGCCATAACTAGTATAAATTGCCATAAAACGTTTGAATAGAAATAGAAATTTTACTTAGAAGGAAAGCAAGTTTAAAGCAGTAAAATTTATAAAGTATCTTAAAGATTCTCCTGAAATTTAAACACTTTTTAAATTTATCCTGCAGTAGTTATTTTAGGAAAAGACAAATGTTAAAGTCGACGTTCATGTTATAATAGCTGTCAAGGAAATTTCATGTGGAGTGACTTAGGAATCAGAGTTGAAAACAGTGCAACTCGGTGTCCCCAAACCATCATTCAAGGGACATCTGTGCCGGATGTGCTTAGGTGCCATGTTCAAGGTTTCAGTCCTATAGATGAAGGAACTAATTTAGCATTTCTTAGAAAATAGTGGTTGCAGAAGTGTTTATGCATCCTTACCACACACATCCTTTGCCCCTTTCCTCCTCTTTATATTAGCATATGTTTATTCCCCTTCAAGATTCAGTGCTTTGGGCAAAGCATTCGTTGGTCCTATTTGCACTTCATTATTTTTCTTCAAGTGATTATTCTTCATCTAATTGATTTTACCAGTTTTTAATTTTTTTCCCTATTATCCTTTCCCTTCCAGGAACAAAATCCGTTCATTTGACAGACAGTCCCATCCTTATCAGATAGGGATGAAAGAATAATCTTTTCTTCTTACATTTTTAAACTTGGCTCAACGACTTTAGGATCATTGCTGGTGCAATGAGACCTGAAAGGAGGATGGAGAAATGGTTAGAGCTGTGGAGATATGAGTGGATTTTAATTCTTTCATTAATGACTGTAGAAATGCCCCATGTACACTGCCTTTTTCATTTATCCAATAGAATTATAATATTACCATTAGAGATTGTCATAAGGATTCAGCGAGGAATGTAAGACACTTAACAAGCATCTACGAAATTGGAAATGCTCAACAGATGCAGCTTATAGCAATGGTAATTATATACTGATAATAATAATATGAGTTTGCTGCCAAATACTTTATTAAATTGACACATTGGCATGCTTTTCCCTTAGAATTTCCTGCTTGCATGGAGTACATGAATTACAGATGCTTTTACATGAGTAAAGAAAAATTGTCTTTCATTGAATCAAATATTAGGCTGATTTAGATTCCATCTTTTTGGGCCCATTTACATCCATCAAATATTTTTATTTTGTCCTTAAAATATGGGTGTGTTTCACAACCCATGCTATTAACTGTCTTTTAAGATACACAGAATTGAGACAAGAGAGAGTCATCTCTGTTTCTCTGTCTTATCTGGTTGGTTTGTGATCATCTAGATTTTCAGTTATTAGCATGCATGAAAGTCTATGAAGAATAACTTACAGTTTAAAAATGTCTTGTAAACCGGGCGGTGGTGGCACATGCCTTTAATCCCAGCACTCAGGAGGCAGAGGCAGGTGGATCTCTGTGAGTTCGAGGCCAGCCTGGTCTACAAGAGCTAGTTCCAGGACAGGAACCAAAAGCTACCGAGAAACCCTGTCTCCAAAATCAAAAAAAAAAAAAAGTCTTGTAGTACCAACTTCCACTATTTATAAATTAACACATCATGTTTTCTCTAAACTAAGGAACTCATTTTGCCTTTAGCCTCATCCTCTTTTCTGTCCAGCAATTTCATTTATCATATAAAAAGTCACCTTCAAAAGTCATCTCTCAAATGAGACTACAGATTTTGCCAATAAAGAGGACTATATTTATTCTATGACATCGAATAGCCAGAGAGCCTCTTATCACCTAGGGTTTGTGAGAGTGGGTTGGTGGACCACTGGGACTCACACGAAGACAATCTTGATAAACTGGAACTGCCACATGCAGACTGAATATATCTTCACTGGGGTTATGGTCTTTGGGACTCTGACTTGTCAATATAAAGGACCTTGAGCCCAAGTCGGTTTGGTTACAAATTCTGCTTCTTTATAAGGCTTTAGGCCAATTAGTTTCTTTACCGTTTGTTCATTTTCTATAGTTGTTGATTGAATACATACATAATATGATACACGTATTATTTGTGTGTCAGTGTTATTCACCAAGATTACAGTATTATTGCTTTTTCTCTTTAAATTATAATCATTTAAAGACATTCTAAAGGGAAAAAAAGGATACTCATTTATATTTACCAATTTATTCAACATTCCTTGTGCTATTTATTCTTTAGTATAAATCTTTATTTCTGTTTGTTATCATTTTCTTGAACTATTTTTACTACCTAAGTCTGCAAGGGTTACTTGGCTCCTGTTTATTAGAACATTCCTTTAGTTCATTCTTGATTTTGAAGGCTACTTTTGTTGGTCATAGAACTATAGAATAATAAGATTTTTATTTTGCCTTTCATTAATTTAATGAAGTCATTTTATTTTATTTTACTGTTTACTGTGGCAATTCTTACTGCTGTTCTTGGGTACACAGCAAACTTCTTCACTGAATGTTCCTTAGATTGTTTTCTATACTTTGCCTACCTATGCCTGGGAATGGTTCTCTCTCTCTCTTTCTCAAGATATGGTTTCTCTGTGTAGTTCTGGCTGTCCTGGAACTCACTCTGTAAACCAGGAGGCTGGCCTTGAACACACAGATATCTGGCTGCCTCTGCCTCTGGAGTGCTGGAATTAAATGCATGTGCCATCTCAGCCTAGTGGGAATGGTTCTCTTAATATTCACTCTTTTTAAAAGTTTACTAAACTTCTTGGATCTTTCTGGCTATTTGTAGAAATTGCTAGACATAATTCCTTTATATATTCCATCTACTGATTTTAATCTGTTTCTCTGTTAAAAGTTTAGTTATATTTATATGAAAATTGTTTGATATTATCCCATCTATTCCCTTCCTTTCAAATTTTCATTTATTTGTTTTTTTCTCAAAGGGTCTCCCTATGCTGTCCTAGGATAGTCTTGAGTGGGCGGGACTACAAACATATGCATTACTACACTCCAACTATATTACCTAATTTTGAGATTTATTTGTTTAAATTTTCTTTCCTCTTCATTTCCTAGACTGAAAAAAATTTCTGTGTATCAGTTTTGGCTTCTGTCTTATTTTTCCTTCTCATCGCCAACCAGCTATTACAGTTTGCTTACTAAAATTTTCACCCCATTTGTTTTTCAGCTCTAGAATTTTCTTTGTTCTTTTTTCTGCTTAGACTAGTTTTCTATTATTCTTCAAAATAATATGGACCCCAAATCATCTATGTATAATAATATACCTATGTATTATGTATAATAGCTCTTTAAGCTATTGACTAGGTGAATTGGAGCTTTATTTTTATTTTTATGGTTTTTTTGCTTATCAATATGTCATGTTTTTAATAGGTTTTTTGCTTATCAGTACATCATATTTTCCTGTGTCTTAAATGACTATTGGAAAGTCTGGATTGTACTGGACAATATTGGACAGTTGGTTGTAAAGCCTCTGGATTCTGTGATATTCTACTAAAGAGGGCTGATTGTTTATCTTAACATATTGTTTAACAATTGACTTGAACACACTTACATTTGTTTTATTCTTTGATAATGCAAATCTTTAGAAAACTTGAGGCCCTCCACAAGCCTGTTCAACTTGGCCACATTCAACAGCATCAACAGAGGTTGGTAGGGTCCTGTCACCACCTTTAGGGCACGTCCTGCTTCTGTAGAAAGGCATCCAACTTTCTGTGGCTCACATGGATGGCAAGGCTGGTAATGAGGTATTTGTTAATGAGATTTCCTATTCTTATAGGCTTGGACCCTTGAAGTGTTTTTCTTCTAGTTCTTTGTGGCTTAAATCTACTATCACTGTTATTTCAATTCCATAACATTTTTTTTTAAATCTGGTAGATGCCACAGGATTTCATCCTGAAAATATATAGCCAAGATCTTAGCCAGAGACTTGTTGTATGATCCCCACTTGGGCTTCTGAACATTTTTGTCTGCATGACTCTTTATTGTGTTGGGTCCTATCTTCTAGATTTTGGGCACATCAGGTGCCTATACTCTGATCATGAACAAGATGACTATCATGTTCTATTTAGAGTGCCTTTCTCCATCAAGAAAAAAATATCATTTTTAGAGAATGAGACAATCTCAGGGTTTAATATTTGAGTCTGTGCACCCCCAGGGAATTCAGTTTTCATGTTCTAGAAACAGTTGCTTCCTGTACTTAATCCAGTTATGGAAGTATTTTCTATAGGATAACTAATGTTTTAGTGGTTACCCTACTATAGCTGGAGGCACAAACACACAGGCATTGACCTGGCTGGTGTTCTTCTGCCTTAGAATGAGTGGTGCCTTTTGAAATATTGTATGATTCTATTTAATTATGGAGCAGGGAATAAAGCCATGACCAAATTCAAGTTCTACAGAAAGCCATCTAATTAAATTCTTCTAACCTAGTAATATAATTTTCCTTACACGTGAGAGATGTTACTTTTTTTCGTATTTGTCAATAGATAGTTTACATAAAATGTTCCTACATTTATAATGGGGGTATAACCTAATGAGTTAATGGTTAAAATAAAAATATTGTCCAAATATGTAACAAAATACATTTAATACAGTGCATTTAACCCACCAAATATGAGGTTTTAGATTAGCCTACCTTTTAAAAATAATTTATTCTTATTTATTTATTTATTGTGTGTGAACATGTGAATGAGCATGTACAGGAAGGCCAGAAGAGGCAGCGGGATCCTTTGGAGCTGGATTTACAGGCATTTTGTAGGAGTCCTGTTTTTTTCCCTGGGTGACAGGATCCAAACTCTGATCCCCATGATTGCTCATTATGCTCTCTTTTGAGCCATCTCTCTAGCCTCAGGTATCTGGGTGTTGTGTGTGTGGTTCAGGAACTTGTGTATGTGTGTGTTCATGTGTGTGTGTGCCTGCATGCGTGCTAAGCATGCATCGTACCATTGAGCTATATCCCCAGCCTCTTCCCCCTCATTTAACTGTGATCAGAACACTTTTGTTAGTCAACCACTGGACAACATTGTCAGACCCAGAGCTTATTTTATGATAAAGAACTAAATCGATCATGTGGTTTATTGAATACCTGTATCAAAAAAAATCTGTTCCCCCCCCCCCAAACTACCAACTGAAAAACTTGGCAACGAAGTTCACAGTACCTTGTGATCATGTGGCTCCCTGGGAGATATGTCTCACTGTAGCTGCCCCGTACTATAACAGAAAAATCATACGTCTTATCCCTTGTCCAGAAAAAGGCCAGAATTCTAAATGTGGGGGTCTCTTCTTACTGACTATGTATTCCTTTCATACTATCATGAAATCAAAGTCTTAAGTCAAGTAATTCTAAGTTGGTGATCATCTGCCTAATCTCATACGTAAAGTTCAAAAAGCAATTGAAGTATATAAACATCCTTACCTAATAACTATAAAAAATTCTTCTTTAGTTGCATATTTTGGCTCCTGTGCATATTAAATATAAATAATTTCCTCATTTTTTACGACATTCAATTGTTCAAGAGCGCTATACATCATCCCATTGATTCTATTTGTATTGTACTGGTTTCTTTCCTTGTTGCTATGACCAAATATCTCATAGAAGTAGCTCAAAGAAGGAAAGATTCATTTCAGTTTACAGGGTTAAGGGATGGTATCCATCATGGCGAGGTGAGGTGCTGGCAGTAGCTGAATATCTATAGCCAGAAAGTATAAAGTGAGAAGGGAGTGGGCTTCAGTTATAAAATCCCAACCCCTACCCTTAGTGATCTACTTCTTCTATCAAGGCTCTGTCTCCTAAAGGCTCTGGAACCTTCCAGAACAGCTCCATCAGCTGTAAATCAAGTATCTAAATACTTGATCCCATAAGTACATTTTATATTCAAACCACAAAAACCATACATTTTTGTTGTTATAAATAATGGCCCATGAACTACTTTGGTCTTACCATTTGGCACATGCCATGCTAAATTCATAATAGGGCAATTGCTATTTCAAAAGGTATGTGTATTTGTTGTTTAGATGTTGCTAAATTTCCCACAAGTGTGACTGTAGTCCTTGTATAAATGAGTGGGAAGGATGCTGATGTTTTGTGGTGTCTCTAGTGACCACTTTCTCCAAGGTAGAGTAAAAAAAAAAGACTTTTAAAACAATCATTTTTGGGTCTAGAAAGATGGCTCAGTGCTTAAATGTGCTTGCTGCTCTTTTAGATACCCAAGTTTAGCTTCCAGCACCACCTGTAACTTTAGCTCAAGAGGATCTGAGGTCCTCTTCTTGTTTTTACAGGCACTCACACACAAGTGATATAAACATAAATTTAAAAAAATAAAAAATCATTCTTATGTTTATTCACAATCAGTAACCTCTCCTGTATTAACATAAGTCTATTATTAAGAAATAGATAGCTATGATCTGTACAGATTGGAACTATCATTGTTATTATTATTGATGCTGTGGTTCTTTTGCCCAGTATCATAGCTGATGATAATTTCCTTTGTGAAAGTGTAGATTCTGTCTGCCTTCGTGATAGATAGTTCCAGGATTTCTTTTCTTTTTGTGTTCTGAAAATACAGGTAAAGCGTATGCTTGCCTGTTCCTCAATCTGACCTTGATTACGTGTTTCAAATGCATCATCTGGCTTTATTAATTCATCGTGGACTCACGTCCCTTGAGCTAGTTTGTCTTTCCCTTGTTATTTTTCCTTACCTTGTTTGCTGTTTTGAATTTGAGATGCTAAGGATGTCTGCTTCGAGATGTGGGTAGTCATTGAACATACTGAATCACTTCCTTTCTTTAGAGATGCTGACTTTGATGGAGTTTTTCTACATCCTGGAACATAAAGTTGTCATTCAGTAATTTTGGGACCCCTTTGAGCTTTCAGGTTCTTGGCTCCTTTCCATGTGATAGAAGTGAATTGTGTGAGGTTTTAGTAAGAAGGTTAGGGGTTTACCTCCCATCATTAACCTGAAATCTTACCCATTTAAATATGACAGAGAAGATTTTCATTTATTTATCATTTCTCTCTATCTGATGGTATCTTGAGTTCAGTTTTCTCAACACTGAGATATATTATAATGTACCCATGAAGCTAGTAATGAAAAGAACCCATGTTAACAAGAAAAGACAGTCAGAACCAGACAGAAATATCGTCTTTTCTCTCATATGTAGAATATAGATTTGAATTCACAACACACACACACACACACACACACACACACACACACACACACACACAGAGAGAGAGAGAGAGAGAGAGAGAGAGAGAGAGAGAGAGAGAGAACATGAAAGTAGAAAAGGAGCTATGATGGGGAAGAAAATGCCTGCATAGAGGAGGGAAGAGGGGAAAAGCAAGGTCATGAATACATACGGCATGAAAGCAGAGCCAAGAGCCCATGTGAGGGTAGGAGGATGATCAGCAAGATGGGATAAAGGTGACAGGGAGGGCAGTAGAAGCACAAATAAGAACAAAGTATGATGATATATTTGCTTGAAAATGTCACAATGAGGCAAGTCTATTACCAATTATGTTGACTAAAATTACTTAGTAATTTCTTTGGTAACTACTTTGTAAGGAAAATGTGTCCTTTAGTCCAAGCTCCAAATCTCTCTATGTTGAGGTTCTTGTTGCAAACCACTTTTGTTCACCTTTGTCAAATATGCTTCCTGACCCACTGAACAACCTTCTTATGAGTGACTGTAACTGAATGCCTTGAAAAGAGCTCGTGAACACAGTTGATTTTTGTTCCTTTTGAGAACGTATTAACTCACACCAAGGGCATTTGTTAGTCTAGACTTAGTACTGTACTAGGGGAACTAAACATGGACAACAAAGACCTGGTTTTTGCCATCAAGAATGTAATGGTTGAGAGTGCAGGATTTGAAGTCAGACGGATGAGAAATGGGCAGTCTTGGGTGAGTTCCACTGGGTGAGTTCCACTGGGTGACTTCCACTGGGTGAGTTCCACTAAATCTCTGTCGTTTCATGTGCAAAACACTTGCCCTTTCTCAGATCATATCTCAAGTACCTGAACTTGACTTAGGTAAAAATAAATCTGTGAGGAGCCTTGTCCTTGGAGCTCAGACAGGCTGTTCCCCTGTCTACATTTGATTTTTGTGGTCTTCCCAGTTGTTGCCCACCAGTCTTTAAAATCTAGCCACCCAACACTGTTGCTATTCTGTGCCCGTTTCATGTCCTGACAGTAAAAATGAGATTGGGCATTTGCTTTATATCCTTCAAATAAAAACTAGCAGCCATATTGGATATTTGCAGATGGGATTACAGAGTGTGGAATTAGTCAGGACAACACAAAGCCCCTCACCTCAGTGGCCTGGGGTACTGTGTACACGTTTACTTCTGGGCACATATCACATGGTTCAGTGTGGCTGGGGTGGGATGAAGCACAATGTGCTCTACAAAGTACCTCAGATACTCGAGCCTCTTTCTGGTGCTTTACCATCTTCTCAGGGCTTGGATTCCAGTATGTGCTCTCTCCATCTGGCCAGCAGGCTGTAGAAGGAAGGGTATTTGCTACATAATATCAGGATTTTAGGAATGAAGCCTGGGTGTGTGCTCCTCACTTCCATTCATATTCCGTTCCATTCTAATGTGTTATAGAAGTGTTCTGTTCTGAAGAAAGAGAGTGACGATGGTAAGTGTTGGTAAGGGTCCTTGATGTTTGCCGTTTAGAAGCAAAGTTTTGGCTTCTGGTTGGTATGTGCAGGTTGAATACCATCACTTAGGCATCCCTGCCATGGGACCAGTTACTGCAAGCTGGCTTCATGTGGTCTGACAGCAAAGAATGCAGATTTCATGTCCCTTCCTGGGGCATTATAGCCAGAGGAGGATTTGAAGTACTTGTGCTATGGACGTGTTGGCACACTGGATGAGTAGGTAGCTGTGTCTGAGAGTGGGAATACTGAGTGATGGGTGTCATACTGGATAGCTCCCACCTAGACTTACTGTAGCAACAACAAGTCTAGATCTTCAAAAGAGAACCGCTTCTTCTTGTGCTTCTTACTAGTAGTATTTTTAGTACTTACAATAGAAAGCTTGACAAGTGGTTAGTATTGATTTCTTGCAGCTGCTCAGTCTGTTGGACAGCAGTTTTGTGTGTACCATTAGAAGCAGGTCCGAGATTTTGACCTTCTCTCTCTCTGAAAGCCACTTTTCACGGATCTTTTCTTTCTATACATCTCCTGGAAGTATACAAGGGAGGACTTTCCTAATGGACCTAGGGTATAGTTGCCTATGGTTAGTACCAGTATAATTATCACTGAATTTTAAGTGGTTTAATATTTGACTAGGAAATATGTATCAATTTTGTGATCAAAAATCATGAAGACTGGGGTCAGAGAGATCACTGGCAGTTAAAGCATTTTCTGTGAAAGAAAGAAAAAGGGAGGGCTGGAGAGGTGGCTCAGAGGTTAAGAGCATTGACTGAAAAAAAAAAGAGCATTGACTGCTCTTCCAGAGATACTGAGTTCAATTCCCAGCGACCACATGGTGGCTCACAACCATGTGTAATGAGATCTGGTGCCCTCTTCTGGTATGCAAACAGAACACTGTGTATGTAATAAATAAATAAATCTTAAAAAAAAAAAAGAAAGAAAAAGGGAGCTAAGATCCCAGGAACCCAAGTAAATGCTGAGTGGGTGTGGCAGGTCACATGCACATCTGACCTTAAAAGTCAGAGACAGGGGATCTCCACACCAGATTAAGAGTCTCTGCTTCAGTGAGGAAGACATAAGAATAATGAAGAATGAGTTCCATTATCAGCCTCTGGCCTTCACATACATATTCTGACACATGCACATGTACCCTTTCCTACATAATCTCTATACATGTAAACATATATTGTAGTAATAAGGGCGGCGGGGCTGCGTCCCCCAACACCCCAGCCGCCGGCTCTGCCCGGCTAGCTTATGCCCCGAAATAATTACACGGACACTGTATTCTTTTAAACACTGCTCTGGCCCATTTCTATCTAGCCTCTTCTAGGCTAATTCTCACATATTAATTTAGCCCATTTCTAATCATCTGTGTAGCGCCCCTAGGTGCGCTTACCGGGAAGATTCTAGCCTAAGTCCATCCTGGGTCGGAGCTTCATAGCGTGCGTCTTCCCTGGAGCAGGTAGCATGGCGTCTTCCCTGGAGCAGGTAGCATGGCGTCTCTCTTGCGTCTGCTCCGGAGAGCAGAGCTGCGGAGTCTGACCTCACTTCCTCTTCCTCCCAGCGTTCTGTTCTGTTTACTCCACCCACCTAAGGGTGGGCCTATCAAATGGGCCTAGCAGTTTCTTTATTGCTTAATCAATGAAATCAACAGATTGATATATGACACTCCCACATCACTTCCCCTTTTTCTGTTTAAACAAAACAAGGAAGGCTTTAACCTTAATATAGCAAAATTACATATAACAAAACAGTTATCAAGTAAAAATTACATCAGAAACATTCATACATATAACAAAATTGACCGTAAATCTCTATCAATAAAGCAAAATCTATACTAATGCAAATTATTCATATCTATATCATATCCCCCTTTAAATGTAAAAGAACATTTATAAACCATATTTGGGAACATGGGCGCAGTTTTTTCTCTCCAAACTGCTTCCTGCTGAATGGGGGCGTCGTTAATTAGGTCTTTCATGGTATAACCTGTGTGCTAGTTTCATCTCAGTTGGCGGTTGAGCAAAGCAATTTTCTGAAGATGTTCACAGCAAACCTTCAGGAGGACGTGGTCCATCATACCAAATCAGAATAGAAGAAATGAACAGGGTCTCATCCTCTGTGAAAACAAAAGAAGACTCTCTCCAAAGCATCATATCCTTAGACCCAAATTCTGAAATCATACCCTCATGATATCCGTTCTAGTTCCACTTGGCAGCCCATATAATGAAATGTCTCTCTGTACTTAGCTCCTTCACAGTCAAAAATTTTAAAGAAAACACAATGTACATAATCCAGACTCTTTGTGAATTTTTCATCTTTACGCGGCTTATTTTTACTCTATCACTTTACTTTATTCTGTCTCTTTAAAGACTTTACCTTTTTTTTTTAAACCATTAACTTTATTCTCTATATTCTTTTTCTTCTCTCTCCCAAGCCTACGTACATTCATCCAACAGTGTGACTCGTTTAGCGGTCTGAATCTGTCCCATTGTGAATCTGCAATTTTTTACTATCCAGGAGCACTTTTGATTTGCGCGTTTAAATCACTAGGCGCTTAAGAATCTAAGCTGAGACATTCCTAGGTTAAGTTTTTGTTTTCTGAGCGCACATCTTTGACCTGGAATAACCCTGTAGACCAGGCTGTCTTTGAACTCTCAGAGATCCGCCTGTCTCTGCCTCCCAGGCATTGGGATTAAAGGTGTTTGCTACTAACCTTGAACTCACAGAGCTCTGTTCGTCTCTGCCTTCTAGGCACTGGGATTAAAGGCGTGTGCTACCACACCTTGAAGTCACAGAGGTCTATCTCCCTCTGCCTCCCAAGTGTTGGGATTAAAGGTGTGTACTAGGACACACAACAACTCTCTTCCTTTTTTTTTTTTAAGAACTTCAACTTTTAGCTTGCATATATTTTTAACACACAGTAAACCATTTAGAAATTTTCTTTGTCTCTGAATCTCTCTTTACTGTATATCTCTCTGTTCTTTGACCACATGAGTCTTTAATTTACCAAGCAATCTCAGTAGGACTAAAGCCGTGGCTTTGACGGCTGGATCCTTAGCTTTCCAGCCTCATGGCTGAGGTACTGGCTGTAGCCATGTTTATAGCCACAACTGGCATTTCAAGGTCCCTGCCAGCCAGCAAGCTACAACAGACAACACTCAAGTCCTCTCTCGGTAGCCGGCCCTCCTACCTCAAACAGTCAGAGTTTGCCCTGGCAGGATGGCCCAGAAAGCCGGCATTTTAAAACGGCACAGCTTTTTTCCTGCTACGGCTGAAAACCGAAAAGCATGCATTCAGCTTTTCGTCAACACCATTTAAGTGTTTTGTGGCAGGACCTCTTACTGAGCTGCAGGGTTTTGCAGCTAAAGCTGAGTCAGGAAGCCTCTCTTAGATGAGGCGCTTGCTTGCCTCTAGCAAGCAGAGTAGACCCGAGAAATTGCCACAAGAAACATGCTTTACTCTATTCTTTTCCAAGCTTTCTCAGGCTTTCTGTGGACTCAGTTAGCCACACGTCTGGGCGTCATTTGTAGTAATATGAGCGGCGGCAGGGTTGCGTCCCCAAACACCCCAGCCGCCTGCCCTGCCTGGCTAGCTTATGCCCCGAAATAATTACACGGACACTGTATTCTTTTAAACACTGCTCTGGCCCATTTCTATCTAGCCTCTTCTAGGCTAATTCTCACATATTAATTTAGCCCATTTCTAATCATCTGTGTAGCGCCCCTAGGTGCGCTTACCGGGAAGATTCTAGCCTAAGTCCATCCTGGGTCGGAGCTTCATAGCGTGCGTCTTCCCTGGAGCAGGTAGCATGGCGTCTTCCCTGGAGCAGGTAGCATGGCGTCTCTCTTGCGTCTGCTCCGGAGAGCAGAGCTGCGGAGTCTGACCTCACTTCCTCTTCCTCCCAGCGTTCTGTTCTGTTTACTCCACCCACCTAAGGGTGGGCCTATCAAATGGGCCTAGCAGTTTCTTTATTGCTTAATCAATGAAATCAACAGATTGATATATGACACTCCCACATCAATATATAAATATACACAACACTCCACATACATACTCACAGAAAATTAGCTAAGTTTAAAAATTCTGATAAAGCTTTCTGGTCCACAAACATACACAGTATAATCAAATTTCGTTGTATGACTACTTTTCCCCTTCTCTGGGGAGAAAGATGAAATATTCCAATGACCTGGTGAATATAAAAGTAACTTTCTGACAATATGGTATACAAGGTTACTTAAGAGATATGAAGATCAAACACAGGGTCTATCCACTCTATAGATTTTGGCTTGGATTGCTTCTTTTTAATAGTCTGAGGATAGATCCTAAGATGTATAAGAGAGGACTATCATGACAGTGAGGGACTTATAGGCACTTCTGAGTAGCTTCTAAGGAGAGATAGATAGTGTATCCATCAATAAACTTGATAGAACAGCAGTTCATGAGATTAGTTCATTGTAAGACATAGAGCACAGTTCTATTCTGTCTGGGACTGTGTAAAACAAGACAGTGAAGCAAATGGTAAGTTCAATAAAGTAACTAAAAAAATCTATATGTTTTCTGTGGGTTTGGAGATCCTTATGATGGACTGGAAGTATTTCAGTCTTCTGGAACAATAAATTAATTTGCTGTTTTGGAATCTAATGCAGGACCGAAGTGATTCAGTTAACACCTAGTGGTACTTGTTCCAAGATGAAGTTCTTCAACCTTTTCCTCTTTCTCACACAAAACCGGCATGGCAAGTTTGTAAGAACAGATGATTCTTTCTGTCTCCTTTAGTGTGTGGTTTTATACAGGAGGAAGAAATAACCAGATGAAACTGTGTCCTTTCACCAAGTCTGCATTATTGCACATCTGATAATGTGTGGTCTTCCTGGTGTCTATTTCTTTTCCCCACTTTGTATGCATGCAATTGATTTTATCCTCAGAACGTGATGGGCTCCGGAAGCTCATTACATGCTAGTACCTTTTGGACCAATGCAAAACACAGAGCAATATGGATGCAAAAGATGCTTCACCTCTCAGACTGCGGAAAGGTAGATTAAATGAAAATGGAATGGGTGCCCTGGCTTTTCTTGCCTGTGGCTCCAATAAAGTCATATTACATATTGCTCTCTAAAATTCTTGATGGTGTTTGAATGAGTGTGTGCCAACATAAGGCTACAACAATCTGGGAGAGCATCATGTAGAAAACAATCCACGCCAAAATCTATAGAGTAGATAGACCCTGTGTTTGATCTTCATATCTCTTAAGTAACCTTGCATACCATATTGTCAGAAAGTTACTTTTATATTCACCAGGTCATTGGAATATATTCATCTTTCTCCCCAGAGAAGGGAAAAATAGTCATACAAAGAAATTTGATTATACTGTACACGTTTTGGACCAAATGAAGCTCATGATAGTAGAGAAATTGGGTGTTACTGAGGCAAGCTGATGAGGCAAAGAAAGAGACTGCAAATATGAAGTAATTTGATTAATGAACTATACAGGTGAAACTATGGGATGTGAGATAATTATGCCATGCTGAAAAGTAAAGCCAGACTAAGTTGGCTTTAAATTCTGGGAGTATGCCTTTGTAGCCACATATAATAAAGCTCATGATTCCATCACTGTCTGTGGTGGTATGAATAAGAATGGTCCCCACAGATTCATAGGTTTGAATACTTGCTCTGAGTTGATTAATCTGTTTGGGAAGGATTAGGAGGCTGGTATTACTGAGAAGGTATGCCCATTTTTAATTCTCAAAAGGCTCATGCCATTCCCATTGTTCTCTCCCTCTCTCTCTCTCTCTCTCTCTCTCTCTCTCTCTCTCTCTCTCTCTGCCTCTGCCTCTTGTGTGTGAATGAAGATGTTAGCTCTGATTTGTTCATGATGGCATGCTTTTGTTCTGCCATCGTGGACTCTAATGCCCTAAAACAGCAGGCTCAATTAAATGTTTTTTCTTTTCTTTATAAGTTGCCTTAGTCATGACACTTTTGTCACAGAATTAGAAAAGTAACTAAGGAGTTGCTACCATTGTAGAGCAATGCTGCAAAGACCCTGACCATATTGGTTTTTGGAGGAATGAGGAAGGCTTTAGGACTCTGGACTAGCAAAGCGGTTGAACTCTGTAAGCAAAACTTAATGGTTCATTATAATAGGATCTTTGAAGAAAGTAGTGCTGAGAGCTGTGTGAATAGACTGTGAAGACCAACTCAAGAGGTTTCAGGAGGATACAATGTTGGAAACTGGGTTGTAGAATCTTCTTATGAGGTTAAGGAGACGGAAGAGGTCAGGTGAGTTCATGGAGACCCCAAGGCCATTTAGTGAAGCTGTGAAAGTGAATCCTGAATTATGATAGAGACTTAAAGATGTTAGATGTGCCCGAGCTGTGGGGTATCTGCCAAGGAGAGCTGTACCCTGGGAATGGAGCTAACTCGAGAGAGAGAGAATCATATTGCAGGGAGCAAAGTTAGCAGAGTGAAACCATCTAAGCCTGTTCACGTCAGACATGGATTTAATGCTTGCCCTGATGGTTTTCAGTCTTGCTTTGATCTAGTATTTCTCTACTAAGTTCTTATTCCTCCTTTTTGTAATTGTAAAGCATATTTTGTCCTATTTCATGCTGGAAGTATGTGCTTTTCTTTTTGATTTTTACAGGGGCTTGTCATTAAGAGATTGACTTGAGACCTAGAAGACACTTTGGAGTTTGAACTTTAAAAGAGTTAAAAAAGACTGTGAAAGCCTATGGGGACTTTTGAAGTTGGACTTAATATACTTTGCATATATGATATATATGATATTAGCCTACAAGGGTTTGGGAATGGAATGTGTTGATTTGAATGAAGTGGACACTCATCTTCTATTAACTATCTCTGAATAGAAATAAATATCTACTGTTCACAAGTTAAAAAATAAAAAGAAAAAACAAAGAAAATTATCCTCATAGGGGTGTAAGTTTGAATACTCAGTCCCCACTTGGTGGTACTATTTGGGAAGGCTTAGGAGGTATGGTCTTATTGGATGAGGTATGTCACTGGAGGTGGGCTTTGAGGTCTCAAAAGATATCTACCATTCTCAATGTACTTTGTCTGTCTTCCTCTTGCTTGTAAATCAAAATTTGAGCTCTTAGCTGTTCCTTCTGTCATGCCTTTCCTCTCCCATCATGTGCTCTATCCCTCTGAAACCATAAACTCAACTAAACACATTTTAAAATAAGTTGCCTTGGTTATGGTATTTTAGCACAGCAATAGAAAGGTAACTAAGATGCTATGTTAGCCTATTTTCTTCATCTGCAAAAAAATTTACTAAAATAAACATTCCTAGAGGATTTGTTGTAAATGTTATAGTAAATAATGTTATAGGCTTTGGGAAATAAATATATGCTAACTGTTATGAAGATTACATACTTTTTTTTAAACAAAACAAAACAAAATACAGTAAGGCAAAAGCCTTCACATTGAGGCTGGGCAAGGCAACCTTCCTGGAGGAAAAGAGTCCCAAGAGCAGGCAAATGAGTCAAAGTCACACCCACTTCTACCATTGAGAGTCCCACCAAACACTAAGCTAAGAGCCGTATCATATATACAGAGAGCCTGGTACAGACCCTGCAGGCTCTGTGCTTTCCATGTTAGTCTTTGTGAGCCCATATGTGCCCTGCTTAGTTGCTTCAGTGAGTTATGTTCTCCTGATGTCCTCTCTTCTCTCTGACTCCTACAATCTTTCTGTCCCCTCTTTCTGGGATTCTTTGAGCTTGGATGGGAAGCACTCAATAGAGATCTCCAATTTAGACTCTCTCTTTCGGCATAATGTCTGACTATAGGCCACTGCATCCACTCCCATTTCTGGGTTACATACTTTTAATCATCCCAGATGGTTAATATGAGCTTAACACAAGCACTGCTCTTTAGATGATCTAGTGTGTGCTTGAAGACCCAAGACTATTCGTGGTCACTAATAAAAGGAATGCTGTTTAACTTTGCTTAGAACTGGAACAGAATGTTGGAATATGCATTTGCTACAAACACCTGTGAAAATATTGAAAGCATGCAGGGTTTAATTTGACATAAAATAACCAGGATGAATTGGGATAAAATTAAGACTCTTTTTAGAAAGAGCTTCAAAGTATATGGAAAATGAACACTTTTGGAAATTGTACTACTTCATGAACCGTAAAGGTTAAGGCATTAAAAGTTTTATTACAGCTTCACTTTGTGATTTGGGAGATGTGGTATTTTCGAAGGTCTTTGCCTTCCCCTGTACCCAGTGATTTGTTACGAGCTCATTTCTCACTCCCTTTGGTCCATCAGTCCAGGGTCAAATGTCAATTCTCCCATTTGTTAGCTGCAAAATTGAAATGTGGTGAGTTATTTAGCTTTCTGAGCTCAGTGCCCCTGCATGTGAAATGGGAATGATCCCATCCACCTCAGAGGACTGTTACAAAGCAGTAAGGGCAATATTTTCCTCATGGAAGGTGTCTTGCATTTGAAACAAAGCAGGGGCTTTGAGGCTCATTGCATGATATTGCTAGAAGGCAACTACCAATAGCATGATGCAATACCTGCCATGCTTGAGCATGCACACCTTTGAAGGCACTGTCAGTCATTTGGTTTCTCCACGAGCCTTGCCAGGTTGTTTAACCCAAGACTCTTCTTCATCACTGTAAAATGGGAAGGAGTACAGTGCCTGTTTCATGAAGCTATGCGAGGACTAAATGAAAGCTCTTTGTATAGACTTATGCTAAGTCACAACTTCTGCTCTCATATCATGCAGATGACACCAGTGTTGCCCCTTAGTTGTGATTCTAACTGTTTTGGGGAATTTTTCCTGAGAAAACTTTTGTTGGTTGGAAGGGAAAAATTAATCGAATGTCCTAGTTACCTTAAATCTTGGTCTGGGGCCTGAAGAGATGTCTCTGTGGCTAAGAACACTTGATGTTCTTGTATAGGGTCTGGGTTTGGGTCAAACAAAGCAGTTTTAGAGGACCAGTAAGAAAGGATCATACACTCTCTTCTGGCCTCTTTAGGCACTAGGCATATATATATAGAACATATAACATATATGCAGGCACTCACACATTGTTCAGTGTTCCAGATTGTTCAGTATTTCAGACATTTTTGAATGGCTTCTCTGATATGGTAGCTGCATGTATGGGAAGGAAGTGGGGCATAAGCATTCTCTTGGTGGGACAGAAGACTCTGGACTGATAGTCATGGCTCCTGCTGGCTCCACTTTTCCTAGATACTCCTGGCCTACTACTGTTCTTGACTGAGGTTCTAGCTTGTGTCACATGGAAGCTGGTGTGTTTGGGACTGTTGGTTCCTGGCAGTCTTCCTGACTCTTTTACCACCTAATGGTGTAATCACTGAGTGTGTCCCAGGCACGCCATTTCATGAAGAGATGCTAGACTGGCTCTGTACACACAGCCTTTGCCACAAGACTTTCTCATTCATTACTAGACTGATATAATGGCTCTTGGCTTAACTACTTTCTAATTTGCCCACAATCCTCCTGACTTCTAGCTTTACCATAGTGATTATACCACAGGGGATAAAGAGTTGATTAGAGAAACAAAACTTTGAAGTTCTCCTCTGCCTACTATCTTCAACTGCTATTGATATGGGTTACGCCAAGATGACATATCTTTCTAGATTCCTCAATAAGAGCACAGGCAGCCATTTATTGTCCCTTTATCCTCTCTCTATGTGTTAAGACTCATATCCCAATGCCCTCCTCATTTTCCTTCCTACCACCTCATAATCCTTGGTTTGGATGAGGTAGTAGTTTCCTCAAAGAGACTTTCTTATCCTGTAACATGTCCCTCTTAATAAAGGGAAACTCTTGGAACCAAGTCCTTCCCATATGTGTAAGTTAGCAAGTGAACTGAAATATTCTTCCATAAGACAGTGCATTAGTAAGTTTTGCATAGGTTCTATTTTGGGCATTAGATTCTGAACATTAGCCCCATCCTCTCTCTGTACTAAGGTTGTTTTATACTTAAAAAAGCAGAAATAGAACACAACAGTATTTTCCAAAATATGAACCTGAAGTTATCAGGCAATCCATGTGAACTTTGTTGCACTGGTGACTTATACTATGTGTAGTAAGAGGCCACTTGTTGGTTCCTGGCCACCCGGCTAGCTTAGACCCGAAATAATCACACAGAAACCATATTAATTAAAACACTGCTTGACCCATTAGTTCTAGCTTCTTATTTGCTAACTCTTACACATTAATTTAACCCATTTCTATTAATCTGTGTATTGCCACATGGCAATGGCTTACCAGGCCAATGTTCCCAGCATCTGTCTCAGGAGAAGGATCCATGACTTCTCTCTAACTTTGCCTTCTTCCTCCCAGCATTCAGTTCAGTTTTCCCTGCCTACCTAAGTTCTGCCTTGCTATAGGTCCAAAGCAGTTTCTTTATTCATTAATGATAATCACAGCACACAGAACTCTCACATCAACTCTGTAACTACTAACATGGGATAGCTTTTAGTCCTTACTGGTTATTTTACATTGCAAAGCATATAGTTACTGGTTCATTGATAGCAAAGACATCCCATAACTTTGGAGTGTTGTACATTTTGTATTATACATAACCTCTACCTTTTGTGTTCTTGTTCCTCTCTCTCTATCTTCATCTCTCTACCTACACAGGCTTTTTGTTCTTAGAAAATAAACTGATTTCTTTTTCTTGTTTCAGAGGTTTTCTTAATTTTCTTCTCTCTAAACCCCACGCTTTGTATCTCCTCAGTCTGCCTATTATCTTTAGATCTACCTTAAATGCTGCAATCTCAATTGCCTGACTACCCAACCAAAGTATCCATCCCCACTCCAGCTACTATCCACATTGCTCATATTCTTTATTTTCTTTTTCACATGAGTCACTTGAAAATATCTACATGCCCAGTGCATACCTATTTTAATAGAATATAGTTTTTAAGAGGACAGAGCTATGTCTGTGTTGCTCTCAATTATATTCTCTGAGCTGTCACATAAAAATATAAGTACATGGTTGGTGAATATATGAAAAGATGATTGAAGATTATCTTATCTTAGAAACAAAGAATTACTTTTATTAGTATAATTGGGTTACATGAATTAACAACCCTTGAAGAAGTATGGGAATAGGATCCTCAATGTTTTATATATATATTGCAATGCTGAGAATGGACTGTTCCCAATTATTTTGTTCTATTCTAGTGGTAGTAGAAGAATGGTTTTGCTGTGTTTCCTAAACAGGATAAGAAGTCTTTATGGTTTGTGTTTTTCTCATTTCTTTTATGCCGTTTAGTGGTTTGGTAGATACATGTCTGTTGTTATTAGCCAGCATATGGAGTGGGTGAGAGATAATTGTAGGCCATCACGTTTCCAGGATTAAACTGGGAAGATTTTCCAAGGGAGGCAGAACTGGGAAGGTGGTTGATAGAGGGACATGTAGTTGATTTCTGGAAAGACGAAGTTATGAGCTTCTGTCAGCCATGAGATGTGTGGAATTTTCATTTGTATAAAAGAGCTTGGGGTCAACACACAAGGGAAGGGATCTCATTTCGGGATTAGAATCTCCATGGAGAATGATGCGAGGTGGCAATCCAGTAAGAGGATTGCTCCAGAAATTACTTGTAACATGGAGGGTCCTGTTTGTTGTTGGGGTTTTTGTCCCACCCGGTACCTCACAACTATTTAGCCCCAAAGAAAATCACGCATAGGTCTCCATAAATTATAAGCTGATTGGCCTAGCTCTAGCCTCTCGCTGGCTAACTCTCACATCTTGATTAACCCATTTTTTTGTTCTATGTTAGCCACGTGGCTCAGTACCTTTCTCAGTGGGGCAGCTCACATCCTGCTGCTTCCTGGTCTGGGCAGGAGTGCGAGGAATCAACTTCCTCCTTCCCAGAATTCTCCTATTCTCATTACATCATTTCTACTTCCTGTCTGGTTTTCCTGCCTATATTTCCTGGTTGGCCAATCAGCGTTTATTTATAATATGATTGATAGAATACATAGAATTCTCCCTCACCAATTACTGCTGTGCAACAAATTACCAGAGAGCTTAGCTGCAGAGGGCAATCATTTTGTTATATTCACACAGAAGGATATGGGTCAGGAAGTCAGTGAGGACTCTTCAAGGAATGGACTGTGTGTGCTCCAGCTGTAAAGCCAGAAGGGCAGAAGAGACTTGATGCGGGGGTCAGATGGAGACTCTTATTTACATGTTAGGTGACCAGATGTCACCATGTGACCTCTCTATGAGGCTTGGCTTCTTCTTAGCTTGGTTATCACATTGTGCATGGAACTCAAGGTTTCAAGCATTTGTGTTCCAGCATGGAAGATGGAAGCTGTGTGGCCTTTCATGGCCAGCCTTTGAAACCACTCACATTTTCTATCATCCTGGTGGTAAGCAGACACAAAGCTCACCAGGATTCAAGAGTACAAACTTCCTCTTGCTGGGAAGACTGTCTACTTGCTCACAGAAGGAGTATCTAAGACATTTGGTGGTTTATTTTGAGATTCTGCAAGAATGAAAGAAGCAGTTGGCAGGCAAAGTTGGGTCCCTGAGATTTGGAAAAGGAGACAAACTTTGAATCTTCTGTGAGCCCAGGTTTCCTTCACTGTGAATTTGTTCTGATCATCAATGGCTTTCTGAGCAAATTAGAGTTCTTTGGCTTTCTGAAGGAATTTCTTCCCCTCATTCTAACGTGTTCAGGAGCTGAAAACTGGCCAGAAATCATTGAACCTCTTGGCAGCTGTTATAAGCCAGGTAGAGCAACTCCCAGCTATGACATCATGCCCTCTTCTCTAAATGGTTAATTCTCAGAGTTTTCCCAAATACAGACTTTATTTTTCAGAGACAGGGTTTCTCTGTGTAACAGCATTACCTGTTCTGGAACTTGCTTTGCAGACTAGGCTGTCCTCGAATTCACGGAGATCTGCCTGTCTCTGCCTCCTGGGTGCTTGGATTAAAGGCATGTGCCACCACTACCTGGCCAAACATAGACATTTTATGGCCAAATTGGATGACCCCTTATGCACATGGCCTTTTAATCTTCTCATTTCCATGTTGTCCTAAATCTAGTCAGCACTTCATTGAGCCTATTGCTTTTGGTTATCAGGGAGCTGAGGCTTTATTGTGCTGAGTTTATCTCACTTTTGCAACCAGCCACCAGGAAGCAGATTGAGATTCCCATTCTCATTTATACTGCCATTAATTTCAGTGTGTTTATAAGAACTAGAAGGGATGGGTATTAACTAATTGTACCTTACAGTCCCATTTTCTTAACAATTCATTTTATTAACACAGCTGATGGAAAATGAAATTAATCTTCATTTAAAAGGCCGCTAATAGAAAACTGAGAGTAATAAACATCCAGGAATGAAGTGAAGACAGGCAATCATAGCGCTGCTATTTTGGGAGTTTTATATTAAACTCCCATACAATAATACATCCTGAAGTATACTCATAAATTTTGCCTAGAATTTAGAAACGTGGCAGCTGTATTGGGGCACATTTACAGGAAAATCATGAGCTCAAATGGAATTTGCTGAAGACTATATATCAATTTACCATCAGGATAGACAGTACAATAAACCCAGGGCTCTTCCCATTAATCACGCACTGTAGATGTGGCATCTCCAACAGAACAGAGCTGGGACTGTTACGAAGAGTGTATCGGGAATTTTCATTTGAGATATATAAGGCAATGGTGGAAGTTGAGACAGCAGATACAGTGGCCCAGGTTCTTCTATTTCCTTTTAGTTTTAGAAAGAAGACATGCTGCACTAGATGAGGAAAGACCATGAGGCCTCAACCTTATAAAAGAAATACAAGCGATTAAGGAAGGCCGATAGTGGAAGCTTCATGGCCATTCACGGCCAGCCTTTGAGACCACATGGTCTCACATCTTCTGCCATTCTGCTTGCAAGCAGACACGAAGCTCAACAGGATTCAAGTGGACAAACTTCCTCTTGATGGAAAGACTGTCTACTTGTTCACGGAGGGAGCATCTAAGACATTTGACTATAGTCTTCCCCAGGGAAAAATACACCAACTGGCAATTCAATACTAAGTTATTAATCCTGAAAACATCCATACACATAACATTATATAGACTGAGAAAGTTATATTTAGGACTTCCTTCCCCCCCTCTCTCCATACACACACACACACACACACACACACACTAACAAACAATGGAAAAAGAGGTCATGAATTTGAAAGGGAGGAAGGGGACAGGGAAAATGATGTGATTATATTATAATCTCAAAGATAAATAATAAAGATAATTATGCACATAAGACCCCTGTTAACCATTATTGTCTTCCTGGCTAGACTCAGAATCACTTAGGTGGCATACCTCTCTGGGCATGTCTATAAGGATGTTCCCGGAGAGGCCCAACTGAGAAAAGAAGACAAACATCCTTCACATGAGTTCCCAGGCTGCATAAAGGTGGGGAAGGGATCAGAGAAGACTGATAAGTAGCAGCATTCACCAACTGATGTCTGCTTACTGATTCACCTGGCTGTGCTCAAGTCCTTGCCCATGCAGCTGAAGGCCATTACTGCTGCCATGCCTTCTTTGCCATGATGGACTCTATTCCCAGTTCCACCCCCACCACAAATGAAACTTCCCTCCTTCAGGTTACTTTCTGTGAGGCATTTTGTCATAGCAAGGAGAAAAACAACTAACAAAGCAAGTTTTAGAAAGAAGAGGTGGGACAGACATTCCAGATCACTGTAGAAATGGCATGAATTTAGAAGGGCTATGCTTCCCAAATTTTGTTATTAATCTTACTCTGTTGTTACTTTGTTTTAGCAAGACCTACCTTTATTGCTTTTTTTTCTGTTGATGGGAAGCTACGTTTGCCCCCTGTTAAGGCTAAAATCAAAATGTATGAAAGAAACTCATCTGTTGGGAAGAACAGGAAGCTTAGCTGGTGTCCTGACAGTGGAACAGGATGTGGTAGGAAATGCTGGGCTGGGGTCTGGTCTGACCTGCTTTTGAATCATGTTTCTAGAACTTTCTCTTCTGTGCTCTTGAACAAGACACTTCAATAATCTGTGATAAGTACAATTAGGAAGGATAATCAGTAGCTAGAAAGAGTGTTTTAAGAATTGAAATACAATAATTATAAAATTCCCAGCCAAGGATTTTCTAATCAGGAGCTCAGCAAATATAACCATCCAATTGGATGCAGGCCGTGATTGAAATAACAAGACCATCCTACAGCACTTGAGAGTGTTTAAGCAATGAGTCGTTTGCTATTTGTTTTTAGTTCTCTTATTAGCTACAAGGAGATGCTTGTCTGAGTACAGTGGTGAGCATCTCTGTGGAATGACTTAAAGAATCTTGGGTAGAAACAGTGCCCTTATTGTCCCTCAGAAACTCTACTCTTCTGAGATTCTGAGAATTCCTCAAAGTCCAAGCTATATGTTACACTACAATTATTTCCAGCAGGAAGAGACTCAAGAGCCTGAGGGGAGGTGGGATAAAGACAGAGATGATCAACAGTGAGAGCCGTGAGATGGCAGCAAGTATGGTTGAAGAAAGGTGAGCTGTTTCTTAGCAGCTTTCCATAGTTCTCTCATCATAGAGCCCAGGGTGGGAGGCCTCATCCCTTTCTCTGTAAGATGGCTGTCTTCGGGCTTCTGTTGAGTGGCAAAACACCATGACCAAATTCAGCTTGTGTGGAGAAGAGCATATTTCAGTTTACAGCTGTAGTCCACTGTGAATGGAAGTCGGGGCAGGAACTTAAGGCAAGAATCTAGAGGCAGGAACTGATACTGAGCCATGGGAGAATGTTGCTTGTCTTGTTCCTATGGTTTGCTCACTCAGATTTTCCACACAATGCAGAACGCTTTGCCCAAGGATGGTGCAACCCATAGTGAGCAGGGTCCTCCCATGTCAAATGTTAATCAAGACAATACAGCACAGGCTTGCTTACAGGTCAGTCTCTGGAGGCATTTTCTCAGTTAAGAGTCCCCTTTTCCAGATATGTCTATGTTTGTGTCAAGTTGACAAAATACAACCAGCATAATGGCTTACAATTTCCCAGTCTCTTTCCGCTTTGTTATCTGGTTCTCTATGTCCATTTACATACAGCTGGAAGAACAGAAATAGGGAAGGAAAGACTATATCAGCTACTTGACCTAGGGTCTCATGGGAGCCTTTACTTCTTCCACCATTGATCTTCTTGTGATTTGTTCCTTTAGAACTGTGTTGCCTACTGTGGTGGCTACATGTGATCATTCCTATTAATTAAAATTAAACAACTCAAAAAACCTAGTTCTTAACACACACACACACACTCACACACACACACACACACACACACACACACACACACACACCTTATTTCAGGTGCCCACTTGCTGCACATGGCAGTGACTATTCTACATGTCAGAATTTCCTTGGGAAGAGCACCCTCGCCATCATGGACATTGTTTTTTTTTTTTTTTTTTTTTTTTTACAAACTCTGCTCTAGAAACCCTGTCTTCTGGAGTTGTCCTCGGTGACCTGACCTTTGGGGAGCTTATATATTTGCTTAAGTAGAGCAATGTAGTTCTAGGAGAGAGAGCTGAGTTTTAATTGCACTCAGGTGAATATACACATTGTTCCAATCAAAATAATGGTTTCCCAACATTCCTTCCTGATGGTTTTTCAGTCAGGCGGTGAACACGGTTTTATTAAACACCACCCACTTGCTGTGCACTAGTTACATGAGGAATGACTGTGCCTCTGGCTTCAGATCAATCCATCAAATGGAGAAGGGAGGGAGGGAGGGAGAGAGAGAGAGAGAGAGAGAGAGAGAGAGAGAGAGAGAGAGAGAGAGAGAGGAAAAACAGCGAGCTTGATTAGACTGTAGGAAGAAGACAATCCTCTTTTAGTCCTACTTGGAAAATTGCAGACAGTATAAATGACTACGTCTTGACAAAATTCCGTACCATTTATATACTAATATTGGCATATATTGCAATTTGCAAGCCAGAGAGTCATTGGATTTCAAACTAAACAAAAGCTATATAAAAACAGCGTGTCCTGTTCAACTGTGAAAAGGGAAAGCTTTTAATACACGCCAAGCATTGTGCTGACTGCTTCACCTGCTCTTCCTTGTGTGTTTCACAACGTTCTCCCGAAGGTCCAGCTGTGCACCTGTGGGAGTGTGAGTGCCAGGAGCAGGGTAAAGACCCAGCTCTGAATGTGAGCAAGCTGGGCTCAAATCCCAACTCCTCTACTTACTAGCTTCAGGAGGGCAGGGCTTTGCTTGACTTTGGTTAGCCTTAGTTTTCCTATCTGTAAAATAGAGGACACGATATCTGCTTTCCGTGTGATTATTGTGAGGACCGAGTTAGACACGGCAATGCACTAAGTATGCTATCTGGCATACCAAGTGTGAATAAAGTGGGAGACATCCTCTCACTCCCGATAGTACCGTGCCTCGTATATACCGTGCCCTCCACAAGTATCTGTTGAGTCAATGGCTGGCTGGAAGAATGGAAGTCACGATTTCCATTATTAGCACAGCATTCTCGGGGAGTGTAGGTGGGCTGAAATTGGGGAGGCCAAAAGAGTCCTATTTAGCTTCAAACATTTTTCCACTGGCTCTGGCTGCTGTTTGAAAATTAAGCGTTACTCATTCTTTTCAGCTTAAGGCCCCTTTCAGAAGCGCGTGCCACTTTAGAAAGGAATACATGAAGCTTTTGAGCATCATGGCTCTGACCTAACAGTCAAACTTCCCATCAATAGCAGCAAAGTGGAACTAGCTTTTGTCTAGGATCTAGGGCTTCTGGTCTCTAAGTACAGCTCTGTCCACAGATAGTATCTCATTCCTGGTCTTCAGGACCTCATTCTCCCTACTGCTTACATGGAGGACTAGAGCTGATCTCCAGTAAATCGTAGATTCTTTATTTTGTGAGTGGAGCATCAGACAGCTAAGAATTGTGGTAAGGCTTTGTGGGGTGCTTGCATTAGTGGGCCTTGAAAAGCTACAGTGAAGGGATTATAGCTTTGGAAGAACGAAGAACATTTATTGAGATGGTCATGGTTTGCCTGATTAGGAGGACACAGAGAAAGGTGTTGGTAGTGGACAAGGATCACCATGGCATTTTAGGATGGCTTCACAGTGCTGTTTGAAGCTGGCCTGGGCCATAAACTTGATGCAGGTATTTTACTGGATAGTCACTAACACATGATCACCTGGCGTGAAACAGTCACCTGCTCTGAACACGATGCCATCCTTATGCCCAGAGCCTTTCTACACATTGCACAGTGTTTCCAGGCATGGCTGTGGTGTATGACATGGTGCAGACATGGACGACCAGAAAGTGGCAGGTGTTGTGATACTGGTTGGGCCCACAGCTAGTGGCTGTAAAGATGCTCTTTGTGGCTGTAGGTATTCCAGGGAAAGAACTTGGAATCAGCAATTATTGAATACCTTCTGCATGGCAGGTACCTTGAAGGGCTTCTTACACCTTTTAGCTCAAGCAGATATAGGGAATAGACAGTATGACTTTCTCCAAATCATCACCATCATCACCTTCATCATCATCACCATCAGGAACCGAGGCTCAAAGAGGAGAGCAGCAGAGCTAATAGTTCAACACAAGATTTCTGGCTGCCTAAATTCAGACTTTTTCCAAGTGTGTCATGCAATCTCTAGGATGTTTCTCAGATATTGCTGTTAAAGTTCAGTGTTCTTTGCCCATGGGCATTGTGGATGGAATTATTGTTCTCATCTTATTGCTATTTTCAGGCATTTTTGGGACAAACCAATAATCACTACCAGTACCTCCTGTCGCCATCCACTCTGAGCGAGAACACTTGAAGTCATTAGCTTCTATTCTTCAGCTGTCAGAGACCCAGTTAAGGTTTTTAAAATTGTTGTTGTCGGATTTTTTTTCTTTGATACTTCACAGATTGGGAGTTAGAATTTTGTGTTTTCTTCCTGGCTTTTGGGAACCGATGCTGAGGTTTTATTGTGATTCATTTTGCAGTGTTCTGAAAAGGAAGAATCTGGACACTCTCAGGGTTTCTTACTCAGGCGCTGCAGAGATGGGCACAGAAGGCACAGGGTGCTGTGCCAGATACAGCTGGACACAGAGGTAGATGCTACAGACAGGTTCTGGAGTTTCCTGAACAGTGCCATTTCAGATGAGGAAATAGTTATATCTCACATATACTCATATGGCCTTATAGATCCCTGAGATGGGGCTGGAGTGAGGTGCTGTGAGGCGCTGTGCACTGACAGAGACGAGGATCAATATTGTGTGATCAGCACCCGCTGTATGCCATTATCAGTTTCAGAGTCTGTCTTGCCAGAGTGATCTTGCCAAAAGGAAGATGCGGGCTCCTTCTTCCATCTTAGGATAAGTATAGGAAGATGTGTTTGCTTCAGGGCTGTGCTGGTCATTCTCTGAGGCCTTATCAATTGAATGGCCCTAAGAAAGAAGTTCTCAAAATGTGGCCTTGGTGTCTTTTTTAAGTCATCATTTATCTTTCATTTCTATTATGAAAACTAACATATTTTCCAGAATTGATGTCATGCATAATTTAAAGTCTAGTATAGAATTAAGCCCACCAGCACATACTGCCCAGTGGAACAGGAAGCTTCCTCCTTGTGCAGTCTCTTCTAGGAGTTAGTCTTTGAAGTTTGTGCCACTCATGTCTTCTCTTTCCTAAGCATTCTGGCCACATGTCAGAGGATTGGAGGTGCTGTTTATATACCCTTTCTCTGGGTAAAGCTTTGTTTTGCATAATAAAATCCTGTGTACACAGTAGCAGTATCACAGTGGGCTTTTGTGAGCACACTTACAAAAACTGGCTTTCTAATAAAATAATGTAGAAGGCTTTATCCCAAGTGTTTCTGTTTTGATGTTTCTCTGATGCATAATAAAAAGATGAAGTTTGACTAGTAAGCAACCTTCCACCTTCTATCCACTAATATCACATAGGTTTTGTTCCAAGAAACTATATATTTTACAGTGGGATGTTAGCATAATACATTTGTGTTATTAAATGTACCGGGAGTATGATAAGAATTTGCATTCCAGTAAAGCAGAAAATGAATTACAAATGTGGAGCCATGTTCTCGCCCTCTGCTGTTTTCTAATCCATATTTTTCCATAGTGAGTGGGGCTCTTGGTAGTGACCATTGCAGGATACAGTCATAAAAAAAATGGACTCTGGCCATTCTGGAAATTTTCCATATGGGTAAGCCTCAATGTTGATGTGAACTTAATGGCAGCTCCTGATGCGGCAGGATGCCATTGCTATTGCTCTGACTCAGCACGAATGGGCTCATTTACATCATATGTTCATTAAGCAACCAGTTGAAACTGCCTCTGGCTGGATAAACAGAAAAGGAATTGGTTAAGAGATTCGCAGCCCTCGACTGGGATCACTGGGGATAAGAGAGAGAACAAAGAGAAGCCAGAGTCACAGATGATCACACGTCAGAGAGTCATCCTGGTGAGCTATTGCTGATGTCATGCTGGGCCCCAGCTGCGGGACTTGCACGCTCCCTGCTACTGTTAGTGGCAGACATTTCTGCCTGGTACTTGGCTGCTGCGACCACAGTCACTAGGGTGAAAGTCCCCTGTTCTCGGAGTCACTGGCTTTTGATCTGAAGCCTGAGGGTGGGTGGCCTGTCTTTGATCAGGTTGTGACCTGTGCCTTGAAAGGTGGATGATATGAAAAACTGGCTATATGAATGACTTTAAAGGAAGTGGTTTT
The DNA here is from genome assembly GCF_037038515.1 of Microtus pennsylvanicus. Classification (NCBI taxonomy): domain Eukaryota; kingdom Metazoa; phylum Chordata; class Mammalia; order Rodentia; family Cricetidae; genus Microtus; species Microtus pennsylvanicus. The sequence goes on along the minus strand of NC_134584.1, from coordinate 42,718,440 downwards.
TGTCTCTCATTGAGCTTTATGCGGTGGGCAGTCTGCCAAGTACAGAAAGGGTTCAGAGGCTCAAGTCATAATTTGACCATACCTAGTCAAGCAATTTCATCCAAAGGCATTCTTTCAAGCCTTTTGCTTTCCTGCTCACTGACATTTTATTTTCTTTAAAATAATTTCATATTGGTGCCCTTTTTCAGAAGGAAAAGAAAATATAACATTAAAATTGCTTATATTATTTTCTTTAATTTCTGTAATCCATACCTGGGAATAAATGTTCTGCTGAGGCCTTCCCTCCCAGAACCACCTCTTGACCTCATCACCCTAATGGTAGTTTGGAGCTCTGCAGAGCCTGCCTCCCAAGAGCACAGCTCTAAACGAGGCCTGGAATGGGCCCCTGGGAAGGAAATGTAAAGTAGTTATCTAAATAAGGTTCACCACCACATTTTCCTCTCTCGTTTGAATTAATAATCAGATCTTGGCATTTCCAGGCATCTAGAATCCCAGTTTGTGGGTCTATGACAGTGTGATGCAGAATTCGTGGATTAGCATCAGGAGAAAATGGAGTGGAATGTTTGTAAATGGGGGGCTAGTGGCTATTCAAAGGGGACTGGTGGCTCAGTGGTGCAGCTCAGAAGGCGTAGGAGCCAGACAGACCTCGGTGTACTCAGCTGGATGACTATCGGCAACAATTTTTCACTCCGTTTCTAATCCTCACTTGAGAAAGGTCAATGATAATTCCTATTGCAGAGGGTTGGTGCAGGAAGTAAATTAATGGATGCAAACTGCCAAGCGAATGTTCAGTAGAAGACAGCTCTTGTTCTAATGTCCGGCACAGGAGAAGAGAAGATGCCTCTCTAAAAGTGAATGAGACTCTTGGGGCTGTTTCCAAGCTCAATGGAGCAGTTCAATATGGTGGCTGTAGAAAGAATCCCTGTACTGTGGCATCTGTAAGCTGAGCTGAAGGGATCTCAGGTGTAGTTTCTTTCTCCCCTCCTTGGTTAACTCTGGAATAATGGCTTTCAATAAGTTAGGTAACAATTAGTTTCCTGAACTTGGCCACTCGTGCTCTTGATGGCAAAATACAAACCAAGCTGACTGTGCCCAGAATATTAGCACTCATCTGGAAATAGGCACCTCTTTGCCAGGATGGAAGATCACTGGCCTGTCCAAACAGTAGAAGCTTTAAAATTAATGACAGTCACTATCAGAACCATCACTCTAATTCCTACCCTCTTTTCTGACTTGATTTACCCCATGTATTGAGTAGGCAGTGGCTGGAAGAAGCCTTATTAGAGAAGCCTTGGGTGAATCCTTAATGAAGGTGAAATCATGCCCAGAAATCACAGTCTTTAAATCTGGACACATCCTCCCCCACTCCTCTATAAACAAATCTAATAAATAAATTTCATTGGGATAGTTATGCCTTGAATAGATGGCAAAGATGGAACTTGCAAAGGTGGGCTTCTCAGAAGGGACACCTCCAGGTCTAGACTAATATCCTTGTCCTAGGAAGGTATCTTAATAAAATAAAGGAAGAAACCAAACAGAAACATTTGGTGGAATCTCTTTCCAAATAGGGAAGTCTAGTTCACTTTCCCTCCTTGACTGGTAGAGCGAAGAAGACACAGATATGAGAAGTTTAGTTCGGTTGGACACTGATCCTGACTCCTTCTTCCCATCTAGGAAGTGTGCTGTAAGAATTGCTGGGTTGTGGTGGGAGAACTCAGAGCCAGAAGCAGGTAGATCTCTGAGTTCAAGGCCAGCCTGTACTACAAAGCAAGTTCCAGGACAGCTGGGGCTATGTCTTGAAAACAAACAAACCAACAAAAAAATAAAAAAGAAAAAGAAAGAAAAATTATGAGTGATCCATTTTAATAGTTATAAAACTATGGATATTTGGGCAACAGATAGTTTGTCTTATGTAAAAGAGAAGAGGAGTCTATCAGAGCACACAGCTCTGCCTTCCTCAAAGCCACACCCAAAGCTGACCAACAGGACTTCGTATCTGGACACTAGTATTTGGTTCTCCTAACAGCTGTGAGCTGGGGTTCAGCTTTCTCTTGTTGTCCTTAGATGAATTCCTTTGTGCATTCAACAACTTTTACCACAATACTGCTATTGATTATAGGAATAAGTGTTCAAACACTCATGGAATGGGCACCTCAGTAAGATTCAGGGAGGTTAAGGCAAAAGACCAGAAGGTTTTGAAGAGAGTTTGGTTTGCCTTTTTTTGTCCACTTGACCTTGACACCTGGTATTAATTCACAGGATACAGTGTGGATTGTGTACTGTTTCCCAGACACAAAAGAAAGCTGAAGAAGAGGCACAATCCATGCTCCTAAGACGTCTGCAGCCTAGCCCTGCGAAGTCATTTCTCCATCCTTTGTGCTCCACCACTTGCTGTATTACTTGGAGTGCTTCCTTCCTAAATTGAGAGAGCTGAGGCGAGCCCAGACACTGTGATAATGAAATCTCATGTTGCGGGCTTTGATTGTCCTTCCCTTCTGGAGCCTCAATATTTCACATTGTTAATAATAATGTGCTTTGTAGGAAAACTTCCTAATTTGAAAATGTTACAGATGGCCTTTTATCAAGAGCTGTGGACTGTCAAAGTAAATAGATCTAATTATGAACCATTGTTGTGGAATAGGACATCTTAAATAACAGAAGTTAGGTTCTCAGAAATTAAAAAAAAAGACCTTACATTTGAAAAGGATGGCAGAATAACCAGTGGCCTTTGGTTGACTGGTTTTCAACACTTTATTCAGCAAATACGGGCTGCAAGATTTCCGTGAATATAAGAATTCTTACAGCATAGGTGGAGATTTCATAGGCTTTTTGAACATAGTTGTCTTTGCACCTGTCCACTGAGTTGGTGGAGGATTAGAAGATGTCTTAGGGTTGAAGAACTGGCGGATGTTGAGGTCCTTAGTGGAGGGTAGTTGATCCAGAAACATCAGTGTGGCCTCAAGTGCCATCAGCCTTTGGAGCTGCTCTGAAGGTGAAGGCACAAGAGGGCTGATCTTCTCTACAGAAATTCCTTGAGTTGGAGTATCACTTGTTGACTTCAATAAACATCTAGTCCAGAGCACTCTGTGGAGAAGGACAGATGAAGGAGCAGCTGAGGAGAGCCATGGCTCTGCCGTAGTGACTCACTGATACTGCCCCATACCTAAAGGGAGACCATAAACAGATGTGAATAGATAAAGTGTCTTAGGATTCGGGATTTCTGACTGGAGGCTGGAATTAGTGTAGTGTGATCCAAGTTTCCTAAGAAACATGTGGGGATCACAGGTTTGAACTGAGGTGTGTGTCACAGAATAGAAGCTGTCTTGAAGAGACGATGGTTAACTTCTACTGTTTAGACTGTAGCTTAGCTCTTAAAACTGCAATAGGCACAATATTGTGTAAGTAAAAATTACGCAGCCTTAGAACATTGAAGCAAATGTGTAGACAATTGAAAGGTAACCACTTGGGGTTCTTTATATACAAGTTTTATTTCTGTGTGTGCATTGGTTCCTTAGCACCATTCAGTGAAGGGATTTTACTGCGGAGCCATTTGTTTCTGCAACCAGGATCTCACGTTAAGTTGGACTATGGAGTTACTGCTGCCCAGTTTATTACTAGCCCTGAGTATGTCAATGTTCGGCCGGCACCTAAACAGAAATCGTTTGAAATCCTGCCTCTTTTGTGTTAGATTGGGATGGCTTGAGATGTTGGCTATGCATTTGGGGCTGTCTATTAAATTGGAGTTTTCTGTTGCCAGAGAAACTCACACATGGCCAAGTGTTCTTTACCTATGAAATTCAAGAGTATTTATTTACTATTTTCATTGTATTTCTTCAATAATTTCATACATGCATACAATGAAATGTGATTATATACATCCCTCATTTTCCCCCCTGAGCTCTTCCCAAGTCCCCCCACCCCGCAATACATACCTCATACCGCTTCCAATTTCATAACTTTGTCTTTTTGTTTTGTTTTGTTGAGACAGGGGTTTCCTGTGTATCCTTAGAGCCTGTCCTGGAACTCGCTCTGTAGACCAGGCTGGCCTCGAATTCACAGTGGTCTGCATGCCCCTGCCTCCAAGTGTTAGGATTAAAGGCGTGTGGCAACCCACTGAGTTCATTGCATTTGTACATGGACATAGGGCTGTCCACTGGAGCATAAAGTTACCAGTGGCCATACCTTCAAAGAAGAACAATTCTCAGTATCGCCTTAGTTATTAATCACCAGTAGTTCTAGGTTTTTCTTCTGGGGAGAGTATCTCCCACATCTAGGCAGGAATTTTTGGATGGCTTCATATTGTGCCGGTCTTGTACAGGTAACCACAGCTACTATGAATTCATGACTGCAGTGGGCATGGCATGTTCAGAAGACATCATGTCATAGCTTTCCTCCCCATGCCCCGGAAACACATTCTTTTTTGTCTCCTGTTCTACTATGCTCCATACACTGCAGCCGGGGGAAGGAGGTTGTTTATAAAGCAGTTTCATTTATGACCAAGCATCAAGAATATTTTAAATTAAATTCAATAACTGTCTTATTCTTTGAACTTCTTGAGGGCTATTTGCATAATTATTTTTTTATCACTCTTTCGGTTTCAAGAGGAAATACACAACTGATGCTTGATTATCCCTCTACTAATAGTGGATATAAGTGTGTGATGTGCAAAGATTCTCATTGCTTAGAAAAACCTTCTTTCTCCCTCAACCACTCAAGGGAGAATGGTCAAAGATGCAACTTCCACTGACTTCTTGGGAAGTTGGTCCATTGTAAGGTGCTTCTAGTCCATGGTGGTTTAAACTGGTTCTATCTTGAGTCCCATGGAATCAGATCCTGGCATTTGCTTAAGTCCTTTATTCATTTATTTTCCTTTTTTCAATGTGATGAATATTTGCCTGCATGTAAGTATGTGTATCATGTGCTTGTCTAGTGCTCACAGAGGCCAGAAGGGGGTGTTGGATCCCCTGGAATTGTAGTTACAGATGGTTATAAACGTCCTCATGGATGCCTGGAACTGAATACCAGTCCTCTGTGAGAACAGCAACTTAACCCACCTCTCCAGTCCAGCCCTAGATTTATGGGAACATGTCTTGTGGCAAATTATCCTGACTTCTGTAATGTGTGTTATTTACCAGGGAACATCAGCTACAGATCCATTGTGCAGAATCAGATCATTAGGGGCCAAGAACATTTCTCATTCTCAAGAGAGTTTTTTCTTGTCCTCTTAGAAAGATCGACTACATCCATCTAATGGAAGGATTCACTTCACTTGGCTGAGAAGTTCAGCTTTCCCCCTGTAATATCCTTCTTGGGGACCTTAGGAGAAACACTGGATTATGAGAACAGTGAGTGGAATAGTAGTCCCCATTTAAAGAAGCTGCTTTAAAAACAAAGGATTTTATAGCTTTAAAGAGCTAAGAAAAAGTAACCCCCTCCTCCCCTCTGGAACTGGAAACTTTGAAGTGAGATTATTTTAAAGGGACGATAAAATGAAGATACAGAGTAGTCTGTAACTTTCAGTAGCATGGGCAAGTTCCCAGTGTGCATCTCTAGTTAATCAACTACTCAGTCATTAATTTGTTCACTAATTTCACAAATATTCTTTAGACATTTCTGCCAGGCAAATTTTTGGCACTAGAGTTACAAGGTGAATGAGACCTATTTTCCCTTTCCCCTTTAAAAGACTAGAAGGAGCCGGACAAATGACTCCAGCAATTGCTTCTCATATGGTCAAAGGTAAGGATTAGCTGGTTCCAAGTCTGGTATTTTTGAAGAAAACAAAATTCATGTTGATAGCTGGTATGTCTATACCACGCTGTTACCAGCAAGCCAGGTAATAAAGTGTAGTACTTGGGCTTTGAGAATCATTGTCTATTTTAGCTTTTGATTTTTCCAAAGTAGGCAAGTGAACATTTATGACATTTTCTTCAGGAATCAATACAATCAGAACTCCGGTCAGTGGCAAACTCAGTGTCCTCAGTGGTATAGAGCCCTATTGTGATTGAGTCTATGTGCTGTGCATTTGATGTTTTAGACGTTTTGTATATATTTATTTCTCATAAAAGCCCTGTCAGTGGTTTGACTAGTCCCAGTTTTTACGGAGAAGATTGAGCTTTGGTGACTGAATTTGATTTTGTCATCTAAGTTAAAGGAACAACAATTTTAAAGAGAATTCTAAATGGAATGTCTCCTGCCTTTCAGCATGGAGAGCTCGTTCTGCATATCAATGAGAGGCAGCAAAAGGCAAACTGTGAGGACCGAGTGTGGCTTTTGAAAAGAACATCACAGTTGTTTTCTCCATAAAGAAAACTTTCTAGGTTGCCCAAGAGGAGGATGAGGATAGAATAACTTCCCAGCCCATATGGTCCTCATCCTCATTCCTGGGATTCATGAATGTACTAGATCTCAGGATCAAGAGGATTAAGTTTGGTATTTATATCATCTTCGAATATAGATTATCCAGGAGGGCCCATTGTAATTCTTCAAAGAGAAGACAGGAAGCGAGTGAGACATAATAAATGAAAGAATATCAGAAGAATGTAAAATTGTTGTTAAAAATAGAGAAGAGACTTCAAACCATACAATGTCTGTGCCTCCTATGTTTCGAAAGCTGCCAAAAATTTGACTCCTAAGAAACCCGAGAAAGGAATGCAGCCTTGTGAACACCTTTAGATCACAGACATATATTGAACTATATTCTCTATATAGAAATGTAAATGCTCAATTTTTGTTGTTCATACCCCTCATGTGTGGTAATTTCTTAATGCAGTAGTAGACAAATTAGCATTGATGGGTATATGTTGAACCAGAAGCACAGTTCTCTGCCTTCAGAGTAGGCTATGTGAATGAGAAGGGCAGTTACAGTTTAATCAGTGGTCCATTCACTTACTAATAAACATTTACTAATTACTAATAAACATTTGCATACCTATTGGATGCCAGGTATTTGCTAGTCCCAAGAGTAAACAATATTAAAAAAAAATTCTTGCCTTTCTGAAGCTAATATTGTAGATGGCAAGACAGGGGATAAGTAAGTGAAAAATAGAATGTTTATTAGTAATAACGATGGTAAACTATAGGGAGAAGAGATGGGATGTAGTGTGTGTTTGTGAGTGTGTGTGTTTTTGTATGTGTGTGTGCATATATTCAGATGTATTGGAGATGGGATCTCTAGGACAAAGTCACTGAGAGGTGATATGGGATAGATAACTGAGAACTCATGCCAGGGAAGAAGGAAGGAGCAACACGGCTTTCTAGGTAGGTCTTGCGAGCATATATAAAGCAGAGGCTCGGAGTTGAGGGGGTGATGTGCTGATGGACAGTAGACAGTGGCTGATTGAGCTTGAACAAAGCCTTCCAAAGCTCCAGGTTGAGCAAATGAATAGCGGCTCTGGTCCCGCCCTGGAGCCTTCCTCCTGCTCCTGCAGAAAACACAGGATTGTTGCCAAAAGCCTGCCTGAGGGAGCCAGAGGGGAGCATCAGGGGCTGCTTCAGTGCTGAGAAGTGATTTTATGGATCAGTCATTTGAATTAATAAAGTGCACTGGGGAAGCTGTGCAGGTAAAGCTAAGTCCCGTTTGACATTTCCTTGATTTTTTACACACAAAATTCTTTCTGCATTTATATATATACTACTGTAGAGGTTGGGAGTCTGGTTAGCTGTCAGGGAACTGGCAGCTGCGTGAGAGTGCTCTAAATTCTGCTTGCAGTTCACAAAGTAATGTGAGAAGAGGAAGGATCCTTTTTGCCTCACCTTGCTCATGTCTGATACAATCCCCTCTGGTAACTTTTATCTCACCATCTTCAGGCAGAGCTCACAACTATAGCACACCCCCTCCCAAGTCATGTGCTGGTGCTGGTTTTCTTTAAACAAACAGGGCACACAGAACTCTTTATGTGAGTAGCAGTGGAGGAAGGGAGGACTTTTTAAGAGGTGGATACATGGAGCTGGAAGGAACCAGATGTAATCAGAGAAGGGCAGTTAACTGGCAACGGGCTAGAGGAGCCCGGACAAGGCTCGCCTGGGTAGTTGGAAATGTAAGAAATGTCAGCGTTTTTTTTTTTTTGTCACCCCAAAGATGGAGAAAGAAAGGAAGGGAGGACAGTAGTAGAGCAAAGCCCAGGAGGAAAACATATGACTGGCTGCCTGCCAGACTGAGCGACACTGTGCCCATTTTTTGTGTACAGGCCTTAAGAAGTACGAGACTTTATTGGTTTTGGCATTTTGAGATGCTCACGCTTGAAACACAGAGCCACATTCTGAAAAAGTTGTACCCTTATCAAAGAAAGGCCTATGTAGAGAAGAACCAAGAGCCAGCCTCCTGCAGGAACCATCTAAGAAAGGTTCTCTCAGGCCTTGCCACCTGAGCCCCATTGATGATGGCTCATAGGGCAGTGATAAAATTTTTGCAGATTTGCGGGAAGACAAAATGGCTGTGGGTGTTTTAAGGAAGTCTTGAGGTAGCTTGTTATACATGGGCAATTTCAGTGAGGTGTAAAATTTAAGTTACCAATTAAAGGGAAGGTTAGGTGTTATTTGTGTGAGAGTATGCTTTCTTATTTCAAATATGATATAAATCATATGATTCAAATGACTCAGCCATTTGGAACTTTGCTTTCATAAAACATGTTTATACATCATCCATACACTTTCGGCAGTCCGCAGGACCACCTGCCTCTTCACACAGACACAGACTTCAGATACATCAACTCTATGATTAGTTTCTCGCTCGTCACTACTTGCTACAGAGTGAAATCTGGGATAAGCTTAGGGATGGATAAGGGAAAGAACAATGGACTGTCTGATAGTGAACTTGCATTTTATTCCAGTGGCTGCGGATAAAAATATAAACCTCTCTAGATTATATTCCTTTTGTGGGGGTGGTAAACTGGATTAAAATTCTACCCTTCTTTTTCTCTAAAGAAATCTTACATTACAAAAGAAAGAAGGAAAAGAAGGAAGGAAGGAATTAAGGAATGAAGGAGGGAAGCAAAAAGAAAAGGGAGGGAAAAAGGGAGGGAGGAAGGAGAAAAATTGGAAGGAGGGAGGAAGGAGAAAAATTGGAAGGAGGAAGGAAGGTAAGGGTGGGGATAAAATACTTGAAAAAGTTATCATGTACCTTGAGATACTCAAAGAATCTTTGTTGAGCTGATGGTTTGCTGGTGTTACCCACTGCCAACTGCTTGATTAAGTATACACTCCTTTAAGCTCAAGGTTTGACACTGGGACATGAGTTCCAGGAGAAGAAAGTCAAAGACTGTAGGAATCGAAGACGCAATGCGGTACAGGCACCATAATTTCTTCCCAATCTGTGCTTTCCTTACTTTTATGACCAGTGTAGAGCAACTAAGAGAAACAGTAGCCTGCAAAGATTGGCATCAGTTTACACCAAAGCAGAACTGCCCACAAGCACAGGACTTGGAAGGAGTATACACAAGAGTCGCCCAAAATACAAGAGCACAGAAGACATTAGATTTAGCATTGGCGTCATTGGGCAGAAAGTCTATTTACATTGTGTCTTATGAGGTCAGCAAAAACATTTTGAATAGCAAGCACTTGGCTGCCTGCAGTGGGTCTGAAGATATGAAATAAAACACACACTGCAGACCTGACGTCGGAACAGGGCGTTCCAAGTTTCCTTTTGTGCTTTCAGCTGGAACAGATCGCTTTGTTATTGTATTTGTAGACGCCTGTCATCTTAGATGAAAAGATCACTGCTTTGGTGAGGACAGAACCCCAAAGCACAGACAATGAAAGGCAATGTTCGATGGTAAGACCTTCGACAAAGAAGGTCCAGAGTTGTTGTTCTCCCTTCGTACTGTGAATCTAGAAAGGTGGGAATGGGCCAGAAGAGAAAGAGCATGCACTAAAGGCATTTTGCTTCTCATCAATGGCAGTGGCCAATGAATGGAGATATCTCAGCAGTTGCTCAGTGTAAATTGTGTCACAAGCTCCCAGATCAAAACTATCCACAGTACATTTCATTCTTGTATCATGCAATAATATCATAGGGTTGATTTTGGATAAAACACTAGGTCTTCAGGAAATAATATTTGTTACCTCTTTTACCTTTTCTCTTCTATTGTTTCCAAAGAAATCCCCTAGAATCTGGTTCTAATAATTATTCAGGATTAGCTAATTTACATGGAAATGTGTGGCTTGAAATGAGTCCAGGCGAAACAAGGCTCTCCCACCTGTCCCATGCTACATTGACTTTCTGTCTATCGGCACCGAATCTGGCAGAAGTCCCCAGGTGGGGACAGAAGCTGGTGACCTTGTACTGCTTGTAAGTGAACCTCAGGGTGCTAATTATACTCGTCCTTTGTAAGGCTGTCGCAGAGGGTTCGGTGTGACGGCAGTTCTGTGTCATGCACAGGAGGACCCTCAGTTTCAGAAGTTGAAAATGCAGCCATGAAATGTCTGCAAGTACTTTATGTCCAGAGTTTATTCTCAGGGTTTCCTGACAGGGTCCCTTAGTGGTTAGATTCTCTGCAATGAAATGAGTGCCAATCAAGAGGCCTATAGCTTAGGAAGCTGAAACAGAGTGAACTAAATTGATCTGTGGTCCATATGTTGTGGGGGTGGGGGTGGAAAATCCTAAGTGGCAATGGAAAGAGCCAAGTATTAAAGGGAAAATTATTATTTTCTCAAATGTTTCCTTTTAGTCTAGCTTTGTTTACCAATTTAACTGCAGCCTTGTATTATTCGTCTTTCATGGTGTATTGATTAGTTTTCTGGTTTTTTTTTTGTGTGTGTGTGTTTGTTAACTTGACCCAAGGTTGAGTTATCCGAGAAGATAGAACCACAGTTGAGAAAATGTCCCCATCACATTGACCTGCAGGGAAGCCCTTGAGACATTTTCTTGATCGATGATTGATGTGGAAGGGCTCTACCCACTGTGGGTAGTGCCACCCCTGAGTAGATAGTACTTGGGTGTATAAGAAAACAGACTGAGGGCGGTGGTGGCGCACGCCTTTAATCCCAGCACTTGGGAGGCAGAGGCAGGCGGATCTCTGTGAGTTCGAGACCAGCCTGGTCTACAAGAGCTAGTTCCAGGACAGGCTCCAAAACCACAGAGAAACCCTGTCTCGAAAAACAAAAACAAAAACAAACAAACAAAAAAAAGAAAGCAGACTGATCAAGCTATGATGAGCAAGCCAGTAAGCTTGTTGTTTTTCTGTGGTCTCTGCTGCAGTTCTTGCCTCCAGATTTCTGCCTTGAGGTTCTGTTCTCGCTTCTCTTCATGATTTAAGATGAAATAAACCCTTTCCTCCGCAAGTTGCTTTTGGTCATAGCGTCTATCATAGTGGTAGGAAGCAAATGAAGATACATGGGATATAAACAATAGAGGAATTATTGGGTGTTTTTTAGGTTTTCCTCTGTTTGACTTTGGACCTGCTGCTGGGGAAACAGCCGGCAAGTTGTCACTTTCTAGGGTCACACTCTGGTGGCTTAGTCATGAAGACAAATGTTGTTTGATAAGGGAGAAAGACTGGAAAAGATGGAGATGTCCCACTGAATGTCAAGAATGATGGGAATCTCTGAGAGAAGAAGCTGTTAGAGACCTCTGTTATGCCAAGTAGTTGGAGTACTTCAGCTAGAAGTAGATGAGTTTGGATGGTGGGCGGAGATTCTGGGAAAGAAAGACAGAAAGTATCAAATACAGTAGTGCCAAAGGCATTAGGTATTTCTGAAACTATTGGTAGATTGATAGTATCAGAGAACAGAAATTTTAGATCAGAGATCTAAAATATTATATTGAATGCAGTCAGTGACATGTTTTTATGACACCCATAATGGATTACAATTAGTCTATTACATGACATATATCAAAGAGACTATATGATTCAGCATACTAATCAAGACCTTTTTAGAATAACGAAGGATGCTATTATTATATTAGGGCACTAATATATATGGCAACCCTAATAGATCCTCCTGGATGGGAACTGACCCTGTGAAAGCTCTGTTCTGGGTGCCACTTTCCTATCCTGCCCACCAGGAATTAATTAACCCTTGAACTATAGCATATAGACCATTCAGGAGATTGTTAGAGTGAGCATCAATCAGCCTACACGTATTTGTAGTAGTTGTGGGGGTGACTGTGCTTACTCAGATGGTGAATGGGAGAAAGAGAACCCCACAGGGGCAGGTCTCTAGAGTTTGCAACTGAGAGACGTCAGGCTTAGAAGACACAACCTGCCAAAGAAAGGCAAGAGTGGTCTGGAAGACTGGGTGAGGATGCAGGAGTCATGCCATAGATGCCAAAAAGAGCATGGGTCAGGAGGGGAGGAAGCAGCTGTTGGAAAGCTGCTGCGTGCTAGTTTGAACCAATTAGCAGGAGTGTCTCCCCTGCTTAAAGAGCTTTATAACTTGGAAACAGACTAACCAAGAATTATTTAGGAGAGGGATTTTCCAATGGCTAGATAAGAACAGTTTCTAATTATAGATAAATATCACTGGCTGGCACACTAAAGAATGATGCCCTCTGTTTAGATGATTTGTGTGAAACTGGATGCTTCAAAGCTTTTAGATTTACTCTAGTAATTGGGTGAAATTTTTTCTAAGCTTTCTGTTGTTGTTGATGATTTTTATTTCTGTTTTAATTAGCACATATTTTAATTTTGTGTTGCTTAAAGAATAAGGTTTAATCTGATATATGTTGTTCCTATGAATTTTAAAGAGCAATTCTCTTTTCTATAGTCTGCTTAGTTCTTTGTGGTTATGGATTTGACATAGAAACTGGGTCGGATTGCACATGCTTATAATTCCAGTACATGGAGTGGAGACAGGAAGATCTTTGTCCAAAGTGATACTGGTTGATAGTACCATGATTCCACAATTTATTCTTTAAGGTTCTTATATCCCTGTACCCAAGATTCCTCACATGTAAAATGGGGATAATAATATAACCTCAGTGGGTTATTGTAATATGATACATTAATTTATATAATGCGATTTAAGTATACCTGGCAAAGAGAACTAGGAATTATGTTATTTCTTCATATATCAATATGTTTTAGTATTGCAAATATTTATTGTTGTTCTATTTTATTGCTCATTACTCTTATAGGAGACAGAGAGGTAGCTAATAATGAAATACTGATTGAACTAGAAAAAAAATTGTGGTATTCCAACTCTTTGTTGTGGAATACTACTTTAACTAGGCAAAGCTGTGCTACGTTTGCTTATGTTACATTTGCTTAATAATGTAGTGATGTGTTGTTTTGCCTGCCTAAAAAAAGCTGAACAGCTAATAGCTAGGCAGTGAGAGATAGGCAGGGCTGGCAGGCTAAGAGAGTTAAGTAGGAGGAGAAAGCTAGGCTCTGGAGAATGAGAGAAGAGAATGATGGAGAAAAAAAGGAGACACCTAGGGCCAGCCAGCCAGGCATCTGCTAGCCAACTAGACACAGAGGAGGACATAAAGAATGAAAGAAAGGTGAAAAGTCCTAAGGCAAAGCATAGACAAAGAGAAACAGGTTAATTTACATTAACTAAGAAAGCTAGCCAGAAAAGAGCATAGGCTAAGGCCGAGCATTCATAACTAATAAGAAGTCTCCGTGTCATGATTTGGGAGCTAGTTGATGGCCCAGAGGAAGCCTGTAGCAGCCATTTGCTGGTGTTTTTCATGTTTATTACTTGTTAATGTTACTGAAAAAAGAAACACAGCTTGTTGTAAAGGAATACTGATTGAATTCCTAAACAAAAGGCAAAACCTTGGGCCTCAGTTTCTCTGTCGACTGTGTGGGAATGGAGAGTTTCATTCATTTTGAGTTCGTTTATCTTGATTGCATCACATGGAGGCTAGAGAAATGATTCTTTTTTTGAGGCCAGGCTTTGTGTGAACATTGTGGAAACCTCTGCTTTGCTCGAGAGTACTGGTTTACACAATAGTCCTACCGTACTATGTTTTTTTCTAGGGAAAGATAAATGTTCAAAGAAGAGAAATTGGAAAACATTTCCATGGGGCAGATTGTCTCTGAAAAGTACAACAAATGCTTTGGTTTATTTTTATATAATTTGTTTCTCGGGTTTAAGCACATAAATCAGTTGCTTGTGTTATATCCAGATAGCTTGTCTTTCTTTTCTTCAGTGTACTTATAGTTGCAACAAATCCACCTCCTTTTCTTCTAGTTTTTCTTTTCTTTTCCTTCTCCTCTTTTCTTCTTCTTTTGTTGTTGTTGTTTTATTAAAACTATTTCTCACAGGAAAATAAGTATCTGGGGGCAATCCACTTCATTTGCTGATGTGGCAATTCAACCCATTTAAGTTGTCCCTTTTGACTCTGGGCTTGACACTTACAAATAAAATCCCAAGTGTGATGTCTTCTTGAACTGTGGCGTAGTTTTCTAAAATCTGAAAATTGGCCCCTGTCCCTATTCTACCGTCATTCCGATGACCTTTTCCTCTGCTGAGTTATTTTTCTTTTGTGCACATGGGGGAGCTTTTGAGACACTGCTTTGAATGCAGCATTCTGGTGGCTTTCTCAGCAGTTTGATCCTAAGTGATGGACTAAAATTTTCCTGTGGGGGGAAACATGGGGATGAAGAGCGGCAGAACTGGCAGGTTTCCTGAGGATTTACTGTCGAATGCGAAAGCCAAAAATAAACCGCAGAATTCTCTTCCAAAATGAGTCGCAAGTGTGTGTTCCACATCGCACACTGACGAAGAGTACACGAAAGCCATAAACACTGGGGACCACCTCTTCAGGTGAGAGGGGTGGGGTCTGTCTGAAATTGTCATTTGCATTGTTATTTAAAGAAACTTCAACAAAACCCCAAATTTATTCCTCTGTAGAAAAGAAAAAAAACATCTAAAACCTCATTGGATAGAACAAATCATGCATGGAAGAACCAAAAAAAAAAAAAAAAAAACAAAAAACAAACAAACAAACAAAAAAAAACCTGTGTGTCTTGAGTGCAGCCTGATGATTTGGGAATCTAAACCTGCCTGTCATTCAGGACAAATCTATACATAAAAATATAGGATTAAGCAAAATGAAACCTCATAGCACCTCTGCTGATTTTATCATGATCTGCCTTTGACCTCAGACTTTGGATGGTTTAACATGTAAATGAATGTATAAAATGGCCCTGGTGGCAGCCATATTGGTAAATGGTACCATGGATACCTGAGGTTTCTTAGAGATTTACGTAAAAGTGAGTAGATCATCCTTTAGGGTGACTTAGAAATAGGTAAAACCTGCCTTCCTTCTCACCGGCAGACCATGCCTTTGGGTTTAACTCCCTGTTCTTCTGTTTTGAAATCTTCTTCTTAATTTGTAAATTTTTTCAAATTTTGTAATCCTTATCTCAATACATGCTTTGTTTTCATGTTTTCAGCCACAAAATATATTTCAGTGCTGAGCTGCTATGATATGCTCAAGCTGTATGCTTCCTATTGCTCACTGGGCACTTCCTACCTGGATGATGAAGTCAAACTTAATACACCATCCCTCACACTTACCTTCTGTCCTGTTCTTGCCTCCTCTGCTACTCTGTCCCACCCCAGAGCTCACTGACTCTCCATAACTTTTCCGTTTTTACTTTCTGAAGCATTATTTCTTGAGTGGCATGGGGTCAAAAATTTGGGGTCATCGTTGATGCTTGTTTCATGTTCTATCTTATATTGGGGTCTTCCGGTCCTACCACGAGACTTGCAGTCTCCCTTTCAGTGACTCAAAAGGTTCCGAAGAGCTTTCACTGGTAATTGTGGGGTTTTATTACAAAAAAGATGCAGATTAAGACCAAAAAGGGCAAAGGTTCATGGGACAAAGTTTGAGAGGAACTCGCACAAGTTTCCAAAAGTTCTTTCCCAGGGGAGCTGAGCAGACGGATTCAATTCTCCAAGGCACAGGCAACAAGCTGTCAGCTATAGGAGCTCCCCTGAGTCTTGGTGTGTGGGGCTTTCACTGGGATTAGCTGTGTGGAGAAACAAATCTATGAATTGCCTCAGCTACTCAGACAAGAGGCACCTTGCATCTTCCAGAAATCATGTAGGCAGCGTAAATTATCTGATCAAACTGGTACCCCAAGGCCTCAATCACACAATCCTTAGCAGTTAGAATATTCCAGAGAGTTCATCCAGTATGCATTGTTTGATGTTAATCAAGGTCCAGGCCTGAAGAGAAGAGAGACCTTTCTTGAAAATGTATGGGTTGGTCAAAACATGCCTGCTGAATTAATGCTACTCCCTCCATCTCTATAGGAACATCCGCATACCAACTTCACAAATTGTTTGGAAAAATTGCAAAGAATAGGTGCTCTGGTGGTAATCAATTGTATTTGAGTTCTGATTCTAGGAGATTTAAGTGAGATATAGCTATCATAATGCTGGACACATAAATGTCAAAATTAATGTTAGGCAGCAATTTCCTATTATCATGGTATTATGTCCTTTTCCAGTAAAATATCTTAAATTTTAATTATGGATATGTGTGCAGGTATGTATGTGTGAATACAGTGCCCTCAGGGGCCACAGGAAGGTGTTGAACTCTCTACAATTAGAGTTACAGGCAGCTATCGGACATCTGATGTTGGTTTTGAGAGTCAATTCTGGGTCTTCTACAAGAGCAGTTTGAGCTCCTTATCACTGGGCCTCTTATCCAACTGACCACTGTGCATTTAAAAAAATATTGTACCAGTACATTCATCAAGTCTAACACTTCGTTGTTTTCATCTTCAATCTCTATCGACTTCCGTGTCATTTGGCCCAGGGTGTGATTCTATACTTCTAAACAAGCCGGAATGTGAAGAGTTAGCAAGGCTGAGGGAGAATGTCTTGATATTGCTCTTCTCCTGTGAGTGAGCCGTAGCTCTGTTCCATCCTCACTGTGGATTCAGGGAGGAGAAACAGTCCCAAGCTTGAATACTGAAGCAAACAGAAGGTGTCCATGATAGACTTCAACAAGGGCTTCTAAAGCTTTGCTCAGAAATGGCGTGTATCTTGTCTGTTCCCATTCTGTTTCTAAAGGAAGTCATGAAGCCTGGGCTGATGTCAAAGCCTGGACTGCTGATGTATATATAATCTTCCTTTGGGATGATGGAGGTTGATGGTTGATTGATTATATAATATACCAGCCTCTTATTGGCTATCTACAGCCTCCCTGGCTTTTATCCTCTTGATTATCATGAAGCCCATATGGAAACTAGCTCCCTTCTCTAATGCTGTTTTTAGGCTAGCCTCCATTTAAGTTCTGGCACTCATGACTTTCTCGTATTTTGGTGACCAGAATATTCACCAACCCCTAGGTATTTTTTCTTTTAGCAACCCTTCTATATGTTTATGTGTAATATTAGCTCACCAAGACCAAGGGCCATTTTTCTGAAGGGACTTCTTTTGAGCTTTAAATCTTTAGAGCCCAAATGTCTTGCCCATGGTTCTATGCCTAAAGCACGAGGTGAGTGACTGGGAGAATGACCGCAGCCATACTGTTTCACAGAAATCCGTATGTTGGTTTCAGTATATGATGAGTGACCAAGCCAGGGAGAAGCGAGGCTGAAATCCATTCCATGTATTGCTCACAAGGCGAGTCCCGAGTGGGATGCCGTGGAAGGGCTATGTTTTGCTAAAATACCCCAACCTCTGCATAGCTCCAACAGTGGCCGTTCCTCAAAAGACTTTGGATATTCAAAAGACATTTTCAGCACAGGGGACCGGTGTTCCCAAAGGACTGTATTTATGGCAACGATCACACTATGTGGGGGAAAGATGTGGCTTTGGCTCTACTTTCTTGAAATTGTCACATCTTGCCCTGAGTCCGTAAGCCATCCGCCTCCTCAGCGTTCTTCAGATGTAGATGACTCATGACATCTTTACAAGAGTGGCTCCTCAGACTGCTCTAGGCTTCCTTAGCACGGATCTGTGGACCCGCTTCTTTTTCTAACCAAGTTTCATTTATCTCTACGACAGCACCTCTTTTCCTGGAGAAAGTAGCTCTTGAGGCCAAAAATATCAGACTGGAAATAAAGACGAGGAAAAAAGGAATCAGATCTGCCGGTGCTTCCTAGGATGTAAAGCAATGGTTCATGAAAAGGTTCCTAAAAATAAAAACCCTGGCGAGGCAGCAAACAGGCAAAATGACTTCTTGTGGTTGAATGATTTTTTTAAAGTATTTCCCTCGCCACAGTTTTCAAAACTGTTCCAAAAGCAGCCTGTCCCAAATTCTGTGCCAAAGGGGAATATTGCCCACTGGCAGGCAAAATAGTCAGAAATAGAAAGTCATGCACAGTGTTTTGATTGCCCCAGGCAGAGGAGCAGTGAGGGCGTGGTTAGTGCCTCCGCGTGGAAGGTACCGGTTTGGTCAAGTTCACTACAGTGGCCTTGAGCAAGCATCGCGCCTGCACGGGCTGCCGTCAACGACATGCTGTCTTTTTACTTTTTGTAAGTAATGTTTTATTTATGCTTCTATTTTGTGTAAAGGTATTCACAGATCCTGAGGGAATAAACCAAGCCAAGCAAAATCAGTGTGGTTTTTGTAAGGACCTGTTTTGGTACTGGGATGCTGGGGACAGAGTGATGATGACTACAAAGCCACAGAGAAGTTCCACGGAGCAGGCAGACTTTGAGATTCTTATATGTAGAATATTGGCATTCCAGTGCTCTCCGGATGCTCTCTGATGACACAGGTCATAATCACAGCTACTCTCGAGGCAGAGGCAATATGATTTCAAGGTTAAGGTGTGGATTATAGAATGAGTCCAAAGCCCTTCTGGGCAATGTAGGGAGGAAGTCTCAAACAGTAAAATGGGTGTGTGTGTGTGTGTGTGTGTGTGTATGTGTGTGGATATGATTCAGCGGTAGAGCACTTGCCTAGTATGTTTGAGGCTCTAGGTTCAGTCATGAATACTGCCCCCTCCCCCACAAAGCAAAGCAAGCAATAAACAAACTGGTCTTTGAATGGAAAATGAAGTCTAATGAGTTATGAAGTTTCATCAACTTGATACATCAGTGGGAATGCACAGTGGCGTTTATGTTGTGCTTATTTAATGAGGTGGGAAGCGTTGGTAACATTTGGGGGTCACAGTAATCCCCATGAAAAACTGTTCATGCTTTATCTTTTCAGGTTCCTAAATTATTCTGGAATTCTTTTATATGCCCCTGGCAACCTTGACCCAGAAGTCAAAAATCACAGTCCTATTCTAGGGCTTTGGAACTACCTGGTCCTCCTTTCAAAGTCTGAGGACTTTCTGGGGGCCAGGACAGAGTGTGGCTTGCTGTTGTCTCCGCTTTGAATACTACACTTAGAAAAGATGCATCCCGCTTTGAGCAGATGGTCCTCCTGGGGATAGTGTCTTCTTCATTTCATCAGGTCTTATTGAGGAATTCATTTTCCTTAGCCTTTCCCTACCAATAATGGAAAGTGACTAAGCTATCAGTTCAGGGGATTTTTGTGTCCTTGCGGCTTGTCATAAGGCTTTCAACTAAGCCGGCAAGTCATTTTTCACCTAGGCCTGAGCTGTGTCCCCTGGTTTCTTGTTGCTAGTGAACAAGACTGGGTGAGATTTCACGGTTGACAGCCTTTTCTCAATTCCATAGAGATTCTATTTCTTTGGAGTGGTTAAAGTAAAACAATCCATTGATGTCATTTATGGCAGTTTTGTGCGGAAGCGGCAGCTACCGATGCTTGTTTGTTCATTTACTCTCTGTGGCTTGAGCGCCTACTGGTCCTGGGTACTGTTGGATGCTAGGGGCCAGCAATAGGGTCAAAATTATTATAGTCTTTGACCTGATAGTGCTTCAATTACTTCCAATCTAATGAGGGATAGAGAAGCCATCAGACGGCTATAGTAGGCTGAGACCAGTGCTTTGGTGGGGAAGTACACGGAGGCAGAGGAGTGACATTGGTTTGCTTTTACAGTTCAAAGCTGAATCTGTAAGTTAATTAGCCCAATGGACAGTGTCTTTGCCATAGTGGAACAAGTTGTCATGGGGGCCCGCTGGGTTGGTTGAATCCGCACATACTTATTCCTATAAGTATGTGTGATAGGTAGGCTCTTCCCACGATGGGAAGTGTGAAGTGTGATGAGTGTGAGGTCCCTTGGGGATATGATTCAGACTGGCTGCTTAGAGAACACTAGGCTGAGTTATGAGTGCAAGTTTGGTAATTAAAGAGAAGCAGAAAAAGAGCGGGTTCTGGGAAGGACACATTGTGCCAGCTACAGAGAAAAATGATTGACAATGCTGTGCCATGGCTGCAGGAAGGAGTAGTAGGAGAGCAAAGGAGGGGAATAAGGGTCATACTAGAAGGAGCCTGCTCAGCCACAGGAAAGAGTTTTGACCTCGTCTGGAGGAAGATGGGGGAGCTATGGTACATTGTATAATGCATGACAGTTCTGGGCCATCACTTTTCTTCCCTGCCCTTGCTTCTTGTTTCTCTAAACCAGGAATGATATTCACAGTGACCTCTCATAGAGTGCTGTGGGCCAGTCACGATGTAGTATTCAGTGCAGCTTCTTGCAACATGCCATATTTTGCACAGTCCCTTCTGCCCTCTGAAGACTCATGATTGGGGGCGGAGGCAGGGGCGAGGCTGGTGTAGGTAGAAAGCTGATCTCACTGAAAAGCCCTGTGCCTTGTAATCAGTTCAGATGTCCTGAAAGAAGAGATGCCTCTTGACTGTATTAACCTAAAAGTAGCATGACCCTGTAAGTGGCTATCCTTTTAACAATAGCCTTGCACGTCAGACATTCGATAAGTATTGTGTTATTAATTGTTGCATGGGTGAACAAATCAATGAATGTTTTCATGCTCCCTTTCTAATCTGTGAAACAAGGAAAATAATTGTTTCTACATGTATAAATTGGTTATTAGCTCTATGTTTAGATATACAACATATTAGTGGTTGCTGCAAATAGGCTATTTTCCAGGCTCAGAAATGAAGCTTGAAAGAAAGAAAGATATTAGCCTCATACACATGGAACAAGCAGAAATTTATCCCAATAAATATGCAGACTGTGATGTATTATAAAATAATGCCCAGGGGACAGAGGATGAAGGCAGTTGAGGAGTTTAGAAGTAAAAAGGATAAAAGGCAATGGATGGTTAGAAAAGGCAAGAGGGAGATTCCTGAAAATGAAACAGATTTCCTAGCTGGCTTTCTGTATAATGTCAGACATGCGCAGCAATAAGATAAAGTACATAGTATATTTGGGATTTATTGGGCCCACTACAAATGATACATCTAGGAAAACGTATTTAATTCATTTTTAAGGATCTCTTATAACTTATGGGATTTATTATGTAAAATTCCGAGGTTGCAAATGAAGTCTGCACCTCAGATTATTGAAGGCATTCAAATATTGGATTTGGTTTATCATATCTAAAAAGCCTAGAAGCCATGCCCTGGTTGACTTTGGAGAAGAGACAGCAGTGATCATCCCCTCAAGTGTTTTTCTTGCCTAATCCTGTTTAATTCTGATTCTGTTGTAAGTCAGAGGAGCTTCCCCAGTGGTTAAGGAGAGCTTTGTGGAAAACCAGACAAGGTGGAATATTCATGTGCGCTTTCATTCCTTTAGGAAGCTGCTCAGACCAGCCTCCTGCTCAGAGCTTTGCTGAGATCTAAAGGGCTCCAGGCATTTCTTTGATATGCTTTTGAGTGTCTCCACTCTTCCTTCTTTATTCTAAGTCCAGGGGCCACTGAAACTGCAGAGAGCATCCTGCCTCTTTGTGGCCTTTTTCCTCTGGGCCCTAACAACTCAGAATCTCAACAAGTGCAGTAGGAGAGGTGGCAAGTACTGATTCTTACAGGTACTCAGGACAGAGACTGTTCTGCTGCAGCGTCTGAGCTGTTTGGGTTTGGGAGTTTGACTTTGCTTTTGAACCAAAGGACAATGTTTAGCAGTATTATCTAGGTAACCAACTATTGTCGGAAGTGGCTTGTTCATTCTTGGCCACTCAGACTCAAAATAACCACATTAAAAACTGTATTAATCAAATCACAGCTTGGCCTATTAGCTCTAGCTTCTTATCGGCTAGCTCTTACATCATACATTAACCCATTTCTTTTCATCTGTGTATCATTATGTGGCTGTGGCTTACCAGCAAGTTTCGCTAACAACCAAAAGTGTGGGATCTTGTAAGGCCTACGGTAGTCTGAATATTGACGTCCTCAAAGATGTAGATAACAATCCCTACACCATGTGGATATGCTTCCTTACCTGGTAAGATTGTAGATGGAATTAATGTTCATAATCAGCTGACCTTGAGATGTGGGGAGGTTATCCTAGGTTATTAGTGTTGGTTCAGTGTCCTCATAAAGGACCCTAAAGTAGGAAGAGAGGATAATAAAGTGTCTGAGCACTATGGCATCGGGAATACGTCACCAACACTGCTAACTTTTAAGTTGGAGAAAGTTGGCCATTAACCAAAGAACCTAAGGGTACTTTTTGAGGCATAAACAGGAATGAAGACAAACTTTCACGTAGAGCCTCCAGAGAAGGATGCAGTCCCACCTGTATCCAGGGCCTCCAGGGAAGGATGCAGTTCAGCCAGTATCTAAGGCTTCCAGGGAAGGATGCAGTCCAGCCCATATCTAAGGCCTCCACAGAAGGATGCAGTCCACCTGTATCTAGTTTAAGCTGATGAAATGAGGTTCTGAGTCTCTGAATGTAGCTGCAGGATAAATCTATACATCTTTAAGTCCCTCAGTTTGCAGTCATTCCTCAGAGTGACAATGAGACACTGAGAACGGAACTTGAAGAAGTAGATGATTGTAACTGGAAGTATCTACACATCAGTTGGTTTATATTTGTAAAAGAAAATATTGGAAAATATTCTGTAGATCTAAGTATCAAAACAAACTGATCAAGGTCTATGAAGGTGGTTTTAATGAGAGAGAGAAACATTAATCTAGTAGACAAAAATGGGGGAGTAGGAATGTTCATGGGGAGGGGGAATATTGATGAGTTGGGGAGAGAAGGGAAATTTTGAAGACTATGGGAATGTGGCTAGGCTGGCAAAGGGAGCAGAGTATAGCAGACCGCAAGTGTCAGGTCAATGTGGAGGATAGTGCCAGTGGAGCCCCACGTGATTGGAGCAAAGGTGAATAAACTTGATAGTTGTCCACCAGCTACATCAAATGAAGTCTGAGTTGTAGGATTTTGAAGAAACTTACCCTAATACTTAACTCTAAACAATCTAAATAATACCCATCCAATAGCCTATCAAATAAACCCTATGCTTAAACTCAAGTACAACGGAATGGATATAGCCCAAGAATCCCTATTTTGAGATTGGTAATCCAACCTTATAGTCAGTCAGAAAGATGTGTTATCTTTGCACTTCTGAATGTAACATCCCCAGATCCTTTTTAGACAGTAAGAAACTAATTTAATGAAATCCATATTTGAGCTATTCAAAACATCATGTCACGGTGTATCTGATTGCAAAATCCAAGGACTTTTTTTCCCCCTTGTCTTACTGCCTCAAAGAAAATGATGAATAACAGTGGAGCTATAAAAGGAGAAAGGGAAGGAAAATAATTAATATTTGCCAGGCACACGTTTCCCAGGAATTCAGGAAGTGATTTTTTTTTACACATTAACTTAAATATCACATCAATGGTATAAGGTAAGAAACATTTTTATTTTTAGGTAAAAAATTGAACAAGAAGAGGCCAGGTAACTCATTCGTGGCCATGTAGGCGGGAAGTGTGCAGGGAGCTCTACCTGGGATTTGCTTCCTTGTTGGTTGTTTTAGTGGAAGTAGTAGTGCTTATTTTGAAGCAAGGAAAATGAATGAAATCATTAGACCTGCGGGGCTATGAAGAGGCTTACACAGTGGGGTGCTATCCATTTGTGATTCTTTTGCTGTGATAAAACACCATGGCCAAAGTCAACCTGGAGAGAAGACTGTTTATCTCATCTCACATTTCCAGGTGGAAGTCCATCACTGAGGGTGGTCCCGGTAGGAACTCAAGCAGGGCAGGCACCTGCAAGCAGGAACTGATGCAGACACTGTAGGAAATTATTCCTTACTAGCTTGCTGCCCCTGGCATACTCAGTTGGCTTTTTTTGTATACAACACAGCAGCACCTGTCCAGAAGTAGCACTACTCACAGGTCATTGGGCCCTGCCACATCCATTGTTAATCCAGAAAATTCCCCACCGGCTTGTGGACATGCCAATCTAATGGGCACATTTTGTTAAAGAGTCCCTCTTCCCTGGTATGTCTAACTTTGTATGGTGTTGACAAAACCCGAGCAGCATAAGGGCTTAGCTAGTGAGCTGTCTAGTGCATGCAAAAGCATGTCTATAAGGAAGAAGTAGGTCAGACTACTTACATCAGGTAAGACAGAGGCTGTCACCACAGTAACCTGTACCAGAGATCAAGACATGATATGGCAATAATCTGCGAATAGTCATAAAGACCAACAGATGAGGCTTACTTTGAGTTGATCGAGTGTACGCACCCTTGGTTCCTACCTCGCCATCACTTATAGATGGTTTCCAGAGGGGAGCTTAGTGTCCAAGGACTGGTGTAATAGTTGAAAGTCTAAGAAATCTGTTATTCAGCTTCATTAGTCACCAGAAATGATACCATTCCACATCGACCAGAATAGCTAAAAGGAACTGTTGACAATACCGCGTGTTGTTGAGAATGTGGGGTAGCTCCACCGCAGGCTCTTGGTGGGGATATTAATTGGTAGCTTAACTTTGAAAAACTAATTTTAGTATCTAGATGAAAATTAAACATATGTTAGCAGTGCCATTCCCAGGTGGAAATGTGTATATTTGTGCACCTGAAGGTGTGTAGAAGTATACACAGTGTCAAATTTCGTAAAGGTAAGGAGAAAACAAAGCATGACTTTTTGTGATAGAGTTACAACAATTAAATACAAAGGGAAGTGCAATTAAGAAGGGTGGGCTGGTCAAGCCCTGAAGGGGTACATCTCAAGGATGTAAGGTGACAATAAGTGGCACATGCCTGTGCATGTTTGAACAGAGAATTAAGAGAAAAGAGAGCAAGGACTGAGTGGGAGTACAGGATCGTGACAGCCATTGGCAAAGTTGCTGGTGAGGATAGCCAGGAATATTGGACGCAATTCCAATTATAGCGGATAATGAGAGCTGAAGGAAGTTAGAGGCACAACTGTTGTAGCAATATAGGGTAAATATCAGGAAATTAAACCCACACTAGCTTCTCACTATGACAAAGGCTGTTAATAGTTTTCTCTCTGTCTCTCTCAGACACAGACAACTGGATTTGAGATCCTTGTCTTTGGAATGAATTTGTCATTCAAATAAGATATTAAAAACTATTTAACTGTTCTTAATGGATTATTTCCAAGATTGATTTTCACATATCATTGCGGATCAAGTCTCACAACCATTGTTCATGAGAAGAATGGAAATTAAGTTCAAGCTTTCATTTTCTTTCCTTTTACTGAGTCTTCATCTTCTGTGTGGATTTGTATCCTTGCCTTTCCTTATCTAGTGCTTATCTGTCTCAGATGTCATGAAGGTAGTGTCTAGTTTAATGTATAACTTTCCCTGAGTCCTAAATATTATATTGAATGCAGCCAGTGACATGTTTTTATGACACCCATAATGGATTACAATTTGCCTATTACATGGCATATATGCTAATCAAGACCTTTTGAGAATAATGAAGGATGTTATTAATAATTACTCTAAGGCACTGTCACGGAATGTATGGCACTACTAATAGATATTCCTGGATGGGAACCCTGTGAAAGCTCTGTTCTGGATGCCACTTTCCTACCCTGCCCACCAGGCCTTAATTAACCCTCTTACTATAGCAGCCCAATCAGGAGATTGTTAGCGTGGGACTTTAGAGGGACATTAATTGAACAAAATAGGCCTAACTCCAGGAATGAGACTCAAAGCTCAATGATGAAAACATGCAAGGAGATGGAAGTTAGGTTTCTACATATCACTTTCAGGTTCTTCTCTACTAAAGCCTAGCAAGAGGCTCGTAAGGAGAGGAGAGTAAGCAATGGAGAGCAGCTGCCTACTAAGACATGATAAGCTCTTCATATTTCTTCTCCAAAAAGCAAGGCATTCCTTTCTGTTCTCATGGCTGACAGGAAGTGGCTGCTGGAAACAGGAAGTGTGAACAGGTATTGGTGGTGCTCCTGCTTCATGACCTTCCCACTGCCAGAATGGTCTTGTCCCATCTTTCACACAGTGTCCCATAGGCCACAATGACAACCCAGTCCAACTGCAATGTCTTTCTAACAAAGGTGAAGCCACACCCTCGTCACCTGTTAAGGGCAGAGTATGGACCCTCAGTCTACAGCAGAGCTACCGTCTTTCTTTTTTAGTAAGCAAAGCGTTATTATTATTGCTTTCATTTTATAAAAAGTATGGTTTCATGTGCACGCTCCCTCTACTAGTCTTTAAATATCTGCAGCTCAGGTAAAAACAGAAAATCACTGGTGATAAAAAATACTTCAAGTGAGCAAAATGAATCTCTTTCTCCATAGTATTTCCTTTATATTCATTATCTATAAGAATCCCTCCAAATAACCTCTCAGGAAGGACATCCATAATTCAAAATCGCTTTCTCTAGAGAGGGTAGGGATAGCTCTGTCTCTTTGTAGGGCAGGGCAGGTCTGTTAATTTTCCTAAGTGGAACCACAGGGTCATGTCAGGGGCTGGAAACTTGGCTCTAGTCATCCCTCTTAAAGAGCCAAAGGGCACTTGACATGTTGTGCTTCCAATAGGTAAGGAGAAAATCAATTTAGTGTTAAGTGTTTATCCTTCAGATTCAAATAGCACAGAAGACCGTCATGATGAGTATACTGAGCCAGGGCATGAGGCCTCCCACTGAAAACTCAGGTCACCCAGGTCTCAAGAAAGCAAAGAAGCAAGACATTGACCATGAGACAGAACAGGAAAAATGCCTGGTCAGAAAGACTAGGGCAACATATTGAAAATCACATTCTGTTAGCAAGCAGGCTGGGTGGCCTGGGGTGGGTTGCTTATCTTCGACACAAAATTTTTATCAATTATTTTTATCACCAAGCAAGCGAGGAATTGGTTTTCTAAATGTTTTGCTTATCTAAATGTACTCACTTGGGAGGCGTGTGTTGTAGGGACATAGTGATCTTAGAGATTAAAATGAGTGCTTGAAGCTTAGATCTCATTTTCACCTCTCTTGGTCTTATAAGATGCTCATTTAGTTTCCCCTCTTCAAGAGATTAAAAAACCTGGTAGTCAATAAAAGAAGAAAAATAAAACAAACTTT
This sequence comes from Microtus pennsylvanicus, assembly GCF_037038515.1. NCBI lineage: Eukaryota > Metazoa > Chordata > Mammalia > Rodentia > Cricetidae > Microtus > Microtus pennsylvanicus. Next base: position 42,691,230 of record NC_134584.1, on the reverse strand, counting down.
CATATCTTTTTAATCGCTTGTCAGGTGTAGCCCCTTGGTTAAATCTCATATGGCTTTTTATTTCTTTTGCATGGGGTTTAAAGTCTGCTTCAAGCACCGCGTGGTTGCATAGATTTATGCAGATTCTTCGTTGAACAAGTAAGTTGGGCTTCAGGGGATGAGTAGAGGCAGAAAAGCAGATATATTCAACTAGTCCAACTGCTCACTGTGATGGGAGCCTGTGTTAACCTGGAGGAACGGGCACCTTTTCCTGTTTTACACAAAGGTGCTCAAAGAGCCAGGAAGTAGCTGAAATTGCTCCTAAGATCTCTGGTACTACGCTAACCTTGAGACATGCCTAGACACTGATTTATGTGTGCACTTAGCTGGTTTATAAATGCTTCCAGTGGTGGTCTGGGGAGTTTTCAGATTTATGGGAACACTCTACACTTTACCCTGAATGCCTTGCACTTGACGTGATGGCAATGTTCGTCACTAGGAGCTGTTTTGTGTATAGCCCACATTTTAGCCTTTTGAAGTTTAGAAGGTTATAGTTTAAGGAAAGCAGACAGTGTATTGTTTGGTGTCTCACAAATAAACATGAAGGGCTTAGATGCATAAACCCTGAAAATGGAAGAAAGCCTTTTAGGTCTAAGCAAGGGGAAAGGCAGTGATGGGGGCAGGTGGTTGTCTGTGTTTGGATGGCATCGTGAGCTCCTTGAATGCTTCAGAGAAAAGCAGGTAGAAATGATAGGAACTAAGTTCTAGATGGGTTTATATTCTTAAGTAGCCTGAGCTACTTAAGGATGTGTTTGATTCCGTTAATCTGAAGAACCGAAAGCTATCAGAAGTTCTGGCGTCCGAGCATGCCTTCTGCTAGAGTGCTGGACCACTTGGGGAAATGTGGCACTCTGGCATCAAAGAGGACTTGCCTTCATGGGAAGGCCATTACTGCCCATTAATGATGCAGAGAGGGATCAATTAACAAGAAGTGGTAGGGACTTGGAAAGCCAAGTTTCCTCATCTGTAGGGAAGGGCTGCTACTCAGCCTGAGGGAATTTTTTCTCTCTTTCTTTATTCTTCAGAAAAGCAAAAGTGAAGCTCCAGGGTTCTTTGGACTTTTTAAAGAAAAAGCCAAAGATATCCTGACTATTGAACATGTCTTCTTGTTATATTCCAAAGAGTGGAAATGTTTCCATTAGAGATTTATTGTTAATTATTAACCTCTAGAATATGTACCTCTCCATCTTCCTCCTTCTCCTCTCCCTCCCTCCCTCCCTCCCTCCCTCCCTCCCTCCCTCCCTCCCTCCCTCCCTCCCTCCCTCCTTCCCTCCCCCCTCTGTGTGTGTATGAACATGCGTATGTTTGCATATGTGCTCTGACATTATCCATTATCTTAAGATAATGCACTGCTCTGATCGTGATCTCTCCACCCGTCTTTGGAGCATAGACTGGCCTGATCATTTGGGTGACGTACAATGCATAAAGTTTCACAAGCTTCTGAGGCCAGGCTGCAAGCTTCTTTAGACTCTACAGTGCAGTCCTTGGGGTGGACTTGCTAAGGGGTTTGGAGTTGGCATTGAAGAGTGTAGAGGGAAGGAATCTTGTGTTTCTGCTTTTGGAGGGAAAGGCTCTTCTGTGAAATGCTGGTTTTAGACTGTGGGGCTGTGTGAAATGAGGAGCTTTAATCTACATTTCTGAGAAGAAATGAGAACCTTCTTGATAGAAGTGCCACCTGTTCTAGCGGTTGAGAACAAATGGCTCTTTGCCAAGTCGAGAGCACATTTAGGCAAATTTTAATCAAGCTGGCATCTCAAGGAAATGGCAAATGCGTGGCTCATAAAGTTTTTCCCTTTTTCTTGAGGAAAAAAATGACATTTTTACTGGTCCCATGCAAGAAAACTTTTTAAAGTTTTACAAAAGTCTATTAGTGTCAGAATAAAACATGTCACCAAGTTCAATACTAGTTTCTAATGGCATTTAATGTTTTATATTTTATGCTGTATTTTGGTACAAATACTTCAATGGTTTACAACGGAGCTGGTAATTTTTCCATTGCCTCGCTGAAGAAATGTATAAGGTTTCACAACCTTCTGAGGCAATGTTGCAAGCCTCTCCTCATTCTTACATACCCATGTAATTGCTAGGCCATTGGCGATAAAGCCCAAAGTCTCTCCTTGTCAGACTCCCCTTTGTCTTTTACAGAAGACAGTTGTCGTCTGGGAGATCCTGGCTTGAGTAACTCTTGGCTCCCACATAGTGAGACTTCAGGAATTAGTAGCTCAGAGGGACAGCAACCTGGGTGGCTATTTCTAACTGGTAAGTGCCAGTGGTAAGGGTGTTTTAGGTAGCAGCAAGTGTGAGCATCAGCACCTGAGAAGAGGCTGGGACTCAGGGGTTCCCTGCCTCAAACTCAGAAAGATCTCCCAGTGCTTTCCTCATAGAATGGCAGAAGCACAGGTCTGAGCAATCCTGCCTGATGTTTGGGGTGACACTTGCATAATTCTAAGCTAATTCCATTTTTCTATGTAACACTGATCAGTGGCTTCTTGTTGGATATGGAATAGTGCCTAAGTCTTAACCTTGAAGTATGTGGTTCACCTTGAGTTGCCTCTGTTTTCCTTCTCAACCTTCTCTGGCCCTTTCTCTCCCTAACCCAGGCTAAGCTCTTTGTCACTTTAGGCTCCTTGCTTCCTTTCTCCGAAGTCTCCTTAAAGAGGCCTCTTCTGGTGTCCTCACACCCACCATCATTGGATCCTAACACTCCGTTTTCTCTTCTCTTCCTTGCAGCACTGATATGAACTAATCTTGCATCTGTTTCTCGTTAGAAAACAAGCCTTGGAAAATAAAACCTTTTCTCTGTTGTTTGGGACTGAGGATCTGGCCCAGCCAATGAAGTCAACTCATGGGCATGAGACCTGAGTGTGATTCTTAGCATCCACCTGAGAAAGTCAGCCAGCCAGGATAGAGGGTGTCAGTTGTCATGACATCGGGGAAATAGAAACAGGAGGACATTTTCAACTCGTAGCTGAACCATCAGAGAGTTGCCAGTTCTGCAGGTTCACACACATACATGTACATACCTACTCCATGAACATACGCACACATTTACACATAGGTATGCATGCAAACACACAACTCTCTTGTACTTCATTATTATTTTCAAAATTAATGATAGCACTTGACATGAGGCCAATGTCTAGAAATGTTTGTTTTCGAAGGCTATGGATCTGGCTCAGTGGTGAAACACTTGACTAGCTTGGGTAGACCTCTGGGTTCACAAAAGAGAAAAAATTATTTGTTGAATGGGTTGCGTTTTATTCTGACTGAGTGTTTTACTTGCAATGTCGTTTCCTTTCAACTAGAATGTGATTTTGGTATTTTTCAATACAGATGAGGCGGGAATTATAAGGTAGTGAGAACAAAAGGAAAGTTGGGGATGTTGGAAGAAATCACACGTTTTAAGCAGTAAATTACAAGAATGACCTTGAAAAGACTGAAATGCAGACACTTGAAAGTCAGACTCTCATGATTATGCAGTGTTAATGCTCTTGTGTAGATCACACATACCTAAAGCTTTACCTTCGTAATTGTAACAAGAATGGAAAGGCTGGTAACAGTGTTTCACAGAATGTTACACACAGTGAACTTCATGTTTGCTTTGAGACCATTTGCTTGGCTGGTAAATGTTTTTCTGATAGAAAAGTGAGGCTTTCATTTATAACAATCACCAACCAATGACAGAGTCCGTCACATCAGTTCTTTTACTTCTTGGGAAAATTTTTTTTATACAGTATAAAATTATGTTTCCCCTCCTCTAGTTCCTCTCAGATCCTTCCTACCTCCCTACTCTCTCAACTCCATTTTCTTTTTCTCTGTCTTTAAAAAGCACAATCAAACAAACCAAAACCCAAGAATAGCATGCACATAAAAAATCAAATCCAAAATATACAAGCATAAGATCAATTAAGAAAAAAAAATCTCAAACAAAGCAAAAAGATAGAAAAAGTCTCTATAAAAATACCTTTGGTTTGTGTGTTCACTAACTACTCTTGGGCATGGGACCTACCCCAAAATGTGGTTAATATGCTCATTGAGGCTCCATTGGAAAAAACTAATTTTTGCTTTGCCAGTGGGTGTCAACTGCAGATAGTGTCTTAGTTGGGGATGGGAATCTGGGTCCACTTCCCTCTCTCAGTGCTGGGACCTTGTAGGGCTTGAACCTGTGTAAGCCTGGTGCATGCTGCCGTAGTCTTTGTGAGTTTATCATTTCTTAAAAAGGAAACTTCTTGGGTCAGGCAGTTTGCTCAGTGGATGATAGCACTTTCTACTCCAAGTGCAGAAGATTGGAGTTCCAGCATTCACATTGGGTAGCCTGCAACTACCTGGAGCTCCAACTTCAGATCTGATCTTCTTTGAACTCCATAGTGTCCTGTACTCACAAATGCATGTACCCCTCAAACACATAATTATAAATAAAATAATAAATTGATCTTAAAAAAGAAAGAGGAACTTTCCCCTTATACTAAGATATATTGTGATGGTTCATATGTTTTTTTAATAGATGGCCCATTGGATAACAAGGCCAACAAAATTAATCTTTAAATACAAAGCAAGATATCCAATGGAGACATGTTCTTTTCTGAATAGAAATGGAGGAGGAGTGGATGGGGACTAGAGAGGAGGTGGGAAGGAGAGGACTAGGAGGGCAGGAGGTAGGTGAAACTGTAGCCAGGATGTAAAATAAATGAAAATATAAATTTATTAAAAAAAGAAAGAACAAGAAAAAGTATCTCTGTATATCCTAAGCCATGTAGCAAGAACTGCTGCACAGAGTTGATGGGGTTTGAATTAATGCAGTAAATAATTTGCTAAGGATTAAAGCTCATTAATCATCATCCTTTTTGCTACCACGTGAAAGAACAATTATTCTGTCAATTGCTACCTACTGACAGAAATAAACAAAAATCCAAAGCCTTATAAATACAGTTGGACATTCTCAGATTCCCACGAGATGCTGAGTCATCTGACCAGCCATTCGTTTCATGGTCTGAAGCAAAGGAAGAAAACAGGTTTCTGTAGTTAAGAGGTCCGTCTCAGTGCCATTGCATACTTGCAGGCCACACACCAGAAAGGTCTCTGGGCAATGTGGGGTTAATTTCACATTTCTTGTGATATCCTTAACAAGGTGTGTATTGCATGCTTCTGGGATATAAGTTTCTTTCTTTTCCTCTCTATTCCCAGCATGACTGAAATCATTAACAGGAGCAAATTTTATTTATTTATTTTTAGGTTTTTTTTTTTTGTTGTTGTTGTTTATTGTGTATCCAGTGTTCTGCCTGCAGGCCAGAAGAGGGCACCAGAACTCATTATAGATGGTGTGAGCCACCATGCGGTTGCTGGGTATTGAACTCCCGTCTTCTGGAAGAGCAGTCAGTGGTCTTAACCGCTGAGCCATCTCTCCAAACCCAGACCCCAAACTTTTTGTTTTGTTTTGTTTTATTTTTCAAGATAAGGTTATTCTGTAGCTTTGGAGTCTGTTCTGGAACTTTCTCTGTAGACCACGCTAGCTCCAAACTCAGAGATCCACTTGTCTCTGGTTTTTAAATGCTGGGATTAAAGGCATGTGCCACCACTGCCTGGCACAGAATTTTAAATGTCTTTGGAACTGTGAAACATATAGGAGAAGGGTGTTAACGGAGGGGCAGTCAGCTGGGAGAGGGGGTGCTGATAGAGAAGTCACACACAGCATTGTGTTAGGGGGACACAGCATTGGGTTAGGGTAGGCAAACTCAGTATCTATCAGTCTGGACTGTGATAGAGTCCTAGTTTGCTCTATTTTGAAGAAGTTTTAGAAGCTTGCAGTTTAATTCACTTCATTAGTTTGCATGGTCTAACCTGTGCTGCAGTAATAGTCAATTAACAGTACAACTCATGCTGTGTTTCACTTGTGGGTCATTGGGTGTTATGCTTGATGGTGTCTTTCAGGGGCATTGGTAGGACAACTACCATCTTGAATTTTGGTGATTACCATCTTGAGGGAAAAGTAAACTTTAAGGTAGTTAAGAGAGCTGAAATGGCACATGGAATTTGAACTCTAATATCCTTGGGCATGACCAGCATGACCAATAGGCAGGTCTCAAAGTGCAACTAAGAACAGACTTAGTGACATTCACTTGGCACTTAATCTGCTTGTTTGAGATACTGATTGATTTTTCTGAGTGTAGAGCATGTGTTGGATCATTCAAACCATAAAGTTGACAGATCTAGGATCATCTGGGATGAGATTCATCAGATAGAACTATCTAGATCAGGTTGAACTCATGGACATGTCTGTAGGAGATTGTCTTACTGTTCATGCACTGACTCTAGGCCATACCATTTCATAGGCTGGCCCTGGATTATGTAAGAGTAGAGGAAATGAGCTTGGTGCTGGGCAAGCAATCAAGCAAGGCATGAAGCAGCCATGAATGCATTCTCTCTTGGCTTTTGGCTGTGTGTGTGATGATTTAAACTCCTGCTTTGACTCGCCTGCAATCCCAACAGACCATGAACTGGAATTGTGAATCAAATAAACCCTTCTTCCTCGTCAAAGTTGCTTTTGGTCAGGGTGATTTATCACAGCAACAAAAATAAAGCTAGGCTGTTGTGGAATATTAGTTTCAAATGTGTTACATTCAATTATGCTGTGGGATATTTTCTTAATAGTGCAAAATGTGCTGCATTCTTTTACACTGTGAAGCTGTATTACTTTGCCTGTGCAAAGTACCTATTGATCTAATAAAGAGCTGAATGGCCAATAGCTAGGCAGGAGAGAGGGATAGGTGGATCTGCCAGGCAGAGAGAATAAATAGGAGGAGAAATCTAGGCTGGAGAAAGAAGAGGAAGGAGTGAGGAAAGGAGTAGAGGAGGATGCCAGGGGCCAGCTACCTAGTCACACAGCCAGCCACAGAGTAAGAAGGAAAGGAAGATATATAGAATAAAGAGAGGTAAAAAGCTCAGAGGCAAATTGTAGTTAAAGGGAAATGGGATAATTTAAGTTAAGTTAGAAAAGCTAGCTAGAAACAAGCCAAGCTAAGACCAAACATTCATAAGTAAGAATAAGTCTCCATGCATTTTTGGGGGGAGCTGGATGGCAGGTCCCCCAAAAGTACAAAAACCAACTACACTTGACCCTGAGGATAATTTGGATATCAGAAGATGCCTTTTCTCTATTATTTAGAATTACAATCAATTTATTTAATTATGATTTTATTTTTACTTAAAGAATTTTATATATGAATACTATATGACATTGCTTCCAGTTCTTCCAGTGTCCCTCTCATGCCCGCTCAAATTCATGACCAATTATTCTTTAGTAGTAATTAGCACCCACACAAACACACACACACACACACACACACACACACACACACACACACACACAACACATGCATACACACACATATGTATTTTGTATGTGTACATTTATAAATGTTACCTGTAGAGATGATTTAGTATTGCTCATATGTGTTTAGTGCAGTACTGGGTCAGTACTGGTTAAACTATCACGAGGTTCATCTCTGGATGAGAATAATTCTCCACTCTGAGCAGCCACCATCTGTTGCTCTTCTAGGGGCTAAGCCTTGTGGACATTCCTCCACCTACAGTGGCATGCTCTTTGGTTTTTATCATCTTTATGTCTTGTTTAGATAATTATATTTTTGACATTTTCTGGATACAACTTCCCTGTCATATATAGAAGATCTTGCAATAGATGTCCCTTCCTGGACCTCTGGCTCTTAGAGTCATCCGGCTCCCTCTTCCACAGTATTCTCATAGCCCTATGTTGTGTTGTATTGTGTTGTGTTGTATTTTAGCCTTATGTAGTAGTTGTATTGTAGATGCATCAGTTAGGGCTTGGCACCCTGTAGTTGGTTCTTCTCTACATTTTGATGAGGTGAAGTTTTCTGTAGTGGTCTCTGCTCCTAAAATAAGCTTCTTATGAGGAATGTGAGCTACACTTACATTTGGGTATAAGGATAGGTATTCAGAATGCAGTTGCAGAGTTTACTAGTTTAGTGAAGTGACACTAGGTACTCTTCCACTAGGGTCCACGGCGTTACCAACCACCAATAGTTGACTGGGTTTACCAGGAATCAAGCCCTGTTTATCAGGCCTTAAGTCTAATCAGATGGATGCTGGTTACCTAATGATACAAGTGCCATTATTGCACCTTAGGGATATTGTGCTGAGCTGGATATTGCTGTTGTTTGTAGACGTTACAGCTGGGTAGGACTGTCGATTGTTTTTTCTCCCCTGGCGGCATGGATGGCTTCTCCCACACTATGCTAGATCTCAGGCTTCCAGGTCACTTCCAGTTCAATTCCTCCAAGTCCTGTGTCTCAGATGCACGGTGTCTTCAGCTATAGGGGCTCTATTTCTGGGAGGAAACCAGGAGCAATGGAAATAGTCTATCAATGGTGTGTGTTCTTTTTCTTTTTTGGATTCTAGCTCTGGATCCTTACATGTGAGGCTATCACCTGGAGTCAGAGCACATCAGAAGAGTGACAAGTAACCATGCGTCAGGAAGCGAGAAAGGGCTCTAGAGGAGGGGAATAGCAGGGCACAGCTGCGATGGAAAGGGAAATAAGAAAGGTGGGGGGAGACTTACCTAGGAGAAGGGAGGGGGAGCAACACAGAAGGACAGAGAGGCAAGGAGACAGAAAAAAATGACATTAAATGTATTTAAAGAAGCCATAGAAAATCATATTATTTTATGTTTATCTAAAATTGCACACATATGTGTGTATTCAAAAATATACTTATATATGTGTATGTATACATGTGCATATGTGTGAGTGTGTGTGTAATAAGTTATGTATAAAGTTATGCCACTTGGGGGTGATAATGTTCTCTCCAAATCCATAGACTATCTCATAAAAAATTCCAGGGTCAGGCATGGAAACCCTTTTTTCCAAGTTGGTGGTCAGAAGACTCCAAGAGACTCCCCGAAAATATAATTTTATTCTTAATCTAATTTTCATCGATGCTTGATTAACTTGGTTGGATACACATGTAGCTTATTATTGATTTACTGACCAATGCAGCAATTCCTTTGTCAACTGATCATTTATGGCGAATATACTATGTACTTCATGTGCTAACCGCTGTGTTGCGGGAACTTGCTGTGCTATTGTCGTCACTTGTATACCTCCCCCCAGAAATGGGTACCTTCCTCTGCTTTCAGGTGCTGTTGAGGTGAAGCTACCTCTGTAGGGTCTTGGACAGCCTAGAGATCATGTTTTCAAACTGTCTAGTATTAGGACTAGTGATGTTGGCCACAGTATTATGAGTTGTTAGGCCTTTGTGGTCTTTTGCCTAAAATAAGTTTTACTTCAATGTCAGGAAGTCATAGCCCCCCCCCCCAAAGCTCTTTATTTATTCTCTACCCATGGCCCTGATTTGGAAACTTGCAGAAACAGTATTGATGTCAATTGCATGTGTGTTGGCTTCTGGGAGAAGCATTGGTGTCCAGCACGGTCCCTGTTAGATGACCAAAGGAGATCTGGTATAATGTCACACATGCACAGAATCCTTAAATGTAAGGGCAGGTGGATGAAGATGCTAAATTCTATCTTTTACTCCGTGCGGTTTGCTTCTTCGCATTTTCCTTCCCTGGTTGGGAGGGTTCCCTTCTGCTGCCACAGTTTCTCCGTGGGTGGTGTTAACTTTGCTCTGCACTATTATATGATGGAAGGCAAATCTTCTAAATGAAGATTGGGAGTTACTTTTTAAATAAAACTTGGTTATCTTTTCCCAGAACTGACTAAGTATCAGTTGAACGTGGAAATTCTATATATGTAGTTTCTTTCCAGATTAGTGCCTTTAGCATAAGGCTTACTGAGGGTGATTCCACTCTGCTCAAATCTGAATTTGAGACTTTTGGTCACAAAGGTTTCACGGCTTTGTTTGAAGGAAATATGAGATGATTATGCTTGTAGTATTTGGCTTCGAAACCCGTGTCTTCACCATTTGGTTTTCACGCGAGGCATCTCAACCTCTTCTTATGGTGTTTTCTCCTTGCTCCCAGGTCCCAGATAAAAACTACAGCTAGGGGAGCCCTGTCCCCTAGCAGCAAATCACACACACGTTTGCCGGCAGCCACATACCACTCACCGCCTGCCCTCAGGTAAACTAAAGGTATCTCCAGAGCCTGCAAGGGAAAGTGTGAAGGAAACTTGTCTCATTAGGTAAGAAAATATGCGTGGCTTGGAACCAGAAAGGCTGTGTGCTTGAGGGTCTGAGCAGGTGAGCAAGGAAGAGAGGGGGAGGGGAAGACGAGAGTGATGGCTTACCAAAGGGTTCACAGTCCCGGGGAATGTGAGCTGATTTTGAAGAAAGGCCAGGGCAGTTTATTAGATTTATTGCAAAGATTGTAAAGGGTCTGGAGATAATGTTTTAAGAGGTCTTTGGGTAATAAACACTTTCCTCTTTTGTCGTCCCTTTAAGAAAGGGATAGGAATAGGATGCACCATATTTTTCAGATATTTGTAGGGGAAATCAATTTGGCTTGGGAAGCTGGTTTTCTATTTCTATTTTTATTTTTTTTTTACTCTTTGGCTCCTTGTTCTTTGGGGACATGCCACCCAAATAAACACACTGGGGCTCTTTCTTTCTTATGAATGCCCAGATTTAGACAGCCAACTTCTCTCTCTCTCTCTCTCTCTCTCTCTCTCTCTCTCTCTCTCTCTCTCTCTCTCTCTTTCTTCTTTTTTTGGACAGGGTTTCTCTGTAGCTTAAAAGTTTGTCCTGGAACTACCTTTTGTAGACTAGGCTGACCTTGAACTCAGAGATCTACCTGCCTCTGCCTCCAGAGTGCTGGGATTAAAGGCATGCACCACCCCTGCCCAGTTTAGCCAGCTTTGATTAACTTAAACTCTCCCATTTATCTTTTGCCTCTGGGCTTCTTTTACCTTTATCTATTTTGTATATCATTTCTTTCCTTCTTATTCTATGTCTGGCTCTGTGGCTGGCCCCTTCTTTTCTTATTCCTCTCTCCCCAGATTTCTCTCCATATTTATTCTCTCTGCCTGCCTGCCCTGCCTATCCGTTCACCTGCCTCACTATTAGCCATTCAGCTCTATTTAGACCAGCCAGGTGTTTTAGGCAGGCAAAGTAACTCTGCTTCACAGAATTAAACAAATACAACATAAAAGAATGAAGCACATTTTTGCATCAGTAAAAAAATATTCCACAGTATAAACAATTGTAACACAACTTCAATTAATATTCCACAAGAGGTTTGCTTTTAAGACTGACTTCTGACTTTTGAAATTTAATTCCCTAAAGATGTCTTGGTTTTAATAGTATTCTGCTCAGGCTGCATTGCCAATCAAACTGAGTGTTATCTTCCCTTATATATCTGCTGTATTACCCTTCTCTCCTGGTGGAAGACATGCACTATGTTCAGCCCTTAAGCTAGAAGCTGTGGTGGTGTCTCCACTACTGGATCTCCATGTAGTATGTGCACAATTAAAGTCTTTTGAAAAGATTTATTTATTTATTTATTTATTTATTTATTTTCTCTCTCTTTGTGTGTGTGTGTGACGCAGATGCACACACATACACACATGCCATGTTGCACAGCATGTTTGGTCAGAGAGCCATATTAGGGGTCAGTCATTGCTTTCCACCTTGGTTGAGACAGGGACTTTAAAAAAAATTGTTTTCTACTAAATTTGCCCCACTAGCTGGCCTGGAAGCTTCCAAAGGTGCTGTTTCCACTCCATTTTGCAGAAGAGCCCTGGTATTGTAGATATACTACCAATAGCTCTGTGTGTCATGGGGACACAAATTCAGGTCCTCACACGTGTGCCCCAAGTGCTTTACTCACTAAGTCATCTCTCCAGACCTCAGTTGAAATCCTTTGATTCATTGCTTTGGCTCAGTGAGTCCTGACTCCAGACACCCCCCAAAAAGGAGGATGCAAATCTATAACCATTTGTTGTTCTATAGTGAAATTACCTACTAATCTCATCAAACATATCTTGTTTGCTAGTGTTTCACTTCATTTAATTCTTTCATTAAAATAACTTTTGTTAGTTAAACCACTTTATTGCATTTACTTATTGTGTGTGTGTGCATGTTTGTGGGATGAGTATGTGTGCGTTTGTGTGTGTGCACCGTGGCATGTACATAGAAGTCAGAGGACAATATGCTCCAATTACATTACTTCTTTCCTTTATCTATGTGGTATCCAGAGATGGAATTCAGATGGTCAGGTTTGGTAACAAGCACTTTAACTCACTGTACCATCCTCCTGGTCCAGACGATTTATTCTTTTCTTATTTAAACAATGCACAAAATATTTATATAGTTCACTATTTAGTATCACATCTAAAAATTGAAATGAATTAAAATTGATATTAAATAATATACAAAATGAACTCCTGGATTTTGTCTAAGTGTGCTGGCATTTTATATTAGTAAATGTCATGTGACGGGGAGATGGCTCAGGCCTTGGTGAGGCATGCGTGTGCTAACATGGTAGATGGCTCAGGCCCTCGTGTATCAGGTCTGTGTCACCATGCTTATTTAGGTTGGGGAAGATGGAAAGCTTTGTGTCAGTTGCTGCAGAAGTGCTGTTTGCCAAGAGAAACACTTGGTAGCACCTAGTGAATACTCTATCAGAATGAGAGATATTCTCTTGGGTTAGCATAACTTTATAATGTGTCTGATATAGACAACTAAAATAAGATCATTGACCAATGCCTTTGCCATCTGTCCACAGTGATGAAAGGATTCAAAGGCTGAATAATTCATCAGTAACTGCTAGAAAAGGAAAGGCTATAGTACATTGGTTCTCAACCTGTGGGTCGTGATCCCTTTGGGGGTCAAATGACTCTTTCATAGGGGTCACCTGTGTAGGCAGAGGCTGCTTGTTGGTTTCCTGGCTACCAGACCTGAAATGATCACACAGATATTGTATTAACTGCAATACTGTTTGGCCAATAACTTAAGCATATTTCTAGCTAGCTCTTATATCTTAAAATTAATCCATTTCTATTATTTTATATTTTACAATGAGGTTTGTGGTTTACTGGTAAGGTTCCATCTGGTGTCTGTCTCCTTAGGCGACTACATGGCTTCTCTGTGACTCTGCCTACTCTCTTTCTACATTTCTGTTTGGATTTCCCACCTGGCTTTACTTTGTTAAGCCATTGTCTGAAAGCAGCTTCTTTATTAACCAATGCCAATAAAAGATATTCACAACATACAGAAGAGAATACCACATCATACCCAAGACAATCAGAAATATCAGATACTTACATTATTATTTATAACTGTAGCAAATTACAGCTATGAAGTAGCAATGAAACTAACTTCATGGTTGGGGATTACCATGACATGAGGAACTCTACTAAAGGGTTGCAGCATTAGGATGGTTGAGAATCACTGCTCTAGAAAGATGAAGAGAGAGGAATTGATGATTTGCATTTTTTATTGCCTGGGAATGAGCAGTAACTCGACTTTAGTGAGTTGCTTATCTTCTTTGAGAGAGTAGCACCCTAGCTACTCCTTGACCCTCATTCTCATTCATGCATCCTGGAGCCTCATTTCCATGTACCTGGGAAGTAGACCAAGCAGTGCCTTGGTGCAACATGGGAGCGATGTGTGTGGGCTCCATTGCCAGACTGTTTGACTTGGATTCCCACCTGACCACATGCTGCCCAGGCAGGTGACTGCTGAACTCTCAGTATCCTGGGGTTTTGATTTCTAAAACAGACCTATCTCACAGAGTTGTGAGGATTATTTGATATTATATATACTTATGGTCAGGATACTTCAACTACCAATAATAACAAGCAGTGTGGCCTTGAATACTGCACATAGGTAGTAAAAATGTGTGTGACTGGCCACCTGGGATTCAGTATGGAAGGACTCAATCAGAAAACACTAGATGAAGGAAAAGATGTTGTTATTCCTTTTGTTGCTACTGTTGCTATTGCTGTCATCACCAAGAAAAGGGGATGCATTTCTGTATTTGCTGTAGCTCCTGCTCCACACACATGGTGGTTAAAGTCACAGCTCTCATTTTCTGGTGCTTGTGTTTATCCAGTGTTTCTGTTCTCACCTCAACAGTGTTGAAGTCAAGGACCAGAAATGTAAAACAAATTCTAAGTTGAAAGGTACATCAGATTGTACACTCTGAAATCTATCTGGCTTGGCCTCAAAATAATATAGGGATCAGATATTAATCCCAGGATGATATAATTTTTTTAATGAATTGAAATTGCAGCTAATGGAAAGGTGACGATAAAGATTAGTGAATGTGGAAAGAAGACATGGCATGGATTATTTGTAATAGGTATTACAAGAGCAAGTGCGAATTATTTTTAAACAAAGACAAACTCAGCCTATAAGCCATGCAGTTTAAAAATGAATTCACCACCCAGCTTGATTCTGCATTCACAAATATAATGAAGTTCAAACAAGCATTTCACAGTGGAAGCTTATGAGGATAGCCTTCTAATATAAACTGTAATTCTTTGAGGCAGGAACACGAGGAAGTACAATATTTAGGGCTCCATCTCAAATAGGGCCTAGCACCAACCTCTGATTTCAGTTCTTCTCCTCTTTTCCCCCTTTATTCATTTTTCTTTCTCTACTAGTACTGGTAAGCCACATCTGTCCTCCCAGACCCCTTCCTCACCCTGTCTCTCTGCGTTCCCTGTGGATGAACTCAGATCTGTGAAATCTTCTTCTTTCCTCCTGCTTTCTGCTAGCCAGTACTTTTTCTTTGTCAAGGTTGCATTTTCTTAAACTTTAAAAGCATCGTAGGTGAATTTGTGATACTGGGAACTGGTAGTTGTGGTGATAGATGTGGGCATTCAGTTCCACAGCCATGAGCCGGCAGAGTGGCACCATGACAGAATGCAGAGAGACACTGACAGCTCGCATCAAGATGCCAACTTCTCAGCTCTCTGTCCCTCACAACAGGGCCCTGAGTGCTGCACACTTTAGTCATACACGTCTAGAGGACACTAAGTCATGTTGTAATAGGAGCGGCAGGCTGTGTCCTGCCACCTTGTTAGCTTTACCCGAAATAATTACATGGAAATTGTATTATTTAAACACTGCTTGGCCCATTAGCTCTAGCCTCTTATTGGCTAGCTCTTACATATTGATCTAACCCATTTCTAATAATCTGTGTAGCCCACGAGGTGGCTTGGCAGGGGAGATCTTAACCTGCGTCTGTCTGGAGTGGGAGAATCATGGCAACTGACTGACTGGGCTTCTTTCTCCCAGCATTCTGTTCTGGCTACTCCGCCCACCTAAGGGTTGGCCTATCAAATGGGCCAAGGCAGTTTCTTTATTAAATGAAAGTAACTCCTCCATCAAAGTCAAACAAATGTAATGTCTTAACACAGACAGGCTGTCCAGTCACTCTTTTCCATTCATTCATTTATTGAGAATTTCCAATAGTAATATATCTATGTATCTATGTATCTATCTATCTATCTCATATATAAGATAAACATTTATATCTGTCTATATCTATCTTATATATAAGATATATAAATATATCTATCTTATATGTATATAAGTATCTATCTATCTATCTATCTATCTATCTATCTATCTATCTATCTATCTATCTGTCTATCTATCTTTTTTTGAGACAGTCTTACTACATCCTTGAGGCTGGCCTCAGATTCCCTATGTAGATGTAGACCAGTTTTACCTCAAACTCTTGGTAGTCCTTTTCCCTCTGCCTTCCATGTTTTGGAATTACAAGTGTGTGCCATCCATACCTGGCAAGAAAAATGATTTTTTAAAGTAGAGAAAAAAGAAGGAACATCCGAAACTTTCCAAAGAGAAAGTAGAAGTTAGAAGCCATGGCAGATGGTTCCAGGAAACTACTCTTTACTTTTGCTAGACATTGGACTAGCAATGTTCATAAAAATACCATTTTGGCAATTCTCAAAACTTATAAATTATTTAAAAATAGGCAATGTACACAAGGCAGTGTGTATTTTTAGGATAATACAAGGTAGGCAAATGGGAATTGAAGGAAAGCACAGGCCATCTTAATTAGGCAAAATGTTCCACTTTCATCTTGATAACAAAATGCTCCAGGCTATTTTTGAACTTGTTTCATAAGCATGCCAGTGGAGACGTAACTACCCTGTATGGGTTAGCAAGAACCCTGTTAATATTAATGGGACTGGAACACTAAAGATTCTGGACTGATAAGAAGTAAGAGGTTAGGTAGTGTGGACGGCGACAAGCTGCTCTAAGGTCACCTGATCAGCTAATTTCAGGTCGGTGGGGAGTTTCTCCCCTTTCTCAGGGGAGGATCTCATTCTCAGCCCTTCTTCTGAGAACACTCTAAGTTCATGAATTGGGGGATGGTGTTATGGTGGAACAAACAGTTTTAGATTTTTTTGTAGTTAGAACCAGCATAGAATTTTGGATGAATGTAGGAGGAGGTGAGAGACTGAACGTTGTTTCCCGACGTAGAACAGGTCTCTGCATCTGGATGTGTTCCGGAAGCTCAGGGTTAACCTGAATTCCAAGGAGTTAAGGCACTAGTGTGTTAGCTTCTACACACACACACACACACACACACACACACACACACACACACACTAAGTTGCCAGCTGGGAGACTTTGGATAGAGTTCATGTTCACTGTTCAACTAGTCTAGTTGTGGAACCCTTATCCCACTTGGGAGTGCAAAGACTTTTAAGACTCAAGATGGCCAAGAAGAGATGGCCTGTCTTCATCTCCTCACCAGAGAAGAAGCAAGGTAACCAGTGTGCATGTCTTTTTTTTAAGGTGAGTGACTATGGGAGAATACTGGAGATGGGGCCAGGGGAGGGTAAGAGGGGGAGACAGAGAGATGAACTATAACCTGGGAAGTTACAGAGACCTGTGAAATAGCACAGTTAGAGAAACAAATTTCCCTAGCACCTGCCTTGCAGCTCCACAGTTGGGGAAGGAGTGATCACCTATTGCATGGATAAGGGTCAAAGAGTATCTTACTCTATCGGTGCAGACGCTGGCAATCCTAGCTACTAGCAGCTTCACAGTCCCCATGGACTTGTATCCTGCTTAAATAAGTACCCTGGAATCTGTATATTAGTTGTGCTTTGAGGAAGGATCTCGTCTTATCCTTTAGAAATGCCCTGGTGTGATAGCCACGAATCATCTTTGAACTGAATGATTATCGTCATCTTTAGGATTCTCCAAACACTCTGCTACATGGGCTTGTGGGTAGAGGAACTGCCTAGCAGACTTATCTTGGCTCTGCAGAGTGCCCAGGACATGAGCCCACTGAGTGTTCTGTCTTGTAGGGAAGGGAGCTGTGACATGGCAAGGAGTGGGGGACGTTGCCTTCAGCGTCCAAGGAAATAGAGCATTTGCCTTGTGAGACTGAGGATGTGACCATGTATGTGTGGAGTTGTGTTTCTTCCAAGTCTGAAAACAGGTCCCACGCAGTTCTTGTCTCCCTGGTGCTATGCTGGCATTTGTTACTGACACAGTGCAGAGGGAACACTGATCCTACTGCTTGCCTGCCCTCAGGGATATGCTGTGGGAATGTTGAGCGACCCTGATGCTCTAGCTATCCCCCCGCCCCTGCTTGCATGGCCGTGGTAAGGATAGGAGGAGAATGCAACTTTTCCTGTCTATAGACAAGGTTCGACTCTCAGGTTATCTGTCCACACTGCTGAAACAGTACAGAAGGACACCGGGTTCCCGATACCCCTTCACCTGTGCAGTTCTCACTGCCCTCTCTTCTTGGTGATATCCCAATGCCTTTAACGATGGGGGATGGGGCCATATTCATATTGCTGCTCTGTCTACATATGCTTGCTAAAGAAGCCTTGAGCAACCGTGGCGCTTGCTACCATCTTACCACCAGAACTGTGCTGCAGCCCAAAAGAGAGGGAGTCCCAGTTAGAACTGTCATCCTTCCAGGGTATACTTGACCAAAGTAGGACCCAGAGGAACTTTGTCTAGCACTAGCCAAAGACCTTCTCCTAAGGGTGAACTGTACTGCTAGTGGCAGAGATGAACACAGGGGTTCCTGGTACCATCCCACCTCTATAGTTCTGGCTACCTCCTGATCCCTCTACCTTGTCTGATTTTGTATGCTTTATGCTGTGGTTCCTATCACTATCTCTTCCCATTCAGTCTCTGAGTTTGTAGCACTGACATCTCAGAAAACAAGTGTCCCAGGCCCCTCACCAAATTTTGAACTGCCAGCGAAAGAGGCTCTTTTAAGTAAGCGAGTTGTTTTCAAAATTCCCAAGAGAACCCCTATGATCTGATAGGTGATACCCGTTCTATTTTACAAGTAACTGCCTTGTGATCATCCCACAGCCACTGCTGCCCCGACCATGCCTTTTTAAGCTCCTAACAGTGCACTCGCACGGTCCAGAGTGGCAGTTGTTCTCTCTGACTTAGATATGATATACTCATGGTCATTAACTAGGAAAAAAACAACCTACAGAGTGACCATACTATGGTGCCTAGCTGTTAATAAAGCCAACATTGTGTATCAGACTTACATAATAAGATGTGTTTACAAGAGAAAGTTGCTTATCCCATAATTCTGGTAGTTACTTGACCCATAAGATATGAACATCTCAATATAAGAAAAGAAGAAATACAACAAGATAATAAGACGGTTCCCAAAGAACCTGTTCATTCTAGGCAGAGATTTCAAAGAAAGTGTTCGATAAAGAATTTGAAAGAATGGTTACAAGAATGCGCAGTAATATTCAAATGAGTCCAAGCAGCTAAATGAAATTAACCATCAGTACAAATAATGAATGAGAAGTCTAGCAGAAAGAGAAAGAGGGAGTGGAGAGAGAGAGAGAGAGAGAGAGAGAGAGAGAGAGAGAGAGAGAGAGAGAGAGAGAGATTTTGAGAAAGGGTCAGACAGAGACATAAACAAGGAGTTCAGTGAGTCAGGTAAATATTCATCCGAAGGCTTCAACAACAGCTTGATGGAATGGGAGAAACAGGTCTTTAGAAATTTTTCAGTTAGATTTAAAAAAACAATGAAGAGAGGAACATGATGTTTGGGAGCCCATCAAACAAATATCCATGTTTTTGAATGCCTACATAGAAAGAAATCTCCAACAGGACAGAAAAACTGTTCAATAAAATAATTTCA
Source organism: Microtus pennsylvanicus (assembly GCF_037038515.1). Lineage (NCBI taxonomy): Eukaryota > Metazoa > Chordata > Mammalia > Rodentia > Cricetidae > Microtus > Microtus pennsylvanicus. The sequence goes on along the minus strand of NC_134584.1, from coordinate 42,672,080 downwards.
GAAAATTTTCAAATTTTTGAAAACTTTCCAAAATACGAGAATAATTTGGATATTATGAAGAAGAGGCTAGGACCCTAAATAACAAGGCTAGGAAAGATATTCAACATGGCTTATTAGAAACTTCCAAAAGTTCAAGGCACATTTTTAAAAAGAGTCTAAAATATCCAAGAGGAAAAGTGTCAAGTCACATTTAAGGATATCTCCACTAATGCAGCAATAGATTTCTCAGGGGAAACCCTTGAAATTAAGTTTTCCAAGTCTAGAAGAAAGTAACTGCAAACCTAGCATTGTATTTTCTCTTCTGTCGCTGAGATGGAAATAGTTTAACCAAAGCAACTTGGGTAGGGAAGGTTTTATTGGCTCATAGCTTGAGGTTATAGTCCGTTTTTATTACAAGAAGGTCACAGTGACAGGACCTTGAAGCAGCTAGCCACATCCTGGCCAGAATTGGAAAGTGGATCAGTGAATGAGTGATACTACTCAGCTCACTTTCCTCACTTACATTCCAGGATCCTAGGTAGGACATGACACCGATAGGGGACAGGTCTTTGAACTTCAATTAATGCCATCATCATAATTACCCAGGCATGGCCAGAGAGAGGCCTTTCTCCCACTGATTCTGTCAAGTTGACAGTTAACATTAACCATCGCGCCAATAGTACTACACCCAGCAAGATGTATTTCAGAGAGAAAGGCAAAATAGGACATTTTCAAGACAGGAGAAACCTGAAATGAATCAAGACCACTAGATGGGATTTACAGAAGATGCTTAAAGGAGTGCCACATCCAGAAGAGAAATAAGATACATCTGTCTGTCTGTTTATCTATCTATCTATCTATCTATCTATCTATCTATCTATCTATCTATCTATCATCTATCTATCATCTATCTATTTATCATCTATCATCCATCCATCTATCTATCTATCTATCTATCTATCTATCTATCTATCTATCATCTATCTATCTATCTATCTATCATCTATCTATCATCTATCTATTTATCATCTATCATCTATCTATCTATCTATCTATCTATCTATCTATCTATCTATCTATCATCTATCATCTATCTATCTATCTATCTATCTATCTATCTATCTATCTATCTATCTATCTAAATATATAGATATGAAAAAAGTGCACAAAAACTATAAAGAGCAAAGAGATCAATTCAACAGGAAGATATACAGTTTCAAGCTTATGTAAATACAATAAATTTTTATATAGCCATTGATGGGGACACCTACTTTTAAATCATATTGGCATATGTCAACTTTACAAAAATGATTAGTTTCATCATTATATATGTACACATATACGTATACACACATATATACTATATATATATAGTAATTTGGTTATATTTATCTCTCCAGGGCCCTTCTTGTCACCTCCTGTCTCTTCTACATGCTACCTTCTTTCTAAATTATTCTCTATCTACATTGGTGCTTTTCAAAGTATGTAGAAGACACATTTAAAATAAAATGTCTAATCTGTTTTCTGAGTATGGCTTACGTTGCTTCACAGAATTGTCATTAGTTCTATCAGTGTCCTGGCAAATGCCATTATTTCCTTATTCTGTATGACTGACTAAGCCTCCATTATATGCATACACTAAAATTTCTTTATCCATCTATCATTTGATGAGCAGATGGACTTTTTACATAAGCTTGAAGCTGTTAATAGTTAATGCTGTAATCAGAATGGGTAAGCAGTTATCTCTAGTGCATGCTGGCTTTGATTCCTTCATGATTATACTTAGCAGAATTGTATAGGTGTGTATAATATGATAATTCTATTTTTAGTTACTATGGTACTAGGTCGATTAATTTACACTCCCGCCAATACCATATAATAAGTTCCATTTCTCTCATAATATCACCACCATCTGTTGTTTGTTTCCTTAATAGCAATTCTGGTTGGAGTGAGAGAGACTCTCAGCACTGTTTTTAAAAGTATAATATTTTTGTTTACTCTCTGAGCTCGTCATAGATGTATTTAATGCACTTTGATCTTATCTTCCACTCCCTTCGAAAAATCATCCCAGATCCCTCCAAAGTCAATCTCCCCAGCTCATATTCTCTTTTTGAAATATTTTTATAATCTATTGAGTGCAGGTAGTTCTTCCCACATGTGGATCAATGTGTGGTAACCCACAGGAGCATGGCAGCATACAAGGGACTATACCCTTAAATAAAGTGACTGTCCGCTCACTAGCAGCTGCCAGCTGCCAATAGCATTTCAGTTAGGGTTAAGGGCTCTGAGCCACTCCCCGGTCTGTGCTAGAATATGAAATCTAGGTAGAATGCAACTTTTGCACCCGTGGGTATATCCTGCCAAGTCAGTCCTTATGGTCTCTCACAGGGTCACAGCCGGGTCAAACAGCTGCTGACACGTCTCTCCCAGCAGTCTGTATAGCCTTCCAGTACCATGGCATCCAGCCATCAGGGAGTGACCTTAGCAGTTCTTGATATTTTTTAATATGGTTAAGTATGGTGAATATTATTTTCATCTGTAATTCTTTTGAGAGCTCTCAATTAATTTCTTATTAAGTTATTTGTTTTTTTGGTGTCTTCTTTACTTTTTTGAGTTGTTTGTATGTTCTGGATATTAATCCCCTCTGAGTACACACTTCCAGCAAAGTGTCAGAATAAAACTTTCAACTCAAAGGATTAGTAGCTGCTGCATGGTCTTAATCCTGGTTTTTCTATTCTATTCCCTTGTTCTAAGTGTCTGTTTTCTTGAGAGTGTCACATTGTTTTTGTTACTAAGTCTCTGAGGTATAGCTTGTAGCCATGTGTTGCTACATCTTCTGTATTGTTATTTTTATTGGAATTATTTAGACTATTTAGAGGCTTTTTCACTTCCAAGTGAATTTTAGAATGTTCATCAATTTTCTGATAGTCTTGAGAGTATTTTACAATAAGAATTATATCATATGCATATAGGGATAATTTGATTTCTCCCTTTCATATTTGTATCACTTTTATTTCTCCCTCATTCACTTATCTCCAGTTAACCCCCACCCATTTTCTCCATTTCCTTTTTGATAGCACCTGTGCCCCCTCCCTAATATCCCTCCAAACATGGCCCCTTTAACAAATGGGAAAGGGAGAGGAAAGAACAGAAGACAGGAAACATCTAGTTACAAAATAAAGACAAAATTGTAAATAACGTTAGATAAAGATATGAAGATTAGTAGAATTAAAACTTAAGAAGCTTTTAAGTAAGTAAAACCCATACTGAAACAGTGAAAAGGAGAAAAAAGCTGGGAAGTTTTTTCTCTGTCTCCAGTTTTCAGTTTTGCTTGCCTCCCTAGCACAGTAGGCAATGCGCTGGTCTCATAATTTTGAGTCTCCATATGTTCGTGTACTTTCAAAAATTTCTTTTATTCTTGACGGTTAGATCAGTTCTATATGATCAGAAAGGTAAAAGGATATGGTTTTTTTGGTAGTTTGTTAAGACTTGTATTGAAATTAATAGGCTTATTGTAGAGTAAATTGCTTTCCTGCAGACCAACACACAGGTCTTGTGGGTATGATAAGGATACCTGGAATCTACTATGGTTCTGCTCTCTCCTCCCATCTTGGTTAATGCTGTCTGTGGTTGTGGTTTTTGTCTCCTTTCTCCTCCTCCAGGGAGCCAGCATTAGACCTGTGGTCTGTTTTTAACTTTTCTTTGCACAGCCTCTTTCTTTATTTGCATATTTCAGCTCTCTTGACATCTTTGATGATTCCTGATACTGTTCCTCTCTCTGTTTTTGTTTCCATGGCTCTGAACATTTATAGAGTTGAATGGAGGAAACTTTACTCCCTGTAGCACTCAAAATAAACCCTATTATTATATCTGAGGAGAGAGATTTGCATGAATATAATAACAATAGGTATCATAAACATCCCACTTTCATCAGTGGAAATATTATTTAGAATAAAAAACAATCAAAACATGAGAGTTAAACTATATTACAGATCAAATGAATGTGACAGAAACTTCTAGAACATGCCATCTACCAACTACAGAATACAGGCTCTTTGTATCAGCATAAGAAACTCACTTTATAATAAACCATATATTAATTACAAAAATGTCTTAACAAATTAAAAACTTCCATTTTGGACCATTTCTGATCATGTAGAATAAAAGTAGAAGTAAAAAAAGAATTTCAAAATTACACAAATATATGGAGACTGAAATTGAAAGGATAATTAAAAACTTTCTTATAACAAATGAAAATTGAAACAAAAATACATCAAAACTCATGGAATACAGCCCAATATGCACTGAGAGATTACAGCAATAAGTCCCAAATTAGGAAGCAAATGTACAAACAAACAACTTAATGATACACACCAGGAATTTACGAAGTCAAGAACAAATTCAACTCCAAGTTAGCATAAGGAAAGAAATAGCAAAGACCAGTGCAGACAACCTAGGTATAAACACACATGCACAAATATAGGTACATGTGATATGAAAACAGGAGACTATTTGTGCGAAGGAAGCAGGGTAAGAAGGATTGGAGAGCCACTCTGAGAATACTTACTAACTATAAGAGATCACTGCAAAAATACAAAAATCAAAGAAAGAGTTTGTTTTCTCAAACTATTCCGATGAATTGAAAGATAAGGACTCTTCCAAAACCTGTTCTCTGATACTGACATTACAGACATATCTGATGAACAAGTACATCAGAAACATCATTCACTTTGGTAAAGTTTGTGTTACTCTGGGGATGTAGAGAGACTGTTCAATATATACAAATCAGTACACCCAATACACCACACCAGCAGAAGGAAGGGTAAACATCACGTGATCATCTGAATATTTGATAAAATTTAAGATCTGTTCATGATAAAAGTCTTGCACAAATCAGTTAGAGAAAGATGAGAAAGATCATAGAAGACAAACGTTCAGCCAGTATCATATCAAGAGAGGCTGAACTCACCTCTCTAATATGTAACACAAGACAATGTGTCTACTCCCAGTGTTCTTTATTGGTATACTACCATAACTTTTAGATTGAACAATTAAGCAAGAAAAGGGGCTAGAAGATACACACAGAGGGAGACTTTTAAACTTTTTGCATGTACAGGTAATATTTTTGTGTATAGAAATATCTAAAGATACCACTAAAAGACTATCAGAACTGAAAGATGAATTTTGTAAAAATGTCCTATAGGAAATCAGCAGATAAAAATCAGTAGACTTTGTTACTTATCAGCAGCTAGTCTGTTGAGAAGTCAGTCATGAGACATTACTATTCACAAGTGCTATAAAAATAATACCTTGTAATAGAGTCGATAAAGAACTGAAAGACCATCACAATGAAACACACAAAACCCCGTTGAAAGAAAACACAAAACAGTACAAAGATCTCCCATGTTCACGGATAGGAAGAGTTTATGCTGTTTAAATATTTGCACTTCCCAAAGTGACTTTCAGATTCAGCATAATCCCCATCGAATGGCATTCTTCAAAGAACTAGGAAAGTCAATCCATACTGTTCTTCCCTATGGCTGAATAACACTCTATTGTATGTATTTGACACTTTTAGACGAATCAATGGAAATACATTGTATAAAATTCTCCAAGAATTAATTAAGTATTTAAAATGTGTACACAGTAAAAGTTGTCAGAGTGAAGAGAAGCTACAAAATGAAAGATTACTTAACTGCTTATTTGAAAGATGAATATAGACAGAAAATATAAAGAACTAAAAGGCTTAAAAATTAATCCAATTAAAAATTGGCAAATTATTTGAATAAAAATGTAGTACCCATCTATTGAAAATATGCTCTGTATCATTAGCCACCAGGGAAACACAAGTCACAAAAATAAACTGTCTCACCCTAGTTAGAAATGGCTATTAACAATGCCCTACACCAAAAAAGAAAAAAAAAGAAAAGAAAAGTAAGGGAGAAAGGAAAGAAAGAAAAAGCCCTCCAGGGAAAAAGACTAAAAACAAATCTACTGTATGATCCAGCTAGGCTGCTATGGGTGTCTGGCCAGCGGAAATCAATTCAGCACACCGAAGTGCCATCCAGGTGCTTACGTTTACTGTGGAACTCTTTGCAAAAAGCCAAAAGGTGGGATCAGCCTCCGTGCCCCTCAGCAGGTGGCTGTATAAAAGAGAGGTGGGCTGTACAAACAATGGAACGTCTCCAGCTGCACAGAAGAGGAGTGGAATCCTATTACTACCAGCAAACAGATGCAACTGAAGGGTTAAGTGAAATAGGAGAGCTACAGAAAGGTCAATACCACATGATCGCCCGTTCTCTCTTATGCATGCAAACTGCAAAGTCAACTCTAAAGCAGAGGAGCAACTACTGCCATAGTTTGGAACAACGTGGGGGAGGGGGATGAAGAAAAAACGTGATTGGGTTTGATGAAAGCAGGTGACATGTGTAGGTGCAGATTATAACTCAGAATTTGTCAGTGTGTACAATTAGTTATGTATTAGTAAAAAAGTTAAAAGATTTTTCCCAGCAAATACTAGTTTATGTACAACGAGGTATTTAGCAGACTTTCTTGGACCGCCAGCTCCCAAATCGTGACACGAAGACTTATTATTAGTTATGAATGTGTGGCCTTAGTTTAGGCTTGTCCCAGTAGCTCTTATAACTTATATTTACCTGTTTTTTTTTCAACTACATTTTGGCTCAGGGCGTTTTACCTTCCTTTCCTTCTGTATGTCCTACTTTCCTGTTTCCTCCATGTCTGCCTGGCTGGAGCCAAGAATCTCCTTCTCTTTCTCCCTCCTTCTCTCTCCATTCTCCCTCTGGAGCCTAGATTCCTCCTCTAACTTATTCCCTCTGCCCACCAGCCCCACCCATCCCTTTACTGCCTAGCTATCGGCTGTTCTTTTTGCTAGATCAAACAGGTGCCTTAGGCAGGCAAAGCAAAACAAATTCAACACATCTTTACCTACTTAAACTAATGCAGCATAAACAAATGTAACACACCTTTACATAGTTAGACAATTATTCTACTCCACAACTTGGATACATTTTCAGAGTGAGGGGATGAACGTCCATGGTGCCCCTCCTTGGATTTGTCTCCTAAGCCTCCAAGTACCTTAAACATATTTTCATTTTTTTAATAGTATTTTAAAAATGCAGTTGTGAGGCCATGGTTGTGTTAAAAAGTTAAGACAAATATAAATGACCACAGCAGACAGATACACTTCTGCGGATGTACTGCCTTGTGACGCTTGTGCAGTAAAAACACGGACTAACTTCTGCTTCATCTGCTGTGCGTGGCAACGGAATGATTCCGCATTTGATCTCTTTTGGCCTGGGCCCCCAGGGAATATCTAAGTGCAGGATGTGGCTGTCAGCTCTGCCTGTGATGAAGAAAACAGGAATCTATGATTTGGGATCTGGCTTCTGAAGGTCATGCGAAGGTGAGTGCTAGACCGTAGTAGGTACATGAACCATTTTCTTCCTGCGGGTGTTCAATTCCTCACTGGGATAAAGCGGTGTGAGAGGCAGCTTCTTGATCCCAGATGTAGGAGAATTTCCCATGGTGGCCCTGTTCTCTCAAGTGGCCTGGGAGCTGCTTCTGAAGGCTCAGCTTAGATGCATTTCTTCAGTTCTCTCCAGTGGAAATCCATTTAATTATTTGTATTAGATGTTTTCTTTCTAAGAACAACAGGAAATATTCTGTCTGCTTTACTTAAATTGTGTCCAATATCCCATCTGGCCAGATCCTTACTCCTTCGTGTCCCAGTCTGTTATTGAGTTTTATATTACTTCATGGAAAGCTGTTGGAGCACCACTAGAAATAAATACAAATGTTATAATTATAACCCAGTCTTTCCCAAAGCTACTACAAAATGCCTGTACGAACCCCGTACCTTCCGTCTAGTTGATCTAGTGAGAGCCACGGCTCCATCAACTTTGGTTATAAAATGGCCTCTGAATTACACATTGAAGCCCAGCAAAATTGATTTGCTTGAACTATAAAAGCAAAAGCATGCCGAAATGCCAGCTCTCTCTCCCTCTGAACAGTTTTGCCTTTAGGGTCCTGTCGCTCAACTAGAGACTTACGCTACCAATATTTGATTTTATCTCTTTCGTGACATCAACCTTCACTTTTGCCCTGCCTGGTCACTCACCCTGCCTTTGAGAGGAGAGGGTGGTAGGGAGGTGGCAAAAATACTTTCTCGGATGATTTAGAGATGAGGGTCAGTGCCAGCATTTTCATGCCTGAGGGACTTGCCTTCCAGTTAGTCTTCAGATAGAAAAAAAAAGTAATGTTATGTATCAAACAACCGAATAGACTGGCAAAAAAAGGGGATGCTCGCTCTCCTATCCTTGGAGCAAATTTATCTCCTGTAGGAAAATGGTGTGTATTGACTAAGGAGGAAGAGTGCTGGAAAAAATCGAGCTTATGAGAATTCAGTTCACAACAGGCATTTAGAGGGGATAAAAGGATTAGGGGGAAGAAAGCTCAGACAAGGTGAGAAACTGCACTGCTTCTGAATTCACATTCAGCCGCACGTCAGGCAGTCAACAAATGGCAACCCAAATGCATAAAGCTCTCACGGGTTATGATAGGCAGTCTGGGCCTGGCCCAGCTTTTCTGCAAGGTCAACACGGCCCTAGTTTCCTGTTGGTGCTGTTATTCATTTTCCAGTGTGTAGCTTTCATGGTCAAGGACAATTTTTTTTTTGGATTTTTCGAGACAGGGTTTCTCCGTGGCTTTTGGTTCCTGTCCTGGAACTAGCTCTTCTAGACCAGGCTGGCCTCGAACTCATAGAGATCCGCCTGCCTCTGCCTCCCGAGTGCTGGGATTAAAGGCGTGCGCCACCACCGCCCGGCTACAAGGACAATTTTTGACTTGGAGGAGCGGCTTCTTGGATGTAGTAGCATATGCCCACTTGTCTGGATTCTTAGGTACTCCGGAGGCAGGAGCAGAAGGATCATTTCAGCTTAGGAATCTGGGGCCAGACTGGGCAAAATAGTAGGACTGATCTTTTAAGGGGGTTGGTGGAAGGGAGAGGGGACAGAGAAGAGCAGAGAAAGAGAACCTTTAGATACTGACTCTTCTTTCCAGTCAGCAGGAAAGCAGAACTTTCTATCCCTGGAGATGAAGAGCATCCGTCCTTTTACATCTTTTTGGCCAGAATCTAGTCACATGACTCACTTAGGTACAGGCAAACTTGGGAACTTCTGTCCATTTGGCAAGCAAAAAAGTCTAGGTCAAATTTGAAGTTCTGTTTACAAAGGAAACAGAAAGCGGGCACTCAGGAGACTTCTGTGATATCTGCCATGAAGGCTGAGCTAGGCAAGAAGAATCTATACCAAAGCTGATTCTCTTGACCCTGTGCAGAAGGCCCCTGCAGATAGGAAACCTCTTATACTTATTTTTGAGTGATCATGAAAGCTGGCGAGAATTCCAGAGAATGTTTCCAAAGCTGGCCAAGTGTATACTCGATGGTATAAGATAGGCCACGGCACCTGAGGCTTTTTCGTCTGCCTGTTGTAGAGTTTAATTGATTGAAACAGGAGCAGGTGTAAGCTGCACTTCATTGGCACCTAGCCTGTGAACCTTGCAAGACTAATACCCTCAGATAAATGCCTTTGCCAGTTGAAGTTCTTGCAGAGTGCTAAGGGAAAATGTAGCATGGATTTTTTTTTTTGAGTTTGCAAAAATGTTAAGTATATTAAGGTATTTTTAGAGTCATCAATATCTGAATAAATACTTTTGAGCAACACAAACCACAACTAGTATATTTTGTTTGGCCCAAAGATTTTCAGTAAGAAAAAAAAAGAGCCAATATTTTTAAACACACACACACACACACACACACACACACACACACACACACACACACACTATTAGGTAGCATGACATTACCAGTACTGTACTCCTGAATGCTGACTTCCTTGTGGACTTTTTGGAGCCCAGCAGTAGCTGTCTCTTTGGGCCAGGACCCGCATTCGCTGACTCCCTGATCTGTCTGGCCATCTCTTCATTCATTTATGGAATCTGCCCAACAGGCCTGTGAACTCTGTGACCCTTCTTGCAGAAGGATCAGGAGGTGATAAACTCATGGGGGGTTGTTGGCACGAATCGGCTGTTGTCTGCGAAGGGACTTGATCCTCTTGCGTGGAGAGACAGGGAAGTCGTTAGTTGAAACCAGATTGTCTAGTTGGGAGGGAAAGAGTTGGACCCTGGGTGAGGGAAGCTGTCATCTTGTCCAGTGTGAGGTTACTGGAGGTCATCTGTGGAAAGAAATATAACTGTAGCCACAAGTATCTGGAATCTCATCTCTGCAAGTGAGGTCGTGGTTTGCAAAGCTTGAGCTAGGATGTGACTGTGGATTATAGCCAGGGTGTTCCAAAACAGATGGATTAAACTTCTTTGGGGCTTATTAATTTATTTATTTTGACATGATATTTGGCCAGGGTAGCATTGTAAGGATGGCGGTCCTAGTAGATGACGTGGTTTGAAGTCCTTTCTGTTAGTCTCCAGGAATGACTTGGTGTCCTAGGTAGGAGACTGATGTGAGCAACTGGCACCCAGAACCTGTGCTCTCTCCGCTTGCTTGGCAGGTTTCTCCCTGACGTTGTTATTGGCTTTAATGAAGTAGGCACTACAGTTTTTAAAGAAGCTACACAACTGCTTTGTAAAACATTGTCATCCCCATAGTGTCCTGGCATGTGCAGGTACGCTGTTTCAAAATTTGAAAACTGACTCAGAGCAAAGAAGATGAAGGAACCCTTTAAAGGTGTTATTCGGATGCTTCTCCCTTACAAAAGAATCTTAGTGTCAGTGATGGTGGGCAGGGGACTCTAGGAAACGTTGTTCTCATCTTTTGAGGCTTTTATTTAGAAATCCTGTTTCTAAATCCCAGCAAGGGCCCCTTACCTTTCTCCAGGTTAAGCTTGGCTTTGCATTCATGGACTTGGACTTGAAATCTTTTAGCTTTAGCATCCCAGACCATACATGTCAGCAGTTTAAAATGGCAGGATTTTGATCTTTGAATCTGTTGAAGGGTGCAAATAGAAAGAAGGAAAACACAAACTCTTTGCTACCTGGATGACCATGCACAGCCTCTTTGATTTTCCTTAGATGTAGAGGTTGATAATTGTAAGATCTGGCTTCATTCATCACACCCGAGACAGCCTGGACACTTTAATTAACACTAGTGACATATGTTAATTCCATTCCTACAGTCCTATCCTCTGAGTTCTTATTTTTCTCTATTGTATTTTGTTGACTCAAAAATAACCGTAGAGGATTTTCTTCAGCTTAGAGTCATTTTTCTGGCTCTTGAAATTAGATGCTTCCAGTCCTTGGCTTAGGCTACCGATATGAGTCTGGACACAGGAAAAATGGCAACTTTTTTTTCGTTAGTGTTAATTGTCTTTAGTATTTCTCACAGCTATGTCCTAATGAACTCACCTCTTCCCTGAGGTACTGTGCTCCACTTCATACCAATGGTTAGCTATTGGATTCCAAATTCACTTTGTACTATAGGCTTTTAACTTCTTGACTTATATGCAGTTTGTAAAAAAATGTTTGCTTAGAAATAATTACTTGGATCAGCATTATAGCTATTAATATATATTTCTTCTTGGTCTCCAGTTTTAATCTGAGCAAAATGTTTCCAGAGAACATTTTCTCTCTCTCCTCCTCTTCTTCTCTCTCAGTCTCCCCAGGGTATCATCACGTAGTCTACGCCTACGTCTAAAACTTGTTTTGATCCTCCTGCTTCAACCCCCTAAGTGCTAAGATTACAGATGTCTGCTGCCACACCTGCCTGAGGATTTTTACTTGCTTATAGAAGGTAACTTTCCCTTTCTAAAAGCTATTATCTTAGATAATATGTAAAGAGAAAATGAGGTCTTATGTTGTAGAATGTTATTTTAAGATGGGATACATGTGGAACATTTGTTTAATAAGGCAAAGATGTGTTGCATTCTTTTATGTTGCATTTGTTTAACTCTGTGAAACTGTGTTACATTGCCTGCCTAAAACAACGGTTGATCTAATAAAGAGATGAACAGTCAATAGTAAGGCAGGAGAAAGGATAGGTAGTGCTGGCAAGCAAGCAAAGAGGAGACAGTCATTTTTTTCTTCATAAATATGACTACTGTTAAGTTGCCGGTGTTCTGATATTTAGCAGGCAGTACTAATTGGAGTCAATGGGTTGTATTTAAAAGGAAGAGAACACCAGGGTGTGTGAGGGATGTACTAGAGAATAGTCTGGAGGAACGGGAGTGGAAAGTTGGGTGGAGATGCCATGTATGAAATTGTCACAGTATATGTAAAATATCCCCCCTGCAAAGACAAGAGAGAAAATGTTTACACTGGCTCACCATTTTGAAGGTGTCAGTTCCATAACTGGGCCCTTGGCTTTGGGCCTTTGGGGAATCAGATAATAAGAGGAGTATGTTTTGTGGGGCAAAATTTCTCAGCTCCTGGTTAGGAGCAAAAAAGGAAGGGGACGGTGTCTAAGCTCCCATATTCCTCTTAAAGACACGCCCTCGGTGAGCTAAAGCCTTTGCAGCAGGCCTCACCTCACAAAGGTTCCACTGCTTCTCCTGAGCACCACTCTGGTTCCAAGCCTTCGTTGGCCAGGTCTTTGGGGGACATTCAGCATCCGAACTGAAGCACGACTCTTACATTTTTGCCTTTAAAATGTATATTGAGTTTAAAAAGTAATATAAATTCCTTAAAGAGTGTTTGCAGTAGAGAGACAAGCTGAAGGAAAGTGAATAAATGCCATAGAGTTCCACAGAGGTTATTAAATTGGAAATTGAATTTCTCAAAATTGGACTTAGCACTGTTTCATGAGACTCTTCATCTCTAATGTATAAATAACCATTTCACCAATGAATGTGTCACAGGTCCCAGGCTATTTCAGAAAATTCCTTTTCTGCTAAAACCAACCCATGTTAAATGGAATGGTTTTGTGTAGACCATTTCTACATTTAGGATTTTTATAATTAAAAAATTAAATGCTTTGAGGTAGGGTCTAAGAGTTCCTATCGCTGTGAAGAGACACTGTGACCACATCAGTTTTCATAAAGGAAAACACTTAATGGAGGTTCTCTCACAGTTCAGAGGTTTAGTCATTATTGGTATGGTGGGAAACAAAGCAGTACGCAAGCAGACATGGTTCTGGAAAAGGAGCTGAGAGTTCCACAGTTTGATGCGAAGGCAACAGAAAGGAGTCTCTGTCCACAATGGGTGAAGTTGGGCATAGGAGACCTCAAAGCCCACCCCCACAGTAACACACTTATTCCAACAAGGCCACACTTGCTCCAGCAAGGTCACACCTCCTAATAGTGCCACGCCCTGTGTGCTTTTGGGGGCCAATTGCATTCAAAGTACCATGGGTAGATTAGTATTTTAATGGACATATTTTGTTTAATATTATTTTTCTGGGTACAAATCCTGTTTCTTAATTCTGTACCTGGCTCTTCTCCACTCTGTGTTTGAGGCACAAGATAAGAAAGGTGGGGGGGACTGGGATCCCCAACACTAAACTTTGATCCATTATAGTTTTCCATAAGGGTCTCTTAATGAATTAAGGTTTTCTTAATGAGGGCTGAGAGGGAAGGAGTATACTTCTCTGTGGATGTAAGGACGAGTATTTAGAACATAGTTAAGGATTATGCTGGTTAATAAAGTGACTGTCATAGATTCTCCTTCAATACAAGTCACATCATACAGATTCATTGGATTTATGTATTCAGGTGTGTGTGTGTGTGTGTTTGTAAAACAATAATTAAAGAAAAAAGAGGCTATTAATTTCAAAGAGAGCAAGAAGAAGGGGCTCGAGGAAGGCTTTGGAAAGAGGAAAGGGAAGGAAAACATGACATAATTATATTATAATCTCTAAAAATATTTTTCCTCTAAAAAGAAAGTGAAAGGAGAAGAGACAGAAATTGAAAAGTGTGAAGGGTGTTTGGTGAACACTGGAAAGCAACGTTCATATTTCACAGATATAAAACCCAGACCCTGAGATATTAGAAGTGGCTTGGATCTCAAGATTAGTGGCAGAGCTGGGGCCAGGTGATACATACCTCAATTTATGAACATTGTTTAATATCTCACTGTGATTCATCCCAGCTGTCCAGTGCATTGGGTCCTGCTATGAATATTAGGAAGGTAATTTGCAAAACCAGGGGAAATGGATTGAACAATTTTTTCCCGTCATTTTTAGGAGTGGGTGGTAAATAACGGTAATTTGAGATCTTAGAGAACAGTATAGGAATACTTTGCCAAAATTCTACGAGGTGAATAGACAAGGAAAATTGCAGCTTTCCTTCGTGCAGATTGCTTTCTGGATGTCAACAGAGTATTTCCTTCAACTTGCGTGAGGATGCTGTGAACAGGGCCCACATCTTCTTCGCCTTGTCAGAGCCACTCAGCACCAAGGAGGACATTTCAGTTCAAATTCTCCCAAAAAGTATAACAGGAATAAGACAGATAAAAAAAAGACTTATCATTACTATGAACTTTGTGAAAATGGAAAATCCATCCTGGAAAATTCAAAAGCACATTGATACATGCTGCATATTTATTCTCTATTTCTTTTTTCTTCAAAGATTTTTTTTCAAAGGGAAGAACAGGAGAAGTGGGAGAAGACAATAGTCATTCATTCAAAGTTATTAATTGAGCAAGAAGTGTGGTATTTTACTCAGTGAATAGAAGCATGATTTCCTCCCTAAAAAAACAAGTCTTCAAGTCTTTGAATGGTTTTTAGAAGCACCTCAGCGATTTTTATCATTTATATGGAAATTTGGATTATTCTGGAAACCAGTTTGGTGACGTGTCTCAAACATTTGAACAAATTTACTCCTTTGACTCAATAACTATACTTTTAGAAATTCACTCTGTTTTCGACAGCTAGCATAGGGAAACACCTAGAATACAGTCCTCTTTCTAAAATGATGGCCAGAGAAATATTAGCAACACTTAGGAGCTGGGTATCACCCAAGATAAAAAAAGAAGCACAAGATAAAGTTAAGGGAGGTTTATTTGCTACAGTATCATGCAACAATTTAACAAGTACAAATGCTTAAATTTATTTAGTAGTAAATAAAATATAACATAATGTCAAGTTTTCAAAAGATAGAGTCCTAAAATATACAATATTAACTAGGTAAAAATAAATTACTTCTAAGGAAAAAAGAATTGATAGGAATTTTCTCTTAAATATTAATGGTTATTTTTATTTTTCATGACATTCTCTTCATTTATTTTGCAGTTTGACTATTATTATTTTAAGAAACAGTGGTAAATGGGATTTATTTTAAATCTTGGCAAGTTACTACTGTGAGTGAACTGTATCAAAATTTTTGTGGAAATTGTTTCTGAATGCAAATATTCATATTTTATTACTTGATAAATGGCTCCCTCTTCATAGAAAATGTATGGATAGAAACTAAGATGAATTTAAACAAGCACATGCTGTGTGTGATTAAACTCTCCATTCTGTGCGCTTTCCTCTTGTTTGGCGTTTGGTGTAGGACTGGAGTAGATAGTTCAAGAGAACCACTCTTTTGTTTTTTTAATTTTTATGAGCTCTACATTTTTCTCTGCTCCCCTCCCTTTCTCTCCCCTCCCCTTCAAACCTCTCTCAGGGTCCCCATGCTCCCAATTTACTCAGGAGGTCTTGTCTAAAAAGAAGTAGAAAAGTACTTTCTACTTCCCATGTAGATTAGATCTATGTAAGTCTCTCTTAGAGTACTCATTGTTGTCTAAGTTCCCTGGGATTGTAGTTTATAGGCTGTTTTTCTTTGCATTATGTTTAAAAACCACCTATGAGAGTGAGTACATGTGATTAATTGTCTTTCCGTGTCTGGGTTACCTCACTCAAAATAATGTTTTCTAGCTCCATCCCTTTGCCTGCAAAATTCAAGATGTCATTATTTTTTTCTGCTGTGTAGTACTTCGTTGTGTAAATGTACCACATTTTCCTTATCCATTCTTCAGTCAAGGGGCATTTAGGTTGTTTCCAGGTTCTGGCTTAAGATAAGGTGTGGTTGGCTCATTGGATAGTTTATGGGGCAGAGTACGGGAGCAGTGTCTTATTAGATGAAAATGAACTTCCCGAAGAACAAGGATGAAGGTCACCCAAATGCTATTTCTAGCAACTGCTAAGGCTAAGAAATCTTTCTGCTCTATAAGGCATTGATATCAGTTACAAAAGCTCCTGACATTTTCATTCAAATTCAAGGTACTCAGGAAAAATCAAGTGGCCAAACTAATGATTACTGAAGCATATGCTGTGTAGCCTAGCAAATCTCATCGACAAGAGAAAGTTTGTGTCCAAGTATTTTGGGGGACGATTGGCATCATGAAATGTATTCAGTGAGTATCATTGTTCATGAAACAATGAGCCAATAGAAGACCCTTAACAGCCTTCTGACCCTACCAAAGAGAGAGGGAACATTATGCGGTATTCAAAAGTTGTCAAGTCAAAACCCACAGGGCTCACATTTGGTTGTAATTTTATATAAGCCATCTCTCAGTTTTATCATCTGAATAAGTAAAGTATAATGGGCCCCCAAATTAAACAAATCATCTTAATTATTTAAATACAGGAGCAGGTAAAGTAAAATAGCATTAGCAGACAGTCCAAATATTTGTGAGAGCAAGAATCATTCCTAAACTCTCATTAGGAGGGACTGCCGTTTGGAAACTCACATGGCTAAGGTCTCAGAGAGGAAGATGGGATTTTGGTGGAACCAGACCAGACATTGGAGTGTTGTCTTTGTAGGCGCAGACTCTTCTCAAGGCCCAGGATGGTGGAAGAAACATTCTGTCTTCTGTATCTTTTACTTGGCAATTTTCTAGCCAAACACAGGCAACTGTCAGGGGAACCTATATAAATCCTGGGAGATGCAGATCAAGAAGTCAAGGGATGGGGCTGAGATAGTCAAAAGTCACTGCCTCAGATGGTTTTGTGAAGGTACAAGAGATGTCTAAAGAGATGTATTTAGAATGGCATCTGGTATAGACATGCTCAGTACACATCTCCGTCTGTGTAATCATCATCTTTACTGTCATTGTCATCATTGGTGCCATTTTCAGAATAGCAGCAACTATTTGTAATTATTGTTTACCTGTTGTGAGCCAGAGTACAGTAGCTCCCTTTGTCTTCAGTTTCTTGGCTATGCTCCATAGTCATCAACACATGGCTGGTGCTATAGTTAATACTGACTGCAGTGTAGTCTATGATTTCCCCCTCTCTGTATAAATACCTGAAAAGTTGAGGTTTACCTATTAATTAGGATCTTGAGGGACATTAGGAATGACAAATTAAAAAGAACAGTTATGAATCAGTACTATAATGAATCTTACTGACCCCCTCCCTCATCTTCAGTCAGTACAATGTGAGATGATTTCACAATCCTTGTATGATAAATCGTGTGAGGTGAGCCATGTGGGCGTCCCCTAACTGAAATGGCCCAACTCTAAACTGCGGATCAGAGAGAATGTCTTGTTTCTGACTATATCCTCCTTTCTTCTGGGTCTTGTCGAGGCCAAATTAGTCATGATCTCAGCATTTTCAAAAGTATGTGATCAGGCAGGAGTACTCCACTTTGCTTGCCCATCTGGCCTGTGCGGGGAATGGTTACAATCCTAGTTCATTGATGACTAGCGCTGAGCCATGGGGTGTTTCAAGAACCCAGGCAGATTTTAGGACATGCTAGGCAAATGCAGCCCTATGTGGAAAGACACTTGGCAATTAACTTTAGAATCAATAATTGATCGCAATGATTACACAACGCATTTCCCATAGTCCAGCCTGTTTGGGTTTAAGTTTAGCTTTGTTCTGCAAAGCCAAAGGCTAACACTATTATTTTTTTAATGCATATTTGTTATTGCTTGACATTGAAACTAGGGAATTTCAAGGTACCAACAGCTCAGTAAGCTGTCATAACAGTCCACCATTAAGGATATACAGCTATCTTCTGTGAAGCAAAGGCATGAAATGAAAATTCTATGCAGGGGAGTTCCAAAAACTTGGCCACAAAGTGCCTTGAGTTCCTCTCCTTTTGAGAATATGTTGTTCCCTAAAATATTTTGTGCTGACAAGTTTTCTACTGAAAGACATTTTAATAGCATGGAAAGCAGCTTTCATAGGTTTTAAAATACCGTTAGATTTTTTTAATCCCATTGGTATTCCAGTTATATGCAGTTTCACTAAGATTTATTGGCGATCTAGATAGTCTATTCTTATACTGAAACTAAGTCTCAAGGAAATAAGTTTTGTCGAGTGTTGCATCTGAATCCGTCATTAGCCTCAGTATCTCAGGTTCCTTCCCATTCATACTACATTTGGACTGAAAACTATGCTCCAAGTCAGGAGCTCGCTTTAGAGATTAGGAAACTGAGGCCCATGGGCTATAAATTCCTCTAAGGTCACATAACCCAAGCTGCCAGACTCAAAGCACAGACTCTTAGAAACTATGGAAAGGCTGACATTTCATTTTGCCAGTTAAGCAATAAAGAATAGAAATGTGTGAATAACCTCAGAGTTGTAGATTAATAAAATGTTACAGAATAAACAGATTTTTCAACTGTCTTAAAGAGCATCTAGTTATGCCTCTAATTTTATTGCTGAGAAAATTGATCCTTGGGAAAGAAGCCTTTTATTATAAAGGAGACCACTCCCAGGTTACACTAAGACTCTTCACTCTTCCTTTGTTAAGAGAATGTTCTATTGCCATTCACCAGTGAGATGGAACGACTTGGTCTCTTACTTATCTTAAAGACATGGTTATCTTTATGAGTCGGAAATGGATCATTGACATTCGCTTGGTGTGATAGAAACAGAAAAATTGGTACCAGAAGTACTCGTAAGAACCCTAAATCCCATGGGTAGACAGCTTTTGTTCTTCCTTTTCCTTACGTTTATGTTGATTAGATACTGATGGGTAAAAGGCTGATGTGTAGGTCTTTGGTGAGTTTAACACCAGCCTTTTCTTTCTTTTTGAATTTTTCAAGACAGGGTTTCTCTGTGTAGTCCTTGCTGCCTTGGAACTCACTCTGTAGATCAGGCTGGTCCCAAACTCATAGAGATCTGCCTGCCTCAGCCTCCTGAGTACTAAGAGTAAAGGTGTGCACCACTACTGCCCAGTTTATTTACTGCATTTGTTTTAAGGTTTTTTTTGAATTTCATACATGAACCTATTACATCTGTATCACACCCATGTCTCCCCCCCTTTCCCCACCCTCTAATCCTCCATCCTCTTCCCACATCTATGATCTCTTCTTTAATTATTATGATTACATGTATATATAACCGGCTGGGTCCATTTAGATTTGTTCATTTGTGCATTTGCCCAGGGCTGACCTATATGGGTGTTTGTCCCTGGAGGAAACTCTTCATCTAGAGCTAGGACCGTGTGGAATTTCTGTGGTCCGCATTGGTGTATCAGCTGGTATTGCCATCATGCTGGTCTTGTTCTGGTGTTTCTATTGTTGAAAATTCATGGATGCTTTTTCCCTGTCGTTTTCAGGGGGCACTGTGCAGCAGCAGGCACCTGCAACCTCTGGCTCCTGTTTTCCTTCAGTCTCCTCTTCTGTGATTTTTTTTTTCTTGAGCTTTTGCTTTAGGGGTTGCACTGCAGGTATCCCTGGTGGGGTTAGACACCTCCAGAGTCACTTATTCAATGAGTGCTGACCAGTGTGGGTCTCTGGAATAGTTTCCATCCATTGCGAAAGACTTCTTTGATGAGGGGTGAGAGCTACACTGATCTGGGGGTATATATTCTAGGGGATCACTGCATCTCAAAAAGGTGCAGAGTTCTCAGCTTTGTATATCTTAATCTGGGCCTCCATCTGTTAACTTAGTTTTGATTTTGGTTTTCCCACAAAATTTATGGGTAACAATTTCATAAAGGCTCATTACTCTTTCTAGAGGCTTTGTGTATGTGTTGAGTAGGAATCTCAAAAAGAAAAGAACTATGTTGACCATAGTTTGACCATAAATTTTCCTGACTTCTACAATTCTACTTTGGCATTAGTTTGAACTGACCACTGCAACCACTGTCAGCTTCCACACAAAGGCTCCTTCTCAATCTGCCTGTGGTCGCTTCTAGGAGAGGAAGTGGCCATGACCACTGGGGTGTGGGTGGAGACCAGGAGAGGTCTAGGAAGAGAATGGGGATTAGTGACAGGAGACCTGTCCTCCTGCTTGTCAAACCTCTTTCCTCTCCTGTAATCCGAAGGGGGCTCAGTGACCTTTGTGGTAGTGTTTTATGGTTCTTAGCGTTCTTTGAAGTTTACGTGTCAGTACAGCAGAAACCCCCGTTGTCTTCCATCTAGAACAGTCATAGGGAAATACTTTGACTCACTAGATGGTTGGTCATAAGGAGAAGGGAGTTGACGCCCTTTTGGTTTTGAGTCTGCCTTCTCAGACCATCACAGTTATTTATAGTCTCCTTGTGAAAATAAAACAATTCTCTAGGGAATATTGTCCATTTATTTGTAAACCAGGTGATAACAGAGTTCAGAATAAAAACTCATAACAATGTATCATTGGGAACATAGCTTTTCTTCTTCTTCCTATGTATAAAAGAAAAAAAAGGGTAACATATATGCCCCATCCTGAGGCCAACAGTCTTGGAAATTCATATTGTTATTTATCTTTGTTAGTGGGTTGTTCAAATTCTTCTCTCAATTTTGTAACTTTTCTTTATGCCTCTTCCTTGGACTATGCAGAAAATGCCGCTTAAAGAGGCTCCTTAATCTAAAACCCCATTGAAGCTCAACCTTGGGGCAAATAAGAGTGTCTTTGTGATTTTATTTATTAGAAAGTGCTGTCACTGCCTTGTGGAGGGACACAATGGGTCTGTGTTCTGTTCTATTACTCTTCAATAACTTTATCACAGAAGGCTCTTACGATTTCCTGGAGAGGTGGGTCGATAGATGTGTCGCCCGATGCTAATGAAGACTACAAGTACAAACTATTGTACGAGGGTAGCGTCTGAGGCAGAGATAAAATTCTCATTACAACCTTTTTAAATATTTCTGTGTTCAGTGGGGTATGGGAGGCTCTCCATTCTGTCCGTGTAATCCCCTTTTTTTTCTGTGCCAAGTGACTCATTGTTTTGTTTCTCAAGATTAGACAGAAAAATAATAAGTACTCCACAGGTTCCGTTATTTTCTTCATGAAAGGCAGCGTAGTCCACAGAAAGAGCGTAGTTAACACAAAGTGCATATCTCTTTCATTTGTTTAGTTTCTGCCGTGTTGGACAAGGCTCTGTAAGCAGGGATCCCCTGAACATCCATCCCACTGTGGGCCCAAATCCTCATTTTGCTTTCTTCAGCGAGCTCACTGGCAGCCTTGGTGAGGTTTGTTGCCAGTTCTTAGGTGGTTCCAAAGCCACAAGCATATCATATAATCTTTAGGGGTTTGGACTGGTTTATAATCCATCCTACTGCGGTTTGGTTCTAGGCAGATGCCTTTAAGGCAGAGATCTCCTGGGAGCTGCCTTGAAAAGGGTCGGCTTTGGAAGAATTTGATCCTGCCAAATCAAAGTTGGCACGCTTCCAATCGCACATGCTGCGCTGCCTCAGAACCCAGCCCTGTGAGGAACACAGACATGCATGCGGCAGCTAGCTTTTGGAAGACACTCTGCCAAGGGAGGGTGGGGGGTAGGATAAAAAAACACATGACTACCATAAAATACCTGCCTTCAAAAGGCACTTGTCCCATGGGGAAGGCAAGCCAGAGATGCTCCAAGAATATCGCTCAGTTTAAAATGTAAGATTCTATAAGCATGGTATAGTATAATGAGACTTACAGAGTGAGAAAATACTCCACCCAAGGGCGAATCAGGAATAGAAAAGACAATATAGAGGACCTGTACACTAACCATGCTAGAGACAATTATGTAGTTTGTCAGGTGTCAATCTCGTGCTTCTGGGGATTAACTGTGACCTTCTTCTTGTTTAGGGCAGTTTCCTGCAGTGTGGGTCTTTGTGGGGAGGCTAATCCTGCCTCTCTGCATACTCTGGCCCCCCTGTGACTGCCTATGGTCTTGAAATTCAAATGTGGCTTCAGAATAAGAAGCAAGTATGAAGACACTGTTTGACCAGAAGCAGTATCTGTTGTTTTTCAGTGCAAGCAGCAGGGCCCTGGATATAATAATTGCTGTGGCATGCTGGTTGTTATTCTTGCTGTGTGACATCGTGCCTGCTCTAGTGTTTGTCTAACTCCAGGATGGTTCTGGAACCTTCCACTGAGTCTGTGAACCAGCATGTGCCCCATCAAAGCAGGATTTTGCTGTGTTGACAGCTAGGGTTGACTTTGCTTCCCACAAGCAAGGAATGTGACATCACCTGATAAGGTCTGCTTCATCTGCATAACCCACCAGCTCAGCTGCTCTTCAGTTTCTTTCCCTTTCCCCCTCCTTTTTCCTTGCCTAACTCCTTGTTATGAAGGCTGACCACAGTCTTTTAAACTTTACTGGAGTCACTGGAGAGTTTACAGCCTTCTGTTTCTGTGATTAGTGAATCTACAATAATATATCATACCTTTCCCATGCACATGTCTCTTTAAAAAATTGTCTTTGGCCAGGTGTGGGTGGATTACACCTTTAATTCCAGTATTTGTGGAGGGGGGAGGAATAGACGGCAGCAGATCTCTATGAGTTCAAGGGTAGCATTGTCTATATAGGGAGCTCTAGACGAGCCCCAGCTACATAGCGAGACCTTAGCCCCTCCCCCCAAACATTTTTTTTTTATAGGAAAACATTTTCTACATGCATGTTGATAGTGATTAAAAGGACTGAAGTTATTGGAATAGAAGGTTTGCTAAACAAAGGCAAAAATAAAGGCATTTTCTAACAGGTCCTTCTTACTTTATGTAAAAGAATAAACTATTTTAAAGACCTTTGGCAAGCCCATTGTTTATGCCACAGAGAAGCTTTGCCTTTCTGTTACAGAGTAAGCAAGGCAGGGCAGTTGCTTGGAAGGCAGCACTTGTTTGGATAGGGTAGCACTACCTTTTCTTTGTGCTGCTGCTTCCTTGTTTCCCTGGCTCCTCATTTCCTGCCTGCATTTCCAGGTCCACAGTCCTGCCACTGTGCCTAGACTCACCAAGCCCATGGATGCTAAATGGATACAGTTTACAGTGACTTGACATAATCGATGTCATCAGTTAGTGGTGGACAAACAACTCCTTTGTCTTCTAGGTGTTGAGAAAAATCTCGTTCCCTGACCACAGTCCGCCATCCTTCTCTAAGTCTTCTTGACTGGACCTCAACTTGATCTGTGTGTGTTATAGGGTCCTTAACATGAAGGATATGTCCTTCCCTCCTTCCACATTAAAAGACACCAATCAATTAATCAGTCATCAGCATCACAATGGCAGCTTCTGAGAGAGGGCTCAAGGGTGCATCCCTGGGATGATCTGGTACTTCTGACCAACTGTAGAAGTCTAGTCTTATTAACAACTCCTAGAGTATCTGCCTAAGAAGGACCGGAGCTGCAAGGATAATGTGCTCTTCATCCCAGCCAATTCTTGAAAAACTTCTAACCACTGTTTCTGGGTATTTATTAGAAAAAAGTTTGCCATTGTGGACCCTTGAGATGTCCGTATATATTACAACCCTTCTTAAAGAAGTGACTGTCATCCCTTTAAAAGGCTGTTATCAAAAGAGATGTAGCCTGCCTCCCACTCATATAGGAGGGTAGAATCACAAATATCTTGATGGCCGACTTATAGGCACCATTGGCCTCAACACATTCTCTGGTCCTTCCAGTCCTGACTGACCCTTCATAATGTTCTTCCCTCATTCTCCATTTCAAAGGTCTAGTCACTCCTGTACAAATTGAGCCTGGGGTCCTCACTTCTCTATTGTAACAGTCTAGGATGGATTAATACCCAGGTTCTCCCACTCTTTTATCAGGGTCTGGGTTTGTCTTGGCTTCAAGAAGAGGGTGGAACTTTGAAGGAACTTGATATGAGACCTCTGTTCACTTCTCGTGTTACCTTGCACAGGGCATCTCTTCTGCTCATGCTCATAGCTCAGGCCTGTGGAATGGTTCTTTAAAACTCTGGAAAGTCAGCATGTTCAGCTGTTTCCCAGAGGAGAAAAATATTCCAACCACTCCAACTAATCTGGAATTCAGATATCTCCCCTTTCCCTTTATGTTTATTTGTAGTCTTAGAAACACTAGCAATGAATGGAGGGAGATCCCCTTGTTGCTTGAGAAGGACCCTTTTCATAGTTCTCCTACCATTTTAGCTTAGTTGGCTCAGCAGTGGTACAGGTTATATGCCTCCTAAATAGAAAATATTCTCACAGTGGTGTGAAGGAGCTCAAGATCTCAGAGAGTAGGGATCAGGAGGAGATAGCCTATGTAAGATATGCAGGAAGTCAGCACAGACTCAGAAAAGACGATGACTCAGAAATCTTGATTTTTAGATCCATCACCCTCTGGCTTTTGGAATCACTGTGGTGAACTTTGCCCAAGGCCCGTAATATGATTTACAATAATTATTCTATTCTTACCTCCCATAATCTGACAAGATGAATGTGTTAGGGTTATTAGTTTTGCAAACTGGGAGATAATAATTATTAAGTGGGTCTGTTGAGAGCCAGGCCAGGGTGACTTATCAGATCAGAAGTAGTTATCAACAGGGTACTGAAAATTGATGGCCATTGAATGTGAGTTTCCAGGAGTTGTCTTTTTGGTGGATACAAGTGATTGGTTTTTCAGAACTAAGTCTTCAAGAAAAGCAGAATTGGGAAGATGTTCTGGTAATAGGGAATTCTGATTGATCTTTACAATATAGTGTACTTGATGAAGAAAGAGCACAGGACTGAATTTATAATGTCAGAGTCCATTCTGTTACTATGACAGAATACCATAGGGGACAAATTAAATATAAAAGTATGTTTAAACTGGAGACTGGGAAGGCAAAGGATATGGTGTCAGCATCTGGCAAGAGCCTTCTTACGATATCGCACCATGACAAAGCAAATGAGCCCGTGAGCATATGAAGCAGAGAGAGTACAACGAGAAGGGCGGTTTTCATGAGCTTACATGTTTAATTATCTCATAACAGCTAGTCTGCCTTCATGATAGTGCTATTTACCCAATCATGAGGTTCCAGCCTCATGTTCCAGCCACCTTCCTAACACTGCTGTACTGGGCACTCAGCTTCCAACAGGTGAATTTAGGGGGACTTATCCAAGCCATAGCATGCTAGGAAGCAACATCTACATCCAGTGATAGCAACAGAGTCTTTGTGTGGACCAGTATGTTTGGGATAGTGGCTGGACAGAAAAGATGAACCTTGGAGGCAAAAATGCTCTTAAACATGTAAAAATCATGAGGAAATCTTACTTGGACCTGATAGTGACTTGTTCCCTATTTCCTCATATTCTTCCCCGTTTCTCTGTTGCTTCCACCTTCCATTGCAAATTCTTGGTTTTGGTTAGCAAACTCACATCTTGTCATTGCCCATTTCTTTTTGTCATAGACTACACCTCTCACATTTATAATGGGCTCACTAATGAGAGGGTGGGTAGAATTTAGTACATCAGTGAAACTTGATGGTGAAAAAGATTGACCTGTTATTGCTTCTAATATTCTATTGTTTATCACATTATTCAATCATCATTACAGGTAAAGCACATAGGATATTAGCAGCTCCCACCAGGGACTCTCTGATAGAAATCCCAGTTATGTTACTTTGTCATTTCAGATATTTCTGGGCACCATTTGTGCTTATTACTCCTGCAATGAGGAGAGTTGACTTGGTTTAGGTACCTGATCTTCTTGTCTAATTCAGTAACAAAGAAGCACATATTCTAACATTCTGTGTTCTGAACATACTTAACTACACAGTCATTTCTGCTATATTGTACCACATGTATTTCTAAAAGTACTTTACCACATAAAATAATACAGTAATGGGGACACACTGCTCAAAACATTGTCAGCTATGCAGTATAAATAAGATTGGAATCTAATAGAAGTTAGACATAGTACTATGCTAAATGATTAAGAAATACATATTTTCTAGGATAAATATGATGCCTTGAAGTTTGCCTGTGCAAGCGGTCACATTTCTGAGTTTCTGTTCCGTGAGGATTTTTGCGATTCGATGGTGGGTACAAATAGGTGCAGGTCACCACACATATGGCAGGTGGTAGAGGCTGGGAGAGATCTGGATTCCTGTGAAGTATGGAGTCTGCAGTGCTTGTCATTTCTCTATCTGCAGACTGTGATGGAAAGAGGCATAAATAAACATGAAATCTGTGCTTTGCCTAAATTACTCCCTGATGTACCAATTGCAGTGAAAAAATATGGTTTTAAAGCAGGTGTTATAGCAGGAATTGCTGTAATTGATATCCTCCATAATTCAGTGTAGCGCCTCTCTCTCTCTTTCTCTCTCTCTCCCTCTCTTTTTCTCTCTCTGTATATTAAGAAGATTGCAGCCTTAAAAGGGTTCATTGCACAAAAATAGGAGACGACTAAGACCTTTCTCTACCCCAAGTTCCTCATGGAAACCTCTCTCATCATCCACAGCTCTCCCTCCCTGGAGTCATTTCACCTACCTAGGAGTCTGTGGCATTTATTTAAATTGTTCGTTTCTGAATTGGAGTACTTATCCTATTTTGGATTCTTATTTATGGCTTTTTGTGTTCTTTTCTTCCATGACCGTATTCTAAGCTCATTAAGATTAGAGAGCATGATTTTTTTTTATTTCTATCCTCTTTATCTTTTTAAGTACTTTAGATATTTGTTCCATAACTTCCTATTGAATGAATTACAAAATAATTAAATTACTCAGCTAAAAAAAGCAAAGACAACAGGAACTTTTCATAATTAGTTTTTAAATATTGTTCACCATTCATAAGAAAACTCTAGAGCGTTGACAGAACAGCACTCCTGTTGCTCAGTCTTCTTTATTGGGAAGGAAATCTCTCTTGATCAGCTGGCTGAAAATGTTGGTCATGTTGAGAGAGAGCACAGGTACTGTTGCTGGTTTGGGTTTGAGTCTTTAATAACACTGTGCCCAGGACACACATTAACAAGTCCGAACTTGCATTTGAAACCTTGTAAGCGTTCTCCACATGGGCTCTTCAGCATCCTTATGGTCGGGCGACACGGTTTGGAGCTGAAACCACAGAGAGAAGAGCACAGCAGAAGGTTTTGCCAGACCAACTGTGCCCATTTTGAACTGAGGCATTTTCTGTCCCCAGCCGTATGCCATGTGAAGAGGCCACGTATGTACATTAAAGGAGTGGGTGAAAGAACTTTTGTTGGGAATGATGACAGTTCTATGGCATTAGTCCTTGGAGTCCCTATTCATCTTATTTATATTTTAGGTTTGGGGCCTTGGACATATTTGAGTGAGGTGGCTCCTGTATTTTAAGAGGAGTGCTGGAGTGACTCAGTAAGAGAGCGAGTCATACCTGAGCTGGGAGAGAAGAGTGTCTCCTTGGTGAGAGATTCATGTCATAAAGAAGCTGTGGGAAGGTCATCCTTTACCTTTGACCATGGAACTCTCTGACAGATCGCTGCAAGCCTTGTATGGGGATCTAGGATGTCAGGACCCTGGGTTTAGAGTACCCTGACAGAACAAATAATAAGTTCTGAGCTCAGTGTGTTCCACCTCTTGGCTTTTGTATTGAGGACTTTTTTGTCTTTCTGTCTTCTCTCTCTATAATGAATCATAGACTCATATGCTAAGCTGACAGGGTTCTCTGCTCCTGCCAGTTCCTCCCCACCTCTCTTCCCAAATGGATCTACTTTCTTTTTGTTTCTCTAATAGTTAGATAGCAACAAAATGGATAGAACTAGAAAAAATTGTCACCCTGAGTGAGATATCTCAGACCCCAAAAGACCAATATGGTACTCGTTTATATGTGAATATTAACTAAGTCAAGGACAACCAAGCTACAATCAATTATAAAGCCTCATAGGATAAGTTTAGAATAAGGGGCCAGAAAGTATAGCTAGATTCTCTTAGGAAAGGGAAATAGGGAAATAAAAAAATAATTTTAGATGAATGGGGGGCTGGAATGGGAAGATCAGTTGGGAAGGGGGAAAAAGAGGGAGTCAAGAGAGGAAAGTAGGCCAAGGACAGCTAACATTAAGGGTCATTTATATAATTTATATATTTGCATATATATATATATATATATATATATATATATATATATATATGGCTATCTAAATGAAATCACCAAATAATGGGGAGACAAAGTCTTAACTAGCTATCTCTTGTCACCAAATGAAGCTTCCAGTCCCAGGATGGGGTTACATCTAATTGAGTTGCTGGCCAAAGGAATCCATGGGAACCCCTAAATAACCCAATAGACTTCTCTCTGCAAGTTGACAGCAAGGCCCCATTGCTTAAGACAACACATGCACAACTCAGTGAAGATGGAGAAGTCAAGCTGGTGCCTACATAATGCTTTCAAATCCGTTGATCTCCAATGGTGTCCTGTCTAAAGTATGTGCTAGGGCAATGGTAGCACAAAACTCATGAAAGTAACCAACCAATAACTGGATTGACTTAAGTCTCACTTCACAAAATGGAACCCATACCCAACACTGCTCTGTTGTTTATGTTCTTAGTCCATGTAGTTTTGGACAATACATAGGCATGATCAGAAAGTTAGCCAATAATTTTTATTAACCTTTGATGATCTTGATTTTTTTTGTAATTTAGCTATTTCCATTTCTGACAACATTTTTCACCTTCTATACAAATTAAGTCATTATATAAATTAAGCTTATCCATCATCACAGCTAAGGCTTATACACACATACAGAGCAGTGAGTTCTACAAAACCCTGGACATGTAGATATTCAGAACAGGTTTCAAAGTAAAAAACGGCTTCCCCAAGTTTTGGAAGTTGTTTACAATGCACTTCCTGTTTACTTAGGGAATTTATATCCTTCTGGAATCTTTGATGGAGTTGAAGACAGATAGTTATAGTTTCCTTAGATATGATAAAATATAAATTAGATATAAAACTTAGACTCACAAAGAAATATTTTAACTGTAATTCTTGCTTGATGCCTGTTTTGTTATGTTATATTTGTTAATTTTACTATGTTAAATTTAAAATCTTCCTTTTTATTAAACAGAAAGAGGGAGATGCTATGGGATTACCCTCTGTATGCTATGAATATGTTTTTAATACCATTGGTTAATAAAGAAGATACTTTGGCCTTTGGAAGGGCAGAATATACCTAGGCAGGAAAACTAGACCAAATGCAGGAAGAGAGAAGGTAGAGTCAGGCAGATGCCATGTAGCTAACAAAGGAAAAAGATGCCAGAACCATACTGGTAAGCCACAGCCTCATAGTGATATACAGATTAATAGAAATGGATTAATTTAAGATATAAGAGTCAACTAGGAATAAGCCTGAACTGTTGGCCAAACAGTATTGTAATTAAAATAATTTTGTGTAATTATTTGGTTCTGGGTGGCCAGGAAACTAAAAAGCAGTCTCCGGTTACAATATAATTTATGTTTCTATAGCAGAAGATATATTTGTTCTCCCTTAATTTTCATGGTTTAATCCTCTTTCTGAGTCATAAAATTACAAAACTTTGTGGCTTGAAGCAAAAATGAGTGATTGTTTCATGTGAATAAAGTTGTGGGTCAAAGATATATAAATAGAATGGAAGGAACCTGAGTAGTATTCCTGCATGTTAACTATACCAGTGGAGGCAGACTGTGCCTTTAGTAGAAAGGATAGTTCTTAAAAGACCCTATTCTGAAAATTGCCTTCTAAACCATATGAACCTTAGACATTGCAGAGTGTTCTCCAACAGATCAGCAGTTTAAAGATCTCAAATCTGGCCATTCTCTTGTATCACCCTTGCCAACATCATTAAGATTCTGGGCACCTAGCAATTTGTAATTTCCTACTCTCCTTGTCAGGACCATGGTGAAGATAATTGAATCATGGAATTCACTGACCAAATTGCCTTAAACTAAAGGAAGGTTTAACTCCACATTAAGGGTTAGCTCTTTGCAGGCTCAAAGAATACAAATGGCCATCAAATCATTATTCTTATCTCTGAGTTTGCTAACCTCAGTAGAGAAGTAAGCTCGCATGAAGAGAAAGAGGGTGAGCTAGCACCTGGGGACCAACACCCTAGGAAACGCTGGATTCAGGTGCATAACTTTTCTTGGCTGCTTTCCACATATGAGGTCATTTAATCCTGCAAACCATTTCAGGTCCATGGTTCATTTTGATGCTCCAGGAAAGAAAAGCCAGGCTCAGGGGAGTGAACTAAATTGACCCGAGGCCACTGAGGGAGCAAAAAATTGAGCTGAGATGTAAAACAGATGATTGGGTTCTGAGGCGCATATGGTTTTTCTGCCTTGTTATGTTGCCTGTGATCAACATCTTTGCTTACATTTTCCCTAGAACCCAACTCAGTGCTTAGCAAATGATGATATGCAATAAATACTTATTGTATAACTAACACAGTAGAATAAACTGTTTATTCATCTTTACTATTAATGGGATAATCTGGTTTGACTAGGATTTGAGTGCACCAAAGGTGATATTCAACTTTGGAGCTGGGCATGGCAGTAAGTACATTCTTTTTTACTATGACTGTATAGCTTACTATTCTCACTTCTTCCCCAGCCTAGAATTTGCTACACAAAATTTCTGACTCAAGTGTCCCAGAACTGAATTTTCTGTCTGTCTGTCTGTCTGTCTGTCTGTCTGTCTGTCTGTCTGTCTGTCTGTCTGTCTGTCTGTCTGTCTATCTATCTATCTATCTATCTATCTATCTATCTATCTATCTATCTATCTATCTATCTACTTACCTACCTACCTACCTACCTACCTACCAACCATCTATCATGTATGTATTCGTATGTCCATGTGTCACAGTGCATTTGTGGGGGCCAGAGAATGACTTTCAGGAGTCTGATCTCTCCTTCCACCATGTGGGTCTGAGGGAATCAGCAGGTTATTAGGCTGGCTGTAAGTGCCTCTTTCTACTGAGACATTTTCCCCAGCACCTCTTTTATTGAAGAACTTCAGATAGAATTTTTACTTAAAGGAGATATTAATGCCATATGTAATATAATCCAAATACTTTTTCTACTTTTTCTTTCATTTAAATGGAACAAAAGCTGGAGATAAAATAAACTGTTAAAATGATAACCTGCTGGAGAGCGATTGGATGTTCTTGGCATTGTGTTCTCAATCTAGGCTTTCTTAAGCTGTTTTTAGTCAGCCCGTGTGGCTGCTCACTGTGTTCCTCCTAGACAGGAATGTCCTCTGACAGAGATATTGCCTTGGTGGGTAAGGCTGCACGGTAAGGCCATTTTTTTTGTAATGAATTTCAGAGGTAGCTCAAGATATCATGCATTGCTATTATTTTATAATAATTACTTCTGGGATCATATCTTGCGTGCATCCTTATGGATTTGGTGGCAAAACTAGAATTTTTAAGGATTATTTCAAATGATATTCACAGTAATCATATGAGACACAGTGACTATCAGTTCTATTTTATAGAGACTTAGAGAAATTAAGCCACATGGTCACACAATAATAATTCCTACACAACCTCTATATCTATTGAGCTCGATCTGATACTTTTTTCCATTATTTTAGCAAGCATTTTGAGTATCTGCCACCATCAAGGTAGTATATTGGTCCTATGGAAACAAACATTGCTTAATAAATGTGGTTTCTATAGCCAGCCTGCTTCTCATTTATTAAAAAAGCAGTATTTTGGCAAATCATCAAAAATAAAGTATTAAAAGTAAACTGATGTTGTATGATAGTATTGTAAAAGGTCTTGTAAATTAATGGAAGTCAAAAAAAGAAGGTATTCTAAATACAGGGTGAACACAATAGCAAAAGAGGAAATTGTTAATTCGGTCAAGAAGACTGTTTTGGGCATTTTGGAATTTATTGGGTGGCAGTCTAGATCCTGGAGTGATAGAGTGATAAAGGACTCACAGGGGTTCCTGCTCTCATATACCTGAACATTTTATAATGGGACACGTATGTAAACAAGTGTTACAAATATTTACAACTGGAAAACACCATGAAAGACAAATTCCCGATGCTGGCAGAGGAAGTAATCAAGGAGTTTGTTCTCCTGAGGGACATTGTCCTTCAGAGAGGACTGCTGAAGGATAAAGAACTCCAACTAGCTAGAAGATGGGAGTGGGGGGCAGGGGAGAAGGGAGAAGAAAGGGCCTCTGATGAGGCTTGGGTCAGACTAGGCCTGCCCATGGGTGGATATATTTTAAGAACATAAGAGAAGACTTGAGGAGATTCCTCATTCTACAAAATACTTTGCCATGGCAGCATGAGGACCTGAATTTGGATTCCTAATCCCTATATAAAGCCAGGCACTATGGTGTATGTCTGGATCCCTAGCAATGAAAAGGAGAAGACAGAGGATTCCTGGATCTCACTGGGCAGCAAGTCCTGATAAACTTGAGAGCTGCAGATCCAGTGAAAGAACCTGTAGCAAAAATATTAAGGAGGCAGATAATAAATGAAGACAGCCAATATCGCCTGCTGGCTTCTACATCCATGTGCAGCGGGACCCACATCTACATGATCTCTCTTCAGCTGGGCACAAAAGTAGATTGATAGGAAATAAATAAGTGTCTAGTGAAGATCTGGGAAGAATTCTACAGCGAGAAGAGAATAGTAGTAGATGGGTATCATTAGGAGGTAAAATGGGAAATAATCAAGCACACAGGGAATGTCAGAAGCAGAAAAGTGGGAAATGTGTACTTAGTTTATGTGATAAGATACTTTAGTGTTAATTCATAGAGATGGGGACAACAGAAACATATCAGATTTGGGAGGCAGATTTGTAAATTCGGTTTTGGAAATGTTGGTGTTGAGAGACTTTCAAAGAGACATTAGAATCAGCAAGTCAACATTTACTTTTGTCTGGATCTCCTAATGGGGGCCTGGCCTGGAGACGTACCCCGTGTGTCTGTAGCGTGCAGGTAGGAGTGATACCATGATCATAGGTGTCCTTGTCTGATAAGATGCTGAGGACTGGTATGCCAAATGATGTGTAGCCATGTCCGGAGGAACTTTATCTTACGACAATTTAATCAACCTAAAAATGAGATTGGAAGAATATTGTCCAGTAGAGGATGAAATTCATGCAGTCATGAAAATGGAGGTGTCAAAGATGGAATGGCCAGCCATATTAAGCACTGCCTACATAATGTGGGTTTGGGAAAATCCTTTGGGATGATTGGCATGAAGTCATTGGCAACCTACGCAAGAGCTATTTTCTGAAGAAAGAAAATACATTAGGGCTGAGTGAAGAGTGAACAAGGGCTAGGAAGTTAATTGAGTGTAGTAAATGCATCTTAGGAGGGAAGAGTGCTGAAAGTTCAGTTGCTGGGAAGGTAGCTGCAAATGGGAGAGACCAAATGATAATGGATGGTTAGTGAGGGTTCATGACAGAGTCAGAGGGAACTGTTTTCAGAGATGCCCATGTCTATGACTTTGGTGTGTGTGTGTGTGTAGGTACTCTCCTAGAGATCATACTTTTTTTTTTTAAAGGTAGGAGCTGAATCCTATCTGAGAATGAGGTGGGAACAGTAAAGTTTAAATAGGGCTAAAACAGTTGAAATATATTAATGTTACTGATGGAGAGTGAGAAAAAATGTGCAGTTCCTGGCTAGTGCTGATTCATGCCCCAGAAGCCAAGGTCCATGGGTTATTAGGCTGTTCCTCAAACAATTCATGGTCTACATGTATGTTGTGAAAAACCCAAGTGCAAAAACCAGCTCAATCATTGGAGGAGATGAAAGGACTAAGGGTTGCTAAGGATTTTCCCGGTCACCATGGGGAGGTTGGAAAAAAGGTATCAGAAATCATATGGATATTTATATATTTATTAAATGAACTTGCTAAACCACAAGTTCCTTTTAATATGAGGAATTTTCCCTTATCGACATTACTTAAATTCTGAATCCTAGGCGAGTTAAACACCAGAAAGTCAAGGCGGCCTACAGGACTTGCACAGCTGGATGCACCAAGGTTGCTGGATTTCACTTTGCCCTTTAGCTAGTTACTGGTGTTTGTTCTATGCAATCTTCCTATTCATGCTAGGAGCTAAATGGATTCTTCCACAAATCTGAAACTAGTTTAGCGAATGGAATGGCATTTTCTAAAGGATTTTTTTGGTCAGGGAGCTGGGATGAGGAAGACGTGAGATGGACACCTGGAGATTAGGGATGTGTTGCAAATAAATGATTGGAAGTCATTATTTTAATGAGTTGATCTCAGCTTGGCTAATAGGGCATTATCTAAGTGTGAAATTTTATATTTTACATTAAGTGTGTTAGAGGGAGTGTGGTGGAGCACACGGGAACTTGGTTCTATTTGTCTATCCACCCTTTGAAGCATTTCTTGTTTGGCTAGGGAGGGTGCATACCCATAAAAGTGTTATAAGGACATACTGTAAGCAGCACCTCCAAACTTGTATGTTTAAATAGACGAGCAAAGGCACAGAGAAAAAAAAGGAAAGACAACAGGAACACCCTATAAATTATTTAAGGATAAGAAGAATGTCATAGTCTATTATGAGGGCAGTTGAGATTTATTAACTTCTACTAATACATTTCTAGGGGAGTATAGCAACTTACATGGAAGTTCAAAGATCTGGACATGGAAGTAACAAATTGTTCTCCTCTCTTTTTCTCTCTTTCTGTATATGTGTTTGTGTGTGTATGTATGGAGTACATACATGTGAAGATTCATATTTGCATGTGTGTGTGTAGGTGAAGGTCAGAAATTGATGTCAGGGGTTTTCATTTCTCTTCATCTTAAATATCAAGGCAGATCTCTTAAGGAGTCTGGAGCTTACCAATTTGGAAGTTTATATCTTGCCTGGTCTGGCAGCCAATCAGTCCCAAATAAACATACAGAAACTAAATTAATTACAGCCCTGTTTAGTCAATGGCTCAGGCATATTCCTAGCTAGCTCTTATATCTTAAATTAACCCATTTCTATTAATCTGTGTATTGCCATGAGGCTGTGACTTACTGGTAAGGTTTTGGCATCTATCTCCTTTGGTGGTTACATGGCATCTCTCTGATTCCACCTTCTTTCTCCCTGCATTCAGTTTAGTTTTCCCGCCTACCTATATTTTGCTCTGTGATAGGCCAAAGCAGCTTCTTTATTAACCAATGGCAATAAAACTTATTGACAGCATACAGAGGAGAATTCTACATCAGTGTCAATAATCAGCATGCCCCCAGAGAGCCTGACTCTGCCCCTGAGTGCTGGGATTACAGAATGGCAGTCATACCTAGCTGACATTTTACACAAACACTGGCGATCTGAAATGTAGTCTTCATGCTACTGTAGTGCTTGACCAAATGGGCTATCTGCTCATTGCTGTAGCCAAGGTTTTGGGCCATAAATTAATCACCACATGCTTCATAACTACAAGAGTGACTAGGACATCATTTAGTTGTGTGAAAGATGCTGTGGGTTTGAACAGGTTTTCAGCATCTATATTCCCTTCGGAGCTGCAATGCGATTTCAATCTTTACTTTTCACTTATTTTTATTAAGCCCTCCATCCTCAAGTGAGCCATCCATAATTCTACCAGCTGCTATGAATGTTTCTTCACAAACCCTCTTCTATTCCCATCATCATAAAACAAATGCTCTTGCTTTAAATCATTCTTCTTAAGTGAGAGTTCGTAAAATGTAACACTCTAGACATGATCTGAAAATTGTTTTCCTTGACCTAATAATTGTGAGATCAAATTATGGTGCATTGTTGAAAATACTTTGTTTTCAAAGACCAATAGCTGAAGCTTACAGAAAAGAGATCTTAAGGAAGAAAATGGGCTTCGTGACATCATTTCAAAATGGTAGCCTTGTGAAGAACTGCATTTGTCTTACTCTTCCTGACATCTTAAGAAAGGAAAAGTCACACACACTCAAAAGACCAACCAATACATTTTCATCAAAACCCAACAGTAAATTTGCATAAAAAATGCCAACACGATTTTCATATTAGATTATGTACATAAATAAAATCATGTGCACACCAAGAAAATCCACATTGAAAGCCTTTATAATTGTAATTTTATCCAGCCCCTGTACCTTATAGTGTCTTCTAGGTGTTAGACTAAACAATCGACCAGTGGTACCCAAATTGCCTATACCTTCCACTCCTTTCTGACACAGTGCCAATATCACATGCTATCCACTGACCGCATAGTTACTGATAATTTCATCTATAAGACAGAAAAATAACTTATCAGTCTCGTGGGACAAAAAATGTAACTCCAAACAGATATAAATTGTTAGAGAATTGATGAAACACCATTGAATTTTAAAAGAAACAACCTGAGGGTCTCCCTTTCTACCCGATCCACCAATATACAAACACATTTGAAATGTTTTTTCCTCTTTTTCCCTCCCTCCCTCCCTCCCTCCCTCCCTCCCTCCCTCCCTCCCTCCCTCCCTTCTTCCCTTCCTTCCTTAGTGTGTTTGTATAGTGCATGTGTATATTTACATGCATGTGTGCGTGAAGGCCAGAGTTCACTCTTGGGGTGTCTTCCTCAATTTCTCTGCATCTGATTTTTGAGACAAGGTGTCTCAGTGAACCAGGAGCTTATCAGTGATTAACAAGATTTTCACACTTACTCAACAAGTACTCCATATGCTGAACCGCCTTGTCAACCCCTAACATTTTGTCCCTTTAAATCGTATGTTTCATATCAAGGTTCTAGGACCCAGGAGTTTCTTCAGTTTTCAGTTGTTTATGACTACGCGCACTGTGAACAGTGATGGCTGCATTTCCACAAATGTGTCTGCTATTGGGTGCTGAAGTTAAAGAAAACAACTTGCCACAATTACAATTTAAATTTAGCTCCCCAATGCAGTTCCTCCCCTGCCCCTGTTCATATTTTCTCTTGTCCCTGGGTTGCCTCTCAGAGGGGGGATGCTGAGGGCATAAACAACATTTACTGATTTGGGTTTTAGTGACTTTTTGATGGATTCACTCATAACTGGATTTGAGTGTTATTAACAGATTCTCACTAAGCACATAAACAAAGCAGCCAGTGTCTAGGCAGAGAGCCACATGCTCAATATGTTTATACTATATAGGAAGGGGAAAAACCCAAACAACACAGAGACAATATAAATAACTTTCTACTTGTCCAAAACCAGTTTAGTCCTATTGGAGGAAAAGCTTTATTTAACCATAAGAGAGAATAACAAGAAGACACTGTGGGTAAAGAGACAGTGGTGTGGCAGGGGATTTTGTTATCCAGCAAAAAAAAGCCACCCAGTCAAGGGTGATTTTCAAATTCGAACCCCATCTTGGTCGCAGGGCATTTGTTTTGCTGTCTAAATTATCTCAACATCTAGGGGAATAATGTTTCTGGACACTACAGATGCAATTTTCTTTTCTGGCCTTTTCCATAATCCATAATTATGAACCATGCTGAGTTAGGGTGTAACATTCATTGGAAAGCATCCTAAACGGCACTTTGAAAAATTGTGGCCTACGCGGCATCATTTAGAAACAACCTTCTGTGGGGATTCTGGCTTTCCTTTTTGTCTAGTGGGCTGATAATCTCGTAATGGCATTAGTTTTCAACCAATTACCCGATTGTTGTTATCCATTTTCAAACCTGGGCAATCTTTAAATGTCTACAGGAAAGTTTAAAACCGATCCAGAAGGAGGTGGATTAAATCATTTAGAAAGCTTAAATCCTGGCCATTTGGTATCGAAAGATTCAAGAAGGGATGCTGGAGAAATTTCCAAATAAAGTTAATTTATATTCAGCTGCTGAAAAGGTTATGTTATAGAACATATTGAAAAAGAGAAGGTTAGTTGGAAAGCCAAATGTGATAGAATTGGGAAATGATGAAGCTTTAGGTTATGAAAGATTTCCCATATGTCACAGCAGTACTAGCCTGCTCTCTTCCTCGTGAGGGTTTATGAGACTGTGTGCCCCATCCTGCTGTTTGAACAGCACCGGATCTCTATTTTAATGGTGTTATGAAAGTCAGTAACAGCCCATGATCAGAAGGACCTTGTTTTTTTTCTTATGGGTTTCCACCTTCTTTCTTATCTGAGTCTGATTCACTGAGGGAGGATGCACTTTGTGTGGACATTTTAACTCTTTCCTCTTAAGTTAATCTAGTCTGAAACAGCTCCAGTGACATATGAAGAATGAGAGGGAAAAGAAATGGTCCAAGATCATGCAGACAGAGGAAGAGACTCAACCTATCAAGTCTAGTTGGAACTGCTCAACGACTCCGGGGCTTGTGGCCTGCTCTGGGGTGTGGTAAATGTGCCAGACATTTAGGCCATTGAAGAAACTCACTTTCTCTCTCCTGGCAGTGAACAAATGCCAATAGACCCTCAGCTAGATGTACGAAGTGCTCTCACCTGCCCGCCCCATGCCGAGATTTGTGTCTGACTTGAGGTTGTCCAGGTCTAGCTTATGCTGTTACAACTGCTATGAGTTTATAAGAACATCTTTCCTGTTATGTCCGAGAGACAGTTTCCTGGAAGTCATCTGCCATCTCTGGACCTTACAATCCTTCCATCTCCTCTCCCATAGAGCTCCCTGAGCCTGGAGGGGCTGTGTTGATATGGATTAGGACTGAGCATGCTGAAGTCTCTTGTTCTCTGCAAGTTGGCCAGTCGTAGGCTGCTGTATTAATTACCATGACCTACAAGAAGAAGATTCTATGATGATGATTGAGTGATGTACTGATCTAAAGGTATAGCAGTAAGCCATTAGGAAGTTATTAATTTCTATGTCCATGTAATAGAATAGTAGTATTAGGTTTTCTTTAGGGACCATGACTTATGTAGCTTTAGATTCAGACCTCATTCACTGTATCAGGTATGGGTTCCAAATCCTGGATTACCTTCTCCCTGCCACAGTGTGCTTTGTACTTTTCAGGATCATGGATGTTAGTAGGGAAGAGGCATCTGATTGAGTACCAGCAGGATTTCTCCATATTCTATGACTAAAGTATGTGGTATCTTCAGTAACAGGCCTTCTTATCAAGTTCTGCAAGTTAACCCGTTTCATTGGTGATAGTGTATAATGTCTGGGGGGCAAGGGTCTATGGAATCCTACTGGTCAACATTCCTGGTACTGGGCATTTTATTTGGTAGTAGTTAGATTGTCCCTCCTCTATAATAGGGTAACTTTATTTAAACTCTTCGTATAAATGTATACATTTCAGGCAGCTTCTACTGCAGTAGGTTTCTGTATGGCATTTTCGAAAGTCCTTTAATGTTAGTTATCTTTCCCATGTTTCCTCCTTATTCCCTCCTATATCCTACCCTCTCTACTTAATCCTTCCAGTTCTACTTCTCCTCTTTCTTCCTTTCTTGCACTATATGCTAATTCATCTCCTTTAAAAGACTCATTTCTCCCCCAACACCCCCTATCAATGACATAAAGTCAGTGGGTATTCTTATCCCAGCAAGAATGCCCAAGATAAAAAATAAACAAGCAAATAAAAGAAAATAATAAGACAAACGACAATAGATCCTGGTGAGGGTATGAGGAAAGGGGAAAACACATTTATTGCTACTGGGAATGCAGACTGGTAAAATCATTATGAATCACTTGCTCATCCATGTTCATTGTTGCTCTATTTATAATAGCTAGAAATTAGAAACAATCTAAATGTCCATCAAATGATGAATTAATAACAAAAACAAGGTACATTTACATAATAGAGTGTTCAGCTGTTAAGAAAAAATGATGGAACCAGAAGCAGTCATCCTGAGTGAGTATCCCAGAACCAGAAAAAAACCTGTCAACAACCATAGCATGATTCCC
The DNA here is from genome assembly GCF_037038515.1 of Microtus pennsylvanicus. Classification (NCBI taxonomy): domain Eukaryota; kingdom Metazoa; phylum Chordata; class Mammalia; order Rodentia; family Cricetidae; genus Microtus; species Microtus pennsylvanicus. Next base: position 42,632,256 of record NC_134584.1, on the reverse strand, counting down.
TCATATGCGGATGCTGGCTCTTAAACCATAGGTATTGTATTTCAGTTTGCCATAAGTACAATTTTGAATAAAATCATTATGCTATTGCTTACCAGATATATAATAGCCATGTGAAATGAATACAATAGCTGGCTATGGTTTATCTATATTGTAACATTGTAGAATATAATATAATTTCGAATTAGTATTCCCCTTTAAACCACCTTTGTTCTGTCCCTTTTGGTTCTGTTATGTAGCTGTGCTAGTGTATCCTGGCTTTGTGTTCCTCTTGGGATAGTTTTGTTAATTTATATTTTCTTAAGTTGTTGCCTCTGTACCATTTCATCACTTTGTTCATAAAAGGGCTTTATTGCTATTCTTCGGTATGTTTAATCTTGTTTCTATATTTAGTTGTTCCATACTTCTTCATTTTCAGTAGAATGTGTATTCTTCTTTCCCATTTAGCCTTGCTGAGTTTTACTTATATTTATTGCCAGCTTTTTTTCCTTGCTTTTATTTTTCCTAACTCATTTCTGCTGTCTTCATTAGGGTTATTTTATTGATCTTCTCCTAGCTCATTAAATAAATAACTAGCTCTTGCTTTATTTTTCTTAAATAATGCCATAATTTTCATTGTAGTTATTGATTCACTCCACTGACTTTTTTCTCTATTGAGCTTTCAAGCTTATTGACTTGGATTTTTTTTAATTATTAATTTTCTGAAAACAAGAAGTTTCAGTGCTGAGCTCCCCTCCAGGTCTGTTATTTGCCTTCAGGACTTTTATATACTTCTTCTGCTTGTGTTCATATTTTAAAAGTTTTGGGCTATATTTTTTATGTCTTCTTTAATCTAGCATGAGTGTACATATTTTACTTTGGAGTTTACCTTTGCAATTTTATTTAAGAAGTATATCTTCTGGTGTGTCTTGCAAATTGTGCTTTTCGGGGACCATATATATAAAATCTATGTACATTTTCTGCACCTGCTCAGTTGAGATTCCAAATACAATCTATTTTATTATTAAATACTTGTTGATCTGAAGTAAGATAAAAAAGAATTGTCAGACTTATAAGCTATGGCCAAATAAAAAATTCATGCTTAAACTGAAGGATTATTAATTTAAGGCAATTAAGGATTATCAATTTAAATCAACTACAGGCATAAAAGGACTGATACTGTAGAAGTATACTAATTTAGATGTACACATGAGCTAGTTGAGACTTTCTCTGCAGTTGCACGCACTGCTAATCACGTCTATAACCATGAGTCATTTACAGTTGGAGTGGGCTTCATACCGGAACGTCTTGAAGAGGTTTCTTCTTTGTGTATAACAAATTAAGCATACACTGAAGCTGTATATTTCTGTAAGAAAATCTTATTCAGAGCATTTCCCGTATAAGTAGCTTTGAATAGAAATTCTATTTTCTGAAATATACTTTTCGTTTCTTATAGGAAGACAAATATACTGACTTTCATCTAGAGTAATATTAGCAATTTTCTGGCAAAGTGATTTTCAGGAATTAGAATATTGTCTTAGTCAATATTATCTTAGCAATTGGAGGTACCAATTCATATTGGCTTGTTTTTCCCCTTTTAAACATTTTGAAGAAGTTAGGGCAATGCCCACATCTATATCTTATTTGAACATTATAATATTATTTAGAATTTACTAATTCTCATTCAAATGCTTATTTTCTTTCACATTTAAAGAATTTTGCAATGTTTTCTACCATATCTGTTAACCAGTTTTATTCATAATGTCTCTTAGCAACTGATTAGTCTTTTTTTTTTTTTTACCTGAAGCTCTCATTAGTTTATTTTTCTGCTCTGTCTAAATCCTTGTATCTGATGTGTTTTCATGCCACAAAACGCTGCCAACTTCACATAGCACACTTTAGGGTCTATGAATAGTTAAAGTAATTGATGAGAAAATGTTGCTTTGAAATCTGTATTGCATTTTATTACCACACAAATGATTTGAAAATTGGAAAGAGGTGCCATTCACTGATATTCAAAGCTCACTCAATAATAGCTGAGGACTTCAGCTTGCAATCACTTATGGCAAAGAGATTGCTAAGTATTGACTCACCATACAATTCACATGGAAGAACTTGATCTTTTACAGTTGGGTGCATTTGAAGGGCACTCGGTGATAGGTGTTAATGACTGGGACGTGTGTGTGTGTGTGTGTGTGTGTGTGTGTTTTGCTCTTTTAAGATATAAACTTACTGAGTCATTTTCTTCACACAATAGCTTCCACAGGAGATAAGAGAGATCTTTATCTGTACAGAAAAACAAACACTAGAAATGAAACTAAGATCACTTTAATTCTCTGAAATCTTGATCCACATGAAGAGGTTAGTATAAGTCCAAGGATGTTGAGGTAGATTGTTTCCTAATTTTCTGAGAAGTCGCCTTACCGATTTCCAAAGTACAAAGTTGCATTCCCACCAGCAAGGCAGGAATATTCCCCTTATTCCACATCCTTTCATATGTAAGCTCTCATCAGTGTTTTTGGAATTGGCCATTTTGACAGGTGTAAGGGGGTATATCCAAAAGATGCTCAATCGTACCACAAGGACATGTGCTCAACTATGTTCATAGCAGCTATATTTGTAATAGCCAGAACCTGGAAACAACCTAAATGCCCCTCAACCAAAGAGTGGACAAAGAAAATGTTACATTTACACAATGGAGTACTACACAGAGGTAAAAAAATTGATATCTTGAAATTTGAAGGCAAATGGATGGATCTAGAAAAAAACATATAGAGTGATGTAACCCAGACCCAAAAAGACAAATATCATATATACTCACTTATAAGTGACTTTTAGACCTGTAGCAAAGAGAAACCAGACTACAGTTCACAACCCCAGATAGCCTAGACAACAAAGAGGACCCTAAGAGAGACATACATGGCTCTACATAGGACAAGGACAAGGACAGAAAAGGACAAGATTGCCTCAGTTAATTGGGAGATGAGGGTCACTGTAGAGGTTACAAGCGGAGAGGGGAGAAAGGGAGGGAGTGGAGAAAAATGTATAGCTCAATAAAAATAATAAAGAAATTATTCAAAAAAAGAAGCTGAAGATACCTAGGTTTTAGGAGTCCTGAGTCTGATTGTTCCTCTTCACATAGGCATTAACACAAGGGTTCAGCATCTCTGATGGGGTCAGGGAATGACCACATTGTGTATCCTCTCCAGACTCATATGATGAAACGTTCACCCACCCCATTGGTGGCATTAGGAGAAGAGACCTTTGGGTGGTGATTTGGCCATGGGAGTGTGGTCATCACATTTGGAATTGGTACCCTTAAAAGAGAAGCATTGAGAGATTGACTTTCCTGCATTTATTGTGATACCAGCCACTGGTTAACCATGGGTAGCCTTTGTTATGTTGAGATCTGTTCTTTATATTCCTAGTTTTCTTGGAGATTTTTTCTAATGAAGGGGTGTTGGATTGGTCAAAGGCTTTTTCTGCATCTTTTAAGATGACTGTGTGATTTCTGTCCTTAAGTCTATTTACGTGATAGATTACATTTATTGACTTACATATGTTGAACCATCATCCCTGCATCTCTGGAATGAAGTAAAGCTGATCATGTTGTGATCTTAAATTCAGGTTGCAAATATTTTTTAAGAATGTTTATGTCTGTGTTTATCAGGGAGAATAATCTATAATTTTACTTGTATCTTTATCTACTTTGGGTGTCAGGGCAACATTGGCCTTATAAAAAGAGTTTGGTAGCATTCCTTCCTTTCATATTTTGTGGAATAGTTAGCAAAGGATCAGTGTTATTTCTTTTTAGTACTGGTGAAATTCACTAAGAAAACCATCAGAATCTGGCCTTTTTTCAAGTTGGGAGATGTATTTATATTTCTGCTTCAGTTTCATTGCTTGCTATAGACATTTTAAAATTGTTTATAAATTTTTGTCTTATTTTGATATGTCATATGCATGTAGACATCTATCCATTTCTTTTAGAGTTTCTAATTTAGTGAAATATACTTCTCTGAGGTAAATTTTAATGATTTTTCTGGGTTTTATTGGTAGCTGTGATAACATTTCCATTTCCATTGCTAATTTTACTAATTTGGTTTTACTGTCTCTGACTCTTGGTTAGTTTGGCTCAGAGTGTTTTTTTTTTTTATCACATCCACTTTTAATAATTTACTTTTCATTGTTTAAGTCCATGAGGGGTACAGCATCACATGGATCCTGGATTCTGTGACCCATGGCCTTTGCATTTAGTTTACTTCAGAACTGGGCTCAAACCAAGCGCTGTCTCCATGAGTCTGGGTTGCCTTTCCCCAGATATTCACTCTGGTTTTCACTTTTGATTTGCCTCCAGGAGTCAGCTTCACACACTTACGTATCACCCATCTTCCTTAAATTGAGTTCCAGTTCCTTTCCGGGATAAACACTTGTATTGTAAGCCATTTTCTCTCTTTGGTTCCAAGACTTATAGCCAGAAAAATGTTCTTGCAACACAGTGTTCCAGACATATTTGCCTTTTAGAAATCTTGCTCACAGCAGGCCTCCGCAGGTGTTAGGACCATGGAAAGAGTCATGCTTTTCTTTTTCTTTTTTTAAAGTTCATCTTTCAGGGGGCAGGGTGGCTTTCTCTTTTATTAATCTCTCTCTCTCTCTTTTTCTTTCTCTCTCTCTCTCAATGTGTGTATGTATTTATTGACTGAGAAAGAACAGGGAGAAAATTTCATTTGTAGTTGCTTAAATAAAATAATTATAAATAAATGTAACCAGGAAAGTGAGAGACCTTTACCATGACAATGTCAGGACACTAAGAAAGAAATTGGATTATATACATTGAAAGACAGAAAGACCTTTTCTCATGGATGGGATGAATTAATATTCTGAAATAGCCAAAGAGCCACACACAGAAAAATCAACGTATAGTTTGAGCACATCCTCATCAAAATTCATTTTTCCAGAAATGGGAAGAATAATCTGACTATATCCCAGCACAAAAGACTCAAGATATTCAAAGCAATTCTGAGAAAAAATCCTGGAGGTATCACCACACCTAATTTTATGTTGTATTGCGGAGTCACAGTAACAACTATGGCGTGAGAGTGACACAAAGCAAGAACTATAAACAAACAAAAGAGAACAGAAGACCCAGGCATAAATCTACACAGCTACAGCTATGTGATATTTGACAAAGATGCCAACAATGTATAACACAGAAAAGCAGCACCTTCAACAAGTGCTGCTGGACAAACATGATATATACGCATGTTAGAATATAACTCGATCCCCAAGGCTTACCCTCTTCTTAAGTCATCTCCAAATAAAAAGAGTTTAATATAAGACCTAAAACCCTCAGCTTCTTAGAGGGAAAAGCAAGAAGACCACTTCAACACATAGACACAGGTGAAAACTTTGTGAATAGGATTCAAGTTGTTCACTGTATAGTGGCAACAATTGACAAATGGAATGTTTTGAAATTAAAAGAAAACTTGGACACAAAAGGAAACACAAATCAAAGAGACAAACTGCAGAGTAGGTTGCTTGGTTACATATACATCTGACAGAGGATTAATGTTTAGATTATATAAAGAACTAAAGAGAATAAAACAGTATGAGGCTGGACCACTCAACAGTGGACTACAGAAGCAAATGGATAGTTCTTACAAGGCAGACACAATTCGTAAATAAATACACGAAGAATGGTCAGCCTCACTAGTCTTTAGAAAAATATAACTTAAAAGAACATAGAAACTCTATCCCTGACCCCAATCAGAACGGCAACCATTATCATAAATGCTAGGGAGAATGTGAACAAAAGCAAACCTTACAAATTGATATGAGAATGTAAAGGAGTTGAGCTACTGTGGAAACTAGTACAGAGGTTCCTTCAGCAGCTAAAAATAGATCTGCGATAAAACCTACCTGGACCATTCCTGAGCTTTAAGACAAAAGAGTCCAAGTCAACACAACAAAGATGCTTGAGCATTGGTACTTTACTGCAGGACTGCTCACAGTAGGTAAGTGTTGGAACCAAGGTTTATGTCCAACAACAGAGGAATGGATAGGGAAAATGAAGAATATATATATACACACACACACACACACATACATACATACATACGATGGAGTATAATATACACATGATTTCAATGTGAGCTTGTTCTCTAGATATGGTGTGTGTTTAAGTGTGTGGACCTGTCTGTGTATGTGTACATGTGTGCACTGCTGCCTTCCTAAGTGTGAATGCAGGTGCCTGAGTGCCAACGTGGAGATAAGAGGACATCCTTGTCTGTACTCCTCTTCCACCTTGTTCAAAGTGGGGCTTCCATGCTGTTTGCTGCTGCCTATACCAGGCTAGATGGCCCTGAGCTTGTGAAGTGTTTCCTGTCTGCAGCTCCCACATTGCAATAGGGACTCTCAGGTTGTAGTTGTGTGTTATTGCTGTTTTGGTTTTGGGATTCAAACTCAGGTGTTCACACTCACACAGCCAGGATTTTTACCCATCTTTCTTGCCCTACAAAGGATTTTTTTCAACAGAGTTCTTTTACCAATAATTTCCAATATCCAGAATTCCTGGAAACAACCCAGATGCCACTCAATTGAAGAATGGATAAAGAAAATGTTACATTTACACAATGGAATACTACACAGTGGTAAAACATGATGCTATCTTGAAATTTGCAAGCAAATGGAAGGGACTAGGAAAAAAACCACAATGAGTGAGGTAACCCAGACACAAAAAGACAAATATAATAAGTATTCACTCATAAGTAGCTTTCAGTCATAAAGCAAAGAAAAACCAGCCTACAGTCCACAACCCCAGAAAACCTAGATAACTAACAGGACCTGAAGAGAGACATACATGAATCTACATAGGAGGGTGAAAAAGACAAGATCTCCCGACTAAATTGGGAGCATGGGGGTCACAGGAGAGAGTAGAAGGGGGAGAAGGGAGGAAGCCAGGGGAGTGGATAAAAATGTATAGCTTAATAAAAACAGAAAATTACTTAGAAATAAGAAAGTTCAGAGTTATGCTACTTGCAGGAAAATAAATGCAACCAAAGATAATCATAATAGGTGAATCAATCAAGTCTCAGGAGGAGAAATACAAGGTTTTCTTTTAATTCCTGATGTTAAACTTTATAATGATATAATGATACAAAATCTTGTGCCTATCTGTGACATAGCAATAGAAGGAGACCCAGAGGAGTGGAGTGAGAAAGGGGAGGGGATATGTTCCATGTATATTAGGTATGAATGAAAATGTCCTTTTGCAGTACAGAACCATGAACAATGAACATAGACAATGAAACCAAAAGGCCAAAATGTAGGCCCCTTGTACAAAAATAAGTGAAAGATAAGCTAAGAACCATTGCTCTTCTCCCATCATATGAGGACCTAGTTTGAAGGAATCATCTGTGAGAGACAAAGTCTCATGAGACACTAGATTTATTGGACCCTTGACCTTGGGCTTGCCACACTCCAGAACTGTGAAAATAAACTCTTGTGGCTTATAAGCTCTTAGGTTTATAGAATTTTGCTATAGACTCCCAGATTCAGGCAGCCCTCCCAGTAGGCAGAAAGTTCTAAATAGTTGAATTAATAAACAGCCAAAGTGTGAAAATACATGCCTAACCAGGGTGCCACCTAAAGATCTATTTCTATAGTGTAGTTAGCTAGAATCTTTTGTGCCTATGCCTGACCCAGTTCAGTTTAACATAGTGCTCCCCAAATGGGCACAGTTTTGTCTATATGAATGTTAGGCAACGTCTAGAAACATTTTTCTGTACAACAACTAGGGAAGGACTGCAATGTAAAATTTGGCATGTGGATCGACAATGGGTAAAGGAAAACAGAGTCTAGAAGTAGACGTATTATACAGTAACTTAATTTTTAAGATGCCAAAATAATAAAATGAGGGAATGGAAATTTGTGCTAATAAATGATACTAGCATAAGTTAATATACATATGGAAAAATTGAGCCTCCACCTTGAAGTTCATATCACAAAGGAAAATTAATGCAAAACAGAGCCTGAATTAAAAATTGAAATATGTCTATGAAAAAATGTGGTACATATACACACACATACATTCATTGATGAACACATATTCAAATTAGTGATAGGCAAGATGTTGAAAATAGCCATAGGCACTAGCAAGTTAGATTTCTTGTTAATAAGCATGAGTAAGTAAGTGAACAAGGAAGCCACTGATGGAGCTGCAAGATTCTTAAAGTATGTGTGACAAAGTACTGAGTCAATTTTAAGTAAAGAGTTTTACACAGAATAAGAAAAAGATCTCTCTACAAATGTCACTAAAATAGATAAAGTACTTGGGTCAACCCTTCACAGATGTCCAGTTAACACAGTAGGGAGTGTCAACATCATCAGTCTCTGGGGATGTCCATTGACAACCGCAATGAGACAGCACTGAGCACACACTGGAAAGGCCAGCATGAAAGATTGATGACATGCAACATTGACAGGGAGCCAGAGCTACTACACTTTGAGCTGGGAAAAACCCACGCACTTATCAACAGGATAGTGAGTCCACAGTTTGTCACTCTCCTACACCATGATAAAACCTATGGAAACGAACCACTGACTCATGTGGCAGAGTGGATAAATCTCACAGGGACAATGCTCAGCTGAAGAATGAAGGAAAAACCCTAACACACCTCATATGACTCAATTCTCAGGAGAATGCAAAACAAAATGAATACAGCATTAACAGAAAAACACAACTGCCTTTGCGAATGAAGATTGATTAAAAGGGTATTTTCTAGAACATGTCAACATCTCATACCATAGTAAGGTCATAGGTTATTTGCATGTGTCCTCTGGTCAAAACCATGTTTCTAGGCTTTATGCATTTTCATACATGTAAATTTATCTAAGGAACTCTTAAGATGTTAAGATCTGGATTAATAGAAAATAGAGTTCATTTAAACCAGTAAGTTCTTCGTAGGAAGTGGTCTCCTGTGCCCATGTGTTGTAGAGTACTTCCCACTTTCTCTTCTATCAGGTTCAGTGTGTTCGGACTGATATTGAGGTCTTTAATCCATTTGGACTTGAGTTTTGTGCATGGTGATAGATATGGATCTATTTTCATTCTTCTACAGATTGACATCCAGTTTTGCCAGCACAATTTGTTGAAGATGCTCTCTTTTTTCCATTGTATACTTTTAGCTTTTTTTTTTTTTTATCGAAAATCCGGTGTTCATAGGTTTGTGGGTTAAAGTCAGGGTCTTCTAGTTGATTCTATTGGTCGACACCTGTCAGAATGGTTAAAATAAAAAACACCAATGATAGCCTTTGCTGGAGAGGTTGTGGAGGAAGGGGTACACTCATCCATTGCTGGTGGGAATGCAAACTTATGCAACCACTTTGAAAAGCAGGGTGGCGGTTTCTCAGGAAATTCGGGATCAACCTACCCCTGGACCCAGCAATACCACTCTTGGGAATATACCCAAGAGAGGCCCTATCATACAACAAAAGTATATGCTCAACTATGTTCATAGCAGCATTGTTTATAATAGCCAGAACCTGGAAACAACCTAGATACCCTTCAATGGAAGAATGGATGAAGAAAGTATGGAATATATACATATAAGAATACTACTCAGCAGTAAAAAACAAGGACTTCTTGAATTTTGCATGGAAATGGATGGAAATAGAAAACACTATCCTGAGTGAGGTAAGCCAGACCCCAAAAGAGGAACATGGGATGTACTCACTCATATTTGGTTTCTAGCCATAAATAAAGGACATTGAGCCTATAATTAGTGATCCTAGAGAATCTGAATAAGAAGGTGAACCCAAAGAAAAACATATAGGCATCCTCCTAAATATTAACCTTCATCAGGCGATGAAAGGAGACAGAGACAGAGACCCACATTGGAGCACCGGACAGAAATCTCAAGGTCCAAATCAGGAGCAGAAGGAGAGAGAGCACAAGCAAGGAACCCAGGACTGCGAGGGGTGCACCCACACACTGAGACAATGGGGATGTTCTATTGGGAACCCACTAAGGCCAGCTGGCCTGGGTCTGAAAAAGCATGGGATAAAACCAGACTTGCTGAACATAGCAGACAATGAGGACTACTGAGAAATCAAGAACAATGGCAATGGGTTTTTGATCCTACTGCACGTACTGGCTTTGGGGGAGCCTAGGCAGTTTGGATGCTCGCCTTACTAGACCTGGATGGAAGTGAGTGGTCCTTGGACTTCCCACAGGGCAGGGAACCCTGATTGCTCTTTGGGCTGATGAGGGAGGGGGACTTGATTGGGAGAGGGGGAGGGAAATGGGAGGTGGTGGCGGGGAAGAGACAGAAATCTTTAATAAATAAATAAATAAACAAATAAATAAATGAAACAAAATGGTGAGAAGAAAAAAACCCAAAAAAACCCAGTAAGTTCTTGTTTTTGTTTTTATTACACCATATATTAATTGTTCAAATTAAAGGGGTTAATTATAGCATCTGTAAAGATTTATATAATTTAACTATATTCACCCCTCTATCATTCTTCTTCTCTCTTTTTTCCTTCTTCCTTAGTTGCTGGATGAAGCATCCTTGGTGACAGTTGGGCTAGACAACAATCCTAGTACAATAGTCAGGACAGATTGTAGGCAAGAGGTTACGTGGTTGGGTTGGTGTCCCAATCCCTCTGCCAGATGTTTTGCCAGGTCACAGGAGATGGCCAGTTCAGGCTACGTATCCACTATTGCTAGGAATCTTACCTGGGGTCATCCTTGTAGATCCTGGGAGTTTCCCTTGCACCAGGTTTCTACCTGATCCTGAAATGCCCCTTCCCTTCCCAGTTGTCTCTTCCAGTACTCTCCCCAGCCCTTCACCTGATCCCTCATGTTCTCATCCCCACCTGCTCCAGTTTTCTCTCAGAATCTCTTCTGTTCTCTTCTGTCCCCCCTTCCCAGGAAGATCCAGTGTCCCCTCCCCTTGAGCCCTCCTTGTCACTGAGCCTCTCTGGGTCTGTGGATTGTAGCATGGATATCCTTTACAGATAATATCCTTGTGAATCCATACCATGTTTGTCTTTCTGGGTCTGAGATACCTTACTTAGAATGATTCTTTTTCTAGTTCCGTCCATTTGCCTTCAAATTTCATGATGTCGTTATTCTTAACAGCTGAGTAATACTCCATTGTGTCAGTGTACCACATTTTTTTTATCCCTTCTTTAGTTGATGAGCCAGAGGGGTCAAGGACATCACAAGAAAAACAACAGAATCAACTAACCTGGGCCCATAGGAGCTCACAGAGACTGAACCAACAACCAGGAACCTGCTTGGGACTGACCTAGGATCTCTGCAAATATGTTACCGTTTTGTAGCTTGGTCTTTTTGTGGGATTCCTAACAGTGGAAATAGGGGCTCTCTCTGACTATTTTCTTAGCTATTGGGAGCCTACTCCTCATACTGGGTCATCTTGTCCAGCCATAGTACATGAGGGGGTGCTTAGTCTTACTGCAACTTGATACCCCATGTATTGTTGCTATCCATGGGGGGGGCACTGTCCTTTTCTGAATAGAAACAGAGGAAGGGTGGTTTGGGCATGGGCAGAGGGAAAAGGGGGAAGCACTGGGAGGAGAGAAGGTAGGGGAACTGTGGTCTGAATATATAACAAATAAATATTTAAAAATTAAAAAGAAATCTACTTTCAATAAAAAGAAAACAATTTAAGCCAACGATAGTCATTGTATCCCATCTTTGCAATGAATAAAAATAAGTTACTGAGAACTTTCCTTAGATTGTAAATGATAGAAATCTTACTTACAAACTTTATTAACTGAGAGCCAAGAAATATATATCCTACCATCTAGTATATGTTTACTATGTAGCTATTAGTGTATGTATATATGTGTGAGAGAGACAGAAAGTCGAGAGAGAGAGAGAGAGAGAGAGAGAGAGAGAGAGAGAGAGAGAGAGAGAGAGAGAGAGAGAAGTCTTACTACATAGTCTAGGCTGGCCATGAACTCACTCTGTAGCCCAGGTTAGCCTCAAACTCTTCAGTCTTTCTGATCTGGCCCCCTCTCCCTCCTTTCCTCTGCCCCCTCCTTTCCCCCTTCCTCTTTTGGCAACTCATTGTACAGAAGCACGTGTCTCATGATGATTTTGCCTTTAAAATGTTTAAAACAGGTTACATAGGATAAATACTAAAATGATTAAATTTAAGTAAACAAAGGGAAATGTGATAAGTGAAAATTCAGTGAGACACAGTATCTTTTTGTGTTTTATTAAGTCCTCCACACTGATGTGAGTAATTCTTTTTTATTTCTATTTAAATTTTATTTAAATATTTATATTTCATTTTTATATTTAAATTTTGATTGCATTAACTGCTTTATAAACACATTTTTAAAAATACAATTATACAATAAAAATAAGTTCCGGTATTTTTTTTTCTGGTATTTCAGGACAAAGTTTTTTAAGTAAACTGATAGTCTATGCTATGTCTAGTGGCTCTTCAATAAGAATAGCTTGGGAAGTAGTCTATCATCTTTTCTGATAAAAAATACGAAAATAAATTGATGCTCTTCAAAATGATATGACCAAGGAGAAAGATGCTATAACTGGAGAAAAGACTTCTACAATCACTATAGAAGCTACAGATTCCTTCTGTGTACATTGCCAAAGATCCCTTCTGATTTTGGCCATGTAACAACATAGGCTAGACAACTAATAATTGGTCTTGGGTTCTAAGGACATCAACTTGAAAACAGATCTTAGTGCTGATAAAAATGAAAGACTTTCCACTTCTTTTATGTTGTTGAGCATTTTTGGTTTTTTAGTTTTGTTGTTTTATTTTGTTTTGAGATACACTCTCCAGGGGGTAGTGCACTCTGGCCTTGAACTTGCAATCTTCCTGCTTCCACCTTTCTAGTTGCTGGGACAACAGGTAGGGACCGTTGTGGAATATTAGTTAAAGCTATGGTACATTTGTTTATGCTGTGGACCATTTGTTTAATGATGCAAAGATGTGCTGCATTCTTTTATGTTGCATTTGCTAACTCTGTGAAGCTATATTACGATGCCTGTCCAAAACACCTGATGGATCTAATAAAGAGCTGAATGGCCAATAGCTAGGCAGGAGAGGGATAGGCAGGGCTGCCAGGCAGAGAAAATAAACAGGAGGAGAAATCTATGCTCAAGAGGAGGAGGAGGAATGGGAAAAGGAGGAGAGGAGAACTCCAGGGGTGAGGTACCCAGCTACACAACAAGTCATGGAGTAAGAAATACAGGAAGGTATATAGAATAGAGAAAGATAAAAGCTCAGAGGCAAAAGGTAGATGGGATAAATACTTAACGGGCTGCATACATAAAGCTGGCTGCACACAAGCCAAACAATTGGCTGGTCATTTATAAGTAATAATAAGTCTCCATATAATTTTTTGTGAGCTCGATGGTGTTAGAGTAATAACTACCACCAACAGGGAGCCCTAGGTATTCATTGACAGTACCAGTCTTTGAGATACCATTTATTTGAAAAGAAGGAGAAGAACTTTTGTGTAATTAACCCTTTATCATGCTTTTCCTTTGTAATTGTAATTAGTTATAAACTATGGAATTTGTTGAAATAGATTTCTTGATTATAAAAACTTGGTAGAATTAAGATACTGTTATTTTGGAATTATCTTACAGTTGGTTTTGTGTCATTGACATTTCTGAAACCCTACATAAATTCATTATTAAAAAATATCCCTGTAAAGAAGAAGGCAGGCATTCTATTAGAGAATCCTTATGGACCTTGGGAAGACATGTTTCTCACATTGTTTCTAATCATGCTCCATGGTCTTATGGCTTCAGAGTTCATCAGTGAAGATCTGTGGCACAAGGACAAAAGAACGTTCTGTTTTCAGCATCCCAATTCATCTAAATCATGCATGTTAATGTGATGCCTTCAAAGGGGCTTGTTTTCAACTTCCTGAATGAGTAGTGTGTCCACACTAAAAATGGGCTTTATACAGCCGTGCCTGGACCATATCTGGAATCTCATAATCCTCAGATACTGGGAACCTAAATATGAGTGTCAGTGTGTGTGTGTGTGTGTGTGTGTGTGTGTGTGTGTATGTGTGTGTACATTTTCCTCCTTCATCTTTTAAAGGGTAGCTAGGCTGATTCCATATCTTTGTTATTGTGAATACTGTGTGTGTAATCACTTGTTCGTGTAGGTACAAGTGGAAGTCAGAAATTGGCACTGTAATTTTCTTTCTTAATTGCATCTCCATTTTTTTTTTTTTTATTTTTTGGATCCAGGGTCTCTCACTGTACCCGGAGCTCACGATTTTAGCTACAGTGGTTGGCTAGTGCGACCTGGGGATCTGCCTACCCCCATCTCTATCTGCTAGGGTTACAGATATGGGTTGTCATGCCCAGCTATCACGTGGGTGCTAGGGATTCTAACTCAGATCCTCATGCTTCTGTGGCTGACTCTACATCCACCGAGCCATTTCCTCAGGCTATGAGTCAAATTTAACAACTGCAGCATTATATTTTGTTCTGGCTGCATTGTATTATTAGAAAATTATGAGCATTTTATTTTTAAATAATAAATTTTGTTTACTAGAAAAAACTGTGTGCCTTAAAGGTATTTCATTATGTGGCTATATCTACACACACACACACACACACACACACACACACACAAATAACCTAAAATGTAAAGCTCTTTTCTTATTAGTCTTTCATTTTAAATGTTTTTCTGTGTAACTGAAGGACTCTATAGTGTACATACTATTCCTTCCTTGTTAATAATCTTTTCATATTGCATATAATGTTTTAGTGGTCATCTGGATCCTTACATATTTTATTTGCAGTTGGGATTACTTAAAATAGATCACCAGCTGTGAAAATGCATGCTTCTCCATTGTATTCTGTGTAAGCCCACTTGGCTCATTATTTGCTTGCTAAGCATACATATTATAATTTTATTTTTGTTATTTATAGACAGATCTTATTGTTTAAGTTTGCATTTTTGTATAACTAGTGAGATTAAATTTTGAACACTCATCTCCTCAAGACCTGCTTTTGCCATGATTTTGTTTGTATTTTTTAAGGTTTTCTTTTTTTAGAGTTTATTTCATATTTTTTATTGTTTTTATTGCACTGTACATTTTTCCTATCTCCTCCCTTCCTCTCTTCTCCCCTTCTACTCTCTCTATGACCCCCATGCTCCCAATTTACTCAGGAGATCTTGTCTTTTTCACCTTCCTATGTAGATTTGTGTATATTTCTCTTAGGGTCCTCTTTGTTGTCTAGGTTCTCTGGGGTTGTAGACTGTAGGCTGGTTTTTCTTTGCTTTATGACTGAAAGCTACTTGTGTGTGAATACATATGATATTTGTCTTTTTGTTTCTGGGTTACCTCACTCAATATGTTTCTTTCTAGATCTACACATTTGCCTGCAAATTTCAAGATGTCATTATTTTTTTTTACCACTGTATAGTACTCCATTGTGTAAAACTACCACATTTTCTTTATCCATTCTTCAGTTGAGGGCTGTTTTCAGGTTCTGACTATTACAAACAGTGCCGCTATGAAAATAGCTGTGCACATGTCCTTGTGGTATGATTGAAATTTTTTTGGGTATATACTGCAAAGTGGTATTGCTGGGTCTTGAGGTAGATTATTTACTAATTTTCTGAGAAACCACCATACTGATTTTCAAAGCAGCTGTACAAGTTTGCACCACCATCAGCAATGCAGAAGTCTCCCCTTTACCCCACATTCTTTCCAGTATAAGCTGTCATCAGTGTTTTTGTTCTTGGTCATTAGGATTTTAAGGATTAGTATGACTTCCTCTTTCTCTGAAGTCTTTACTGTTATTCTAATGGGTGACTTTTGTGTTTATTTATCGTTTAAGGATTGTTTGATTTCAATATAAAACAGTAAAAAATGAAGGAAACGGACATTATTTGATGACTGTAAAATTAGACATCTATAAGATCAGAAAGAACTCTGGGGACAGGTAGAACCTGTGTTCACTTAATATTGGATAGTATTCATAGTATGACATACAACCTGTGACATATAGATGGATTTTATTCCTGCAGTGAAGGGAAGACAACAAATTAACTTGTTTTCCACATTGCTTCAGAATGTCTAGCACGAGAAGCAATATTATCAGTCCCGAATATCCATGTCAAGATGGTTTGTGGCAATGTCAAGAGGCTGAAACCATGCCTAGGTCATTGCTCATTAAAGATGTTCTTTGGACCAACAGAAACCAAGAAAAGAATGCTAAGTCATATCCCTGCAAAAGAGTACAGAATGTTCTGTCCTTACGGGAATATTCTGTCTTGCTGTTAGAGCACTTGGTTGTCATCTGTTTGTATTTTTGCTTGTCTTGTTTTCTGAGAAACAGTAAATAGGACATTTAAAATCATTTTACCTTTGCTTTTTCCATGTACACAAACTTCCTTACTATTATCTTACTAATACACTAATATTTCCTTTTTGGAATGCTATATAATTTTAAAAGAATGATTTATTTTATACTGATAAACCAATACGCTCTGCCAGTTGTTTCTTGTTAGGTATTTAACTTTGAAACCTTTGCAAGTATTAATTTATTCTTTTCCTTTTGGGTTTTTTTTGTCTTCTTGAAACCATGAGGATGTTACCCCGCTGTCTATCCCCCTATGTCTTATAATCTTTGGTTTCTCACTAGACTCCTTTAGTGCTGTGCATCTCCTGTTAAACTCTTAGTTTGTGTTCTCTGTTACTGTGATTTCACATTTTCTCAACACACCCCATCAGCTATTGTATGAAAAGGCTTATTCCATGTTCTACATATTCATACACAACCTACTACAACCATGAGTAGATGTTACTCCTACTGTTGTACATAGATGGACAAATGTTGATTATTTTCCCCATTTAGCATTTGCCTTTCTACTATCGAAGCATGATGATCTCTTATCAGTCAATTACTAAAGGTCATCAAATGACCATCATCTTTCCAGGAAAAGCTCTGAACTTTGGTGTATTATTAACCCACCTAATTTAGCAATATGGGAAAAAGAAATTCAACAGCATGAGATGAAACGTAGCTTATAAAATTGTGGTGTCTCTAAGGTGATATTCATTTTTCAAACCCAGACTGGATATTCCAGTCTGGCACTGTTTTAGGTGAAGGTTCCTGATTCCTATTGAGGCCATAGAAATTTCTATATAAATGGAAATAATTGCATATTTAATTGCTGTTCCAAAAATTTGCATTTTTGGATGAAACTGGCTTAAGCCCCTGTCTCACTATTGCTGTAATCACAGTACTGTCTAATGTTAATTTGCATTTTAATTGAGCTTTAAACATTTAAGCAGAGGATGTCCAATAGACGATTTTATAATGATCTCAGTAATTGGTAGGCAAGAGTTATTTTTTGTTGTTGTTGTTGCTTCTTTTGCAGAGAGAAATCTGCCCAACAAGGCCATGGAGGAGCTGATAATCTTCCAAACAGCCTTTTTACTTTGTGGCTGTGATAAGAAAAACAGGAGGTAGGAGTGGAGAAATCAAAAGAGACAGATGTCAAGGGACTGCAGTGGTGTCGAAGGGTCACTCAAACTGTTGAGATTTATGCTAGGACCTCGCATTGGTTAGGGTAGATAGTTGTCTTTTATTTTGAGCTCCCTAAAATACACTTAATTCAGATATACCAGACATGACCTTTTTTGTTGTGATTTTGTATCTTTAAGGACTTTTAGGAGCAGCCCCCACTGCATTTTGTTTCTAACTCACTGATTTAAGTGTTAGGAACATTTTCCGAGTCCATTTCTTTGAAACTACTTTGGGGAGAGTACATGAACGCAAGATGACTGACTCTCACAGGACCTGCATCTAGAAGAATGCTCTGTAAATTGTGGAAACCGAGTGCTGGTGTCTTCATCATGACCCAGGAGGAGTTTAGAGGGCACAGCAGGTGTTGATTCAGATATAATTACACAGGTTTCTTCTTGGGCTTCTCATAGGTGAGTCAGCAGCTTTAGTGTATGGCGAAATTAACAGTCTATAAGGTGATTCTGAAGAAGGGCTTCTCAGAAGTATAAGGCACAAACGTCACGGCGTGGTGGTAATGAAGTGCTAAAGTAGAACGGTCTTATCCCACTGTGATCTCAGATGTTCTTGTCGCAATTATGGTCATCGTGTCAGAAATAAAATCAGGCTGACAGGGGAGTGAACGAAACTGCCTTCTGTTCTCCGGAGAAAACGTGAATGATTATTTGTGAATGAGACACTTCAGGCTGCAGTATAATCAGATGCCAGCTGTAGAACAGCTAGGGTGCTTCTTAAGCTTTCAAAAATAAGCTTTACTGAGTGATGAGTTTTTAAATGCCTGATCACATGGGCATTGCCTATAAGACAAACTCTCCATCTCTATACAAGATTCCTTAGGGTCAGTATATTTCTTTTGTGTGTGGATTCCCAGTTTACTCTTTTTTGTTCAGTTTTTACTCTGTATTCAGCCATGAGCTAAAAGCACAGTCTGTTCATTTTGTTATATTTTGTTTTGCTATGTGTAGTTATATGAAGGACAAAGCGAAGAGACACAGAGTTCTCTTGGTGGAGAAAACGATATTTGCATTTTAAATCTAGGAATCTTCTGCCTCACATCTGATGTTGACTAATAAATATGTAACAGATTTTGAGGCCAAAAGTAGATGCCAATGACTGTTCTGGAGTAAATGCCCATTTTAACCTCTTACTGTAAGTATTTGAGGTAAGATAAGGTACAGAGAAAAAAATCATCAACACACTGTTTCTGTAATATTATCCAGGAAGTTTCTGATATCAAGGAAAACAATGCTTAATGATCTCAGGACTAGTTTGCTCCTATGCTGGTTCTTCCCTGTCCGACTGGAGTTGGTGTGCTCCCATTAGCTCAGTTAAGCTGTTTCAGTGGGTGTCCCCACCATGGGCATGACCTCTTTGCTCACATTCTCACTCCTCCCACTTTTCAACTGTACTTGGAGAGCTCAGTTCATTGCTCTGCTGCAGGTCTCTGCCTCTGTTTCCATCAGTTGCTGGTTGAAGGTTCTATAGTGACATTTAAGATATTGATCAATCTGGCTACAGGGCAAGACCAGTTCAGACACCCTCTCCTCTTAGGGTCTTAGCTGGGGTCATCCTTGTGGATTCTCTAGTGCCAGGTTTCTTGCTAACCTCATAATGACTCCCTCAATCAAAATATCTCTTTCCTTACTCTCATCTCTGTCCTTTCTCTCTCTCTCAACTATCTCGTTCCCTCAAGTTCTCTTCCCCTCCTCCCCTTTACCCTTTCTCTTTCCCTTACATGGGCCAGTTAGAGTTAGAAAAGTCTTAGATGTCAATAGATCTTGTGCAAATGCAATATAGTTTAGAACAAACAAAAAAACCCCACAAGGCTAGGAAAATGCATCTTCTATCAGAATCTTTCAATCAGTTCAGGAAGCATGATCCTATTTAAACATTTTATATAGCTCCAGGTACAGTCAGTCTTTGCTAAATGAGTAAGCGGATGCTCTCTGATGGTGCAGAGACATCACAAATGAGTTATTTGGGTCAAATATTTACTTTCCTGTGGGAGTGTAATATATAAAAGCAAAGTCACAGAAATAACAGTTGTCAAAGTGTTGAGGGGGGATGGTGTCCAGTGAAGGCTAGAGACAGTAATTGGTTTAAGAACTCAGCCATTTTCAATCATTTTAGAAACTTAACAGATATGAGCTAGAAAATATAGAAAAGAAGTATGTCTAGTTATTGTGAGGACATGAGGAGAAAAGAGAATATTGGGAAGACTTGATTTCATTTGCACTGGATACTTATATTCAGCAACATGATTGCATGTGCATATAGAAGCATTAATGTGTGTGTGTACAAGAACTGTGTCCATCTTAAATTAAGAAAATTCAGTATTTTTAATTTTTGTTTGCTGGTTCATTTCTACATTGTGAAACATTGAACCAAGAGCTAGAAACATGGAATCTTCAAGAACTTCTTTTCAATTCTTGCCTTCTTTTTTTCCAATATAATATTTTTGATTATTTGGGAATTTTACATCATGTACCCCAAATGAACAACTCATTTCCTAGTCCTTCTGGCGCAGCCCCCAGACTTTTGTGACTTCCCACACACAAAGAAGAAGAAGAAGAAGAAGAAGAAGAAGAGGAAGAAGAAGAAGAAGAAGAAGAAGAAGAAGAAGAAGAAGAAGAAGAAGAAGAAGAAGAAGAAGAAGAAGAAGAAGATCATCAACATAATCAACAAAAACCACTACTACCACTACCAGCACCAACAACAAGAGTAAATCAAGTCTAATTTGTGTTGCTCACGTACTCACTGAAACTCTGAGTTAGTAGAAGAGTCAAGAATGGTTGTCTAGAGGCAAGCAGTAGTTCCCTGAGACCTCCAGGGGGCGCCTCTTCTACAGAGCAGTGCCACAGTAGAGTTCTTCTCTGGGATCCTCAACCCAAATGACAATTGGGTAAGTCACATATCTGGGAGAGAAAGCATTGATTTTTACGAACTTTTTACTTTTTACAAACTTTTTATTTTATTCTGTGCTACAGCTATTTTTCCTCTTAGATATTAAGTTCCTGGGTGCCACAAAGTCGGTTCTTAGTAGTCTGTGGTTACTTAAACTAGAACCTGGCACAGACAATAGGCACTTAAGAGTGACATTTGGAGTGCAACCCAGATGTTTGCTTGTTGGGAAAATAAAACATGTCTCATGGACAGGCGTGTCTATGAGATGAGGGTTCGACGCTCCTATCTACTTTCTTATAGCTTTTTTTTTTAAATTTTTTTTATTGATAAAAGGAGAATAAAGAAAAGAAAGAAAAGAAAAAAAAAACAAATTTCCACCTCCTCCCAGCCTCCCATTTCCCTCCCCCTCCTCCCATTCTTCTCCCCCTCCTCCCACCCCTCTCCCTTTCCCCCCACTTTTCTCCCCCTCCCTCTCCAGTCCAAAGAGCAGTCAGGGTTCCCTGCCCTGTGGTAAGTCCTAGGTCCTCCCCCCTCCGTCCATATCTAGGAAGGTGAACATCCAAACTGGCTAGGCTCCCACAAGGCAGTACATTGCATTGGATCAAAACTGCGTGCCATTGTCCTTGGCGTCTCATCAGCCCTCATTGTTCGTCATGTTCAGAGAGTCCAGTTTTATCCCATGCTTTTTTTGGTAACAGTCCAGCTGGCCTTGGTGAGCTCCCAGTAGATCAGCTCCACTGTCTCAGTGGGTGGGTGCACCCCTCGTGGTCCCGACTTCTTTGCTCATGTTCTCCCTCCTTCTGCTCCTCCTTGGGACCTTGGGAGCTCTATCCAGTGTTCCAGTGTGGGTCTCTGTCTCTATCTCCATCCATCGCCAGATGAAAGTTCTAGGATGATATGCATGATATTCGTCAGTATTGCTCTAGGATAGGGTCATTTCAGGTTCCCTATCCTCAGCTGCCCAAGGAACTAACTGGGGGCCTCAGCTTGGGCACCTGGGAGCCCCTCTAGGGTCAAGTCTCCTGCCCATCCTAAAGTGGGTCCTTTAACTAAGAAATGGGGTTCCGTGCTCCCCTATCCAACCTTCCTTTATCCCGATCCTCCTGTTTCCCCAAGTCCCCCCTCCTTTCCTTCTACCTTTTCTCTCCCCATCTCCCCTTACCCCCATCCCACCCCACCCCCAACATCCCACTTTTCTCCCCGGCAATTTTGTCTACTTCCCTTATCCAAGAGGATAACTATATGTTTTTCCTTGGGTTCACCTTCTTACTTAGCTTCTTTAGATTCGCCTATTGTAGACTCCGTGGCCCCTATTTATGGCTAGAAACCAATTATGAGTGAGTACATCCCATGTTCATCTTTTTGGGTCTGGGATACCTCACTCAGGATAGTGTTCTCTATTTCCATCCATTTGCATGCAAAATTCGAGAAGTCATTGTTTTTTACCGCAGCGTAGTACTCTAATGTGTATATATTCCATACTTTCTTCATCCATTCTTCCATTGAAGGGCATCTAGGTTGTTTCCAGGTTCTGGCTATTACAAATAATACTGCTATGAACATAGTTGAACAAATGCTTTTGACATATGATAGAGCATCTCTTGGGTAAATTCCCAAGAGTGGTATTGCTGGGTCGAGGGGTAGGTTGATCCCGAATTTCCTGAGAAACCGAAACACTGACTTCCACAGTGGTTGCACAAGATTGCATTCCCACCAGCAATGGATGAGGGTACCCCTTCCTCCACAGCCTCTCCAGCAAAGGCTATCCTTGGTGTTTTTGACTTTAGCCATTCTGACAGGTGTAAGATGATATCTCAAAGTTGTTTTGATTTGCATTTCCCTGATCGCTAAGGAGGTTGAGCATGACCTTAAGTGTCTTTTGGCCATTTGAACTTCTTCTGTTGAGAATTCTCTGTTCAGTTCAGTGCCCCATTTTTTAATTGGGTTAATTAGCATTTTAAAGTCTAGTTTCTTGAGTTCTCTATATATTTTGGAGATCAGACCTTTGTTCTTATAGCTTTTATAGCTGTGTCATGTGACTGAGGCCAAGGGTAAAGTTGTGATGGAGGCATCTTACCTTTCCTTTTGGAATTATGAAAACCTTGCTGGGATCTAATCCTTTTGGGGTAAACCTTTTCTTATTAGTGGGGAAGGATAGAGCTAGAGATGTCTATAAGCCACTCTCTGTTAATTTAAAAAAATATTAAAAGTCACCCTAAACTGCAATTTCACTTTCAATTTGTGTTTATTCCTGTCTACCTAACACTAATTCAATTTTCAAGATTGCTTAGGAGCCTTCTTATTTCTCTCAGCTATAAACTCCATTTCATTTTAAATGATTGCATAGCTCAAGTAAATGGTCCGTGAAGCATACGAAGAAAAATGAGGGCAAACATTCCATGCTTAAATAGCTGTCATGGTAGTCAGTGTAATGGGCTGGAATTTTGAAAACAACCGGATATGAATCACACTTTGTACCCACACCCTCTTATCCTATGGGCTCCACAAAGTCCTCATTTTTGATGTTCTGAGTACATCTCACTTTTGCTGGAGATGTATGGTATCATTTTATGCAAATGAATATCTTTATTTTGGAGAACAAGGGCCTTTGGAGAGAAAATGCAAGGAAAAGAGCCGTGGAGTGATTTTGTTCTTGTCATTGATGGTCTTTGGTTCTTTACACAACAGCACTTAGGTACCGAAAACTGCTTGTCATATTTCATGGGAATGTGTAGCCATATAGCTCCCTCTAGGGTGTGTATAATTTTCCCCCGTCACTATAGAGACAGAGTAGTTCTGCAATTTCTTGAGCGTTTCCTACAGCACACTAAACAGTTACTATGTTTTTTCAAAGTACTGTGACGACAGATTGGATGTAGCCTGAGTTCATGGTGATGGAAAGATGGGCACCCTGTTTACCTCAAGTTATTCAGCCAGTCAAACTTTCCTCATGGATATTAACTACTTCTTTGAAGTATTCAATCCGATACAGTGAAAAACCCCATCCCTCTTTGGAGCACTGTAAAAGTATATAAAAACATACTTCTCATAGATCAGATCCTGATGATTGCTTCCAAAGCCACTTTGCAAGTGATGGTAGGCTGCTGGCTTTTCTTGACAAGTGTCATTCACTTGTCAACATTTGTACAGACTGAGCTGGAAGGAATTCTTAAGGCTATCTTACTGTGATCCATCTTTGATGAGGTTGGGAAGCTATGCACAGCACATCACTTTGTCTGTTTGTGTGGCGTAAAGTGAGGCAGAGAAGGGCTATCGCTATGTGCTCACCTTGGGAGTGTTACGAGCATCTATAGCTGTTGTTGAAATCTGATTCTCTGCTACCCACTGCTCCCGTTTTGATGCCATGTTTTTCTAAATTCTATTTGCTTATTCTTAAATCCCAAGTAGAATTTGACATGTCTTTTTCTATAGGCTTTTTAAAATGTAACTATTATTTTTATATTTTTTTGAGAATTTTATACATGATTGTTGTATTTATATCATTTCCCTCCCTCCCTCTGACCCCTCCACCTCTTCCCATATATCCCTGATCCTTCTCAAATTCATGACCTGCTGGTGTCCTGGTCCTCTGTCCCTAATAATCTTTTTTTTCCATTTCATGCTCTCTGAATCTTAGATGTAGAGGTTGTGTTGTCGATATATCAGTTGGGACTAGGTGCTCCATGGTTATGTCTCCGCATTTCTACCTGTTTTGTGGGTCTCTATAATAGTAACTGTCTTCTGGGAGGAAATAGAGTTTTTATTGCAGGCTGAAAGCTAAATTGATCTGTGAGTATAAGTATTTAGAACAGAGTTAGAAACTATACTGACTCAGGAAATGGCAGCAGCAGATTCTCCTCTAGGGTTGTGGGCCACAGATAGTTGCCTCAGTTTACCACTCCTGCTTGAATTCCTTCTTGTGGAGTAGGTACACAGCTGTTGGTTATCCCCAAGATATAAGTGTCATTTATTGGTCCACTGTGGAAATGTTTCCGGGCCAGTCACTGCTGTGGTTTGTAGGCACTGGGGCTGGGTGGTACTATTGATTATTTTTCTCCCTTGGAAGTTTACCTAGCATCTTTCAGCATTAGTACAGCTAGTCCTCAGGTAGGAAGTTTCCAGGGTAAATGCAATAGCCTATGTAGTTTCACATGTGTGCTTGTATATTTGATTAAGGAAATTTTCTAGTTGTAACTAGAAGCTATAGTCCATTTTGTATAATTCTTTTTTTACAAACAAACAAACAGAACTCTTTAAGAAGCAATAAAGAGCAGGATTCCTTCTATCCATTGCCTTTGGTCATCTGAGTAGCTAAGCAGGCAGTTACTTCCCCTTGCAATCTGCACGTTCATGTCTGCCTCATTCAGAAGGCTGCTCTGCAGCATGCTTAGGCAATTGTACTTCCGCTTGTGGGGGTGAGCGTTTGTAGGACTGCCAAGCACAGTGGCAAGCCCTTCTCTTACATGAAACAGTCCATCACCATGTGAACTAATATAACATACAAATAAAGAGAAGCTTTCTTGTCAAAACTAAAGTGAACACTACTCAGTTTTCCTCAAGAAAAAAGGGTTGAGTTAGCTGTGAGTGACCAGCCACAAAAGACGGAGGAGTAGAAGAAAAGCGCTGAACTTTGATGGCTTTTCTCATTTCATAAGAGAAAAAGTGCAAGCATAGATGATGCATGGAGGATGTGTTTTATGTGAGATGCTGTAGAAATCGAAAGGGAGAGTCACACTCAAAGCAAGGGCATGGGCTGACATCAAAAGAGTCAGAAACTACACCCAATGAAATGTCTGGGCAGCCTGACCTGAAAGGAGCTCTCAAGGCTTACCTGAGTGGGCTCCTTCTCTCATGAGGTTGGGAAGCTGTGGGCAGCACATCTTCTATGTGCTTGGGAGAGTATAAAGTGGGGTCGGTCACTAGGATGCTAAAGGTTATATAAAGTGCTAGTTTTGAAGATTCCCAGTCTTAATTTATTTAATAAACCAACCATCTACTTATTAGATAAAGGCTTTTGACACAAGGCTATATTTCAAGTCGTTAGTTGTTGTTTAACGCAACAAATGTTGAGAAAAATGTTAGCGATTCTTGGTGTCCTGGGGTCATAATAATGGAGAAAGCTTGTCTGGTAACTTTTTGGTGTGAACCAAAGGCAGAAACTTCTCTATTATTTGGTCCCCAGTGGCGCAGTGACCCTGGCATGGATGGGAATAGTGACTTGTCAGAGGCTGTCATGGAGAAATGCCAGCAATGCTTTGACACATTTTATAGGAGATAGTCTCAGGAACTGCTAACCCCAAGGATAATCTCATTATGGAGAGGAATCTAACAGTAGAAATATGGGTTACTGTATGTTTCATTATTGCATGCTGTAAACATCAATGAAATTCTCAGATTTCCTTGAGAGCAGGTGATAGCCACATTGATAGCTTCAATCCTACCTCACACAGCATCTGAAAGGGGTGCTGAGTGGTCATAGACTAGTGACCAAGTTCCCAAAATGGGACCCTTGGTTCCTTTGATAACAACTGACACAGAAATAGCTCTCCTGTGAGAGTTAGTTTGACTTTATTTCCCTTTTTCATTTTCTGTGTTCCCCTTCCTAGAGAGCACTGTGTGCTTTCATGTTGATGTAAGATTGGTCTGTATCCATTCACTTGCTCTCATAGAACTGACTGAAGATAAGGCAGGTTTGCTTGGGTAATGAACTGGGCATGGTGTTTGTGAGGTTCGGTAGTCCTTCCAACCAGCAGTTTCATTTTTCTATGGGCAGTTGTTCACAGGGTTTCTTTTGCCTCCTTCAAACCCAGCAACAGCCCAGATGTGAGCTGATCAGACAGTTTGGCCGCCTTGGGAGATGTGGCGCAGACTGCAGGCCCTGCTGTGATATAGCCCCATCAACTCCCATCTTTTATGGCCTTTTCTATATTGTAACTTCCACGAGGTAAGGAGTTAAACTACATTAAACCCATAAAGAAGTTTGAGTTCATGACGTTTAGCTAGCTTTTCAGAAATTATAATTAGCATACTCTGCTTCTAGAGTTTTCTGCTATTTAAAGAAAAGTTATCAGTTTTCTAGCTTATAACAACACTTAACATAAAACTTTTTCAGAATACTCAGTACCTCTTACAAAATGTTAAAGAGGCTGTAATTGTCTACATGATTATATCAGATGACTGGAAAGCAGACAGCTCACAACACTAAGAACGGAAATATCATTCCCAGCATTGATAAGACAAAAAAAAGCATAGTTTGAATCTCAAAGTATTCAACTTTGAAGTTCAAATTTAATGCACAAAAAAGATGTCTGAAAAGTTCCCTCCAAGTGTAGACCCTACGTATTATATTTTTAAAGAGCCCTATGTGGTAGGTTGAACTGTGGTCCTCAGGAAGGATCACATCTGTGGCCTACTGATTGGAATCTGTGAATATGGCCTCCTTGGGAAAGGTTTGTTGCAGATATAATAAATATCTTAAGATGAGACAGCACTGGTTGCATGGGGGGTTCTTAAATCCAGTGAAAGCATCTTTAAAAAGGAAAGAAGAGAAGATGCAGCACCTGCTGAGAGGACCACATGAATATAGCAGAGATAGCGTCTGGATCCAGTGCAAGTTGGAAGGTACCGGGAGCAGAATGCAGAGGGAACACGCCTGGCCAGTGCTTTGGCAGTAGACCCAGAACCATGCAGAAGTAAACTGTTATTTTATGTCACCAGCTTGTGATAAATTGTTTTGCCACCATTGGAAACTAGCACACCACGGGTCAAAGAACAAATCATAAAGAAAATTTCAACCAAAATGAAAGTGTGCGTGAAGCGGTGGAGATTTCATTGGATGCTAATGAATCGGTACTCTGGGGAGAGTTTCTAACACTAGATGCCTGTATTAGGAGGGGGAGACAGCCCCAAATCAACCTCAGCTTCTATCTTAAAGCAGCAGAGAAATAAACAGAAAAGAAATCTGAAGATCAAACTAGAGATCAGAAATAAAGAGAGAAAGATCAGCAAATTATTGACAACAAAATTTGGTTGCTTGAGGAAATCAATAGTATACATAAACTAGGAGAAACAGACTGATCTAGGCCCAAGGAAGGGAGGGAGAGAGAAAAGGAGAGGAGAGGAGACTGAAAGACGGGGAGAATCGCATCAGCACAGATGGCACAGCTATGAAAGGACTATAAGGAGGTGACATAGAGTGCGTGGGACCCCAGGGAAGTTGGTCTATTTCTTGACCATCCTTCTTCATCCCCAGTATTTAGAGAACCACTGCCTTCCCTCACAGGAAAATCCTGTTTGTTTGTGGGTTGGTGTGTAGTCCCCCTCACACCAGCCAACATGTAATTTAACATCTTCACCAGTTCAGCTGCCTTTGTTTTACCCCTGCCAATGGCAGGCATGCATTTCTCATGAGGCTGAGGAGGTAAACACTCGTGAGGGGTCTCCCTGTTCCTTCCCTTCTAGGATTTAGTTCGATCCGGTTTCTTTCCATCCTCACTTCTCTGGTAGCGAAATTGAAGAACTGACTTTAGAACTCGTGTGGCTTGTTCTTATTGAGAAGGTGGCAGTTGTGGTCTCCGGCGGTCTGTCTACATTCTAATATAAGAGAAATGTCAGATTGACATGCCTCTCCTGTGCTCGGGGACTTCTGAATGAACTCTCAGCCAGGGCCTAAGCCCTTCCTGGAATCTGGTGCTGTGTGTTTGTTTGCTTGATGCCATAGCAATATTGCACAGATAAGTGGCTTAACAACCGAAATTTGTTTCCTTGTAATTCTAGAGACTAGAAGCCCAAGGAGGTTTTTGTTTGCTTTTGTTTTTGTTTCTTGGAAAACTTGGTATTTCCTGACACATCTTTTCTTATAATGACAGTGGTCATGTCAAAGTACAGGTTACTCTGATGACATGACATCATTTTGACTTCACTACTTTTAAGACCCTGTTCTAGTTATTTGGGATTAGGAGCTCAACATGAACTTATGAGGTGCACAGTTTAGTTAGTCTACATCATCTTGTGTGGTCTGGCCCTCCCTTGCTTTTCCCATGTCTTCCTAGTGTGTTACTCTATCTGCTCTAGCCACACTGGACTCACTGCTAATCTTTAGAGTGGACTGGACCCTATCTCATGGAGGTGAACTTTCCCTGGCCATCCTCTCCACTGGTCCCTGCCTAACTGCCCTATCATAACACACCCCAATCCCATTGCAATGCTTATTCCTTGTAGCACTACCCACCTTGTAAATTAACATAATCTATCAATTATGTATATTTCTATCTCTAACCATGTTTCATCCAAATTATATTGGAAGAGGTTTTGTGTGCTCTTTCTTATTGCTGCATCACCTTATGCCAGGGACATATTGGACAGTCTGTGATGAGTAAAGCAAGGGGCCAAGGCTGTCTTGCTGCTGCTGCTGCTGCTGCTGCTCTTTGATTTTAATGGCTAACTTTGCATGCATCCTAAACGTGATCTTCTTCTTTTTAAGAGATGTTTCTTAAAAGAAAAAAAAAGCATTTCCACTCTCAAGGGAATATTAGAAGGACAATATCAGATTAACATAGACAAATTGCTTTAGCACATCATCCTGTAGTGTGCAGACATCCTTAGTCCCCACTGATGGAATGCAGCATTGCTGGGGACTTTTAATCATGTAATCCTTTTGTCATGACTCCATGATGAGACTATTGCCACTATTATCCATTTTTGGTCTCTCCCTTTCCCTTCTGTGGGGTGCACTGCTCTCTCGCAGTCTCTCATGCTGTCTGGATTGATGTGTGTTGTCTCAAACAATGCTGTTACTATTATAGTGTGACTTCTTTTCTTTTGTTCCTGTTTTTCCTATTATTCCCCTTTTGTTTAGTTTATCTCTTCTGAGTTCTTGGTCTTATTAAAATTTCTCTTAATTGGATTCATTCTCCTTGAAAAGAATTTCATTTTTCCTTTCATAGGTTGTCATTTGGAATAATTCTAGATAAAGATTTTTCAGTATTCACGGCTAGGGATGTGGCTCAATAGGTAAGGAAGGTGCTTGCTTTTTAGCTCTGAGGGCTTGGGGTCTATGCACAGAACCCATATAATAACCCATACTTGATACTGCATAATCCATGAGTGTTATGGCACATACTTGAAATCCTAGTGCTGGGGCGACAGAGACAGGCAGATATGAGGCTTGCTGATAAGCCATTCTAGCCTAGCTGGTCAGTGCTAGGTCAGGTAAGAGAGCTTGTCTCACAAAAGAAGGTGGATGGCCCCTGAGAAGGGGTTGACTTCTAACCTCACATGTGTGTGCATATCCTGCCCATACCTGTACACCTGCACACACATAAATGTACATCCATGCCCACATTCACACACACACACTCAAAGTACATTCTTACATATATTCACACACACCAACATGCACATTCATATGTACCCTCTCACATACACACATACACGCTTACACATTCACACATACACTCTCACATACACATTCATACATACATACACACTCACACATTCACACATACACTCATACACACACACACACGCACAAGATTGTCAGCATTTGTAATACTGCTTTGAGGGTAATGATGCAGTGTCATTATAAGCACAGAGTGAGAAGTGGAAATCCAGATCTTTGGAAGTGTGCCATCAAAACTGAAGGGAGGTGGAAGGGTGGAGGCTATGAGGAAAGACCTACCAGAGGAGAGGAAAGGAAACAGACCAGACAGGAATCAGAAGAGAGGAAAGAGGGAGTGGTGAATATTTAGCAAAATAAAATACAGGAAAAAATAGTAAAAAGGTTTCAGAGGGAAGCAAATTTAAAAAAAGAGAATAGTGTTGTTGACCGTGCCTAAGATTTTGTGCTGGCTGGATCATTAGCACATATAAACACTCCAACAGGCTTCTGAATGAGTCGTCATCATCAGAATTTTACACGTGTGCATGTAAAGTTAAGCAACTTTTTACGTCCCTCTTCTTTCATCTTAACACTCATGTAAATCATAGTCTTATTGGAAAGGTATTTGTCATTAATCAGAGGCCACTAAGTAAGGGCCCATGACAGCATGCAAGTCGCAGTCTTCTATCCCGTGGGTTGAAAAGACCAGCATCTTAAATTTTTTATCTATTCTCAGTCCAAGAGGTTAGTGATATGTTTACTAAACTATCCAAGGTTATTCGACTGGGATGTGACAAAACAAAAATATGAAGTCAAGTCTCTGGGAGTTCATAGTCTGTCTTTTTTCAACACCTCTGAGGTGTAAAGATGAATAATGCATGACCCTGCCCTTGAGGAACTTACAGGCTAGTGGTTGATGATAGAGTGGACAGAAAGATAATCACTATGGACTGTAATTCCACAGCTACCAAGATAGTGGAAAACAAAAGCATGATTCAACTTGGTTTTCAAAACCACACGAGAGTGGGCTGAGTAAATGGCTCAGAGAGTAAGAGTGCTTGTTATATAAGCCTGAGGACCTGGGTTCAGATCTCCAGCACTGACAGGAAAGCCTAGCATGGCTGCAAGTGCCTATAATCCTTGCACTCATGGAGAAGAAGATACTCAGAGCTCACTGGCCAGCCGGACGATCCAAAGGCAGTGAGTTCCAGATTCAGCTAGAGACCCTGTCTCAAGAGGCTAAGGCAGTGTGTGATAGAGTAGGGTATCCAATGTTGGCTTCTAGTCTCTGCAAAGGTGCATATACTTAAACAAACACACACACACAGACACACACACACTGAAAAGGAATTTTCTTGGTGGAATATGAAAAGATAAAGAAGAAAGTGTTCTAGATAGTGAGAACACATGAATGGCATCAACATACGGGAGAAGCTCTACTGAGTCAGAGATGGGGCAAAAAAGGAAAGGAGCTAGAGTTGGGGTTGGTAATCTAGGTCAGCGGAGGAGATGTGCCAGTGATGGCTGCTCTACAGAGGAAACAGTGAGGAGAGGCAAAAAGAACAAACTATTTTTTAAAAAATATTTATTTATTTATTTATTTATTTATTTATTTATTTATTATGAATACAGTGTTCTGTCTGCATGTATGCTTGCAGGCCAGAAAAGGGTGCCAGATCTCATTACAGATGGTTGTGAGCCACCATGTGGGTGCCAGGAATTGAACTCAGGACCTCTGGAAGAGCAGCCAGTGCTCTTACCTGCTAAGCCATCTCTCCAGCCCCAACAAAGTATTTTTTTTTTGTGAAGAATCAATATCTTTAGTGACTTTGGTGATTCAAAGATAATAGTGATTTCTGTCTTAATTTCGAAGGAGCCCCATGCTTCTATTTCACTAGAGAAACTTAGAGGCAGTAGAGATTTTGATAAGATGATTGGCAAGATTGACTTTGACCTTGGTAATTCCGAGACATCATGATGGTCTGGAATGCTTGGAACTGAGTAGCATGAGTGGGGGGTATTTAGTTTCTCCTCTATCCTGCATCTTTATTTCTAGTTCTTCCCAAATCAAGTCAACAATGCTACTTTTCAAGCTTAAGTAGGGATCTGGCGTGTTTAAAATTTCCTGGCTCATGGAGTATGATGGTTTCAACTATGACCACATTGTCCTCAGCCCCTCTGACTTTTATCACTACCAATGCTTCCTGTGCCTTCACTCTAATGGTGTTAGTGGGACTAGGACTAGTAAGAAGTCTGGGCTACCAAACCCACCAAAATACTGATACCAGTCACAAGGCACTATGCTGTCTTCAAACTTTACATATAACTGGAGATATGTCCTAGGGACTCTGTCTTTCCATTTCCTACCCCCACCTTGCTCTGTTGACCACCATTCTAATTTGTATTTGATTTGAGTTTCTTTTTAAGTATCTACCTAAAATATGAGGTCATTTCTCATTTATCTTTCAGGGCCTGGCTTATTTTGCTCAGCACAATGTCTTGTAAGTTCATGAATGTTATGACAAATGCCTCTTCAAATGCTTCATAGTACTCTGCCATCAGTATAACTAATACCACTTTTTTGATGCCCACCCACCTTCTCCTCTTTTCAAATTTTTTTGTATTCATCCATTTATTTATGTATTTGTTATTTATTTGCCTATCTATCTATATCTATCTATCATCTATCTATCTATCTATCTATCTATCTATCTATCTATCTATCCATCCATCCATCTATATGCTGCAAGTAACTCTACCATGAAATAAATCTCAGCCCCCACTATAATTTATTTATCAACATGTAAACACTTTTTTATATGTTTACCATTGTGATCAGTTGTGTGAAGGACATGGGAATATAAGCATCCCTATACGATTTAAATTAATTTCCTTTGTGTATATACACAGAAGACATGTTGCTGGTCACCCGGTATTTCTGTTTAGCCATCTGAGGAGTTTTCATATTGTTTTCCATAGTGGAGGCACCAATGTACATTCATTTCTGCCAGTAGGGTGTAAGATCTCCATTTCTTCCATCATCAATACTTGCTTCTCTCTTTCACTCTCTCTTCTTTTGAAACGAGTTATACTAACAGGTATGATTTATGTCTCATTGCCATTTTGATTTTTATTTTCTTAATGACTAATGATGTTGAAGGCATTTTAAATTTTTAGCCCACTTTTATGTTTTCTTCATAGATATATCTATCTAGGGCTCCAAAAACATAACAAAATAATAAAGTCTCTTGATTAAAAAAAATCTGACTCTGTAGACCAGGCTGACTTTGGACCTTTGAATGTGAATGTCTCTCATTCCTGAGTGCTGGGATTACTGGCCCTGTCCTTACACCAAACACCTCTATTTTTTTTTCTATTGACTAATGAGTTCCTTATTTAGCATATCACAAATATAAACCATATCACACATGGTTTACAAACAATTTTTTCATAAACTATAGGTTGCCTTTATATTGTAGTGTACCCTGAGCTGTAAAAGGAACTTTTAACTTTAATATGGTTTCACTTATTCGGTGTCATTTTTATTGCCTGAACCTTTGGTGACTTTTTGAAAATAATCACTGCCAAGGCCACTGCCAAGGTCACTGCCAGGGAGCATACCTCTTGATTTTACTTTACCCAGCTTCATGGTCTCAGTCTCTCTATCCTTGGTCTATTTTCAGCTGACCTTTCTCTATGATGTAAGAAAGAGTCCAGGTCTTTCTCATGTGAATGCTCAAATTTCCTATCAATGTTTATTATTAAAGGGAGAAGCTTTTTTTTGGGGGGGGGGGCGGTCTTCTTGGTACCCATCCTCCTTTGAAAGTTAGTTAACCGTATAATCTTGAGTTTGTATCTGCACTCCAAGTCCTATTCTGTTTGTCGGGTTAATTTTATGCTACTATTTCTTTGTCATACCATTTGACTTTGAATCTTTGAACTTTGAAGTCTCTTCCTCCTAGATGCTAGGATTATGACTCTGTATGTAAGCCAATGATGTCTGCCTAATTTTATTTTTTATCTTAACTATTGAGTTATGTGAGTTACTTAAATACTTTGGATATTGATTCTTCATCAAATATAAGGTTTGCAAATATTTTCAGAAAGTATGATGACTCCAACTTTGTTTTTCTTCCTTAGGGGAAGTTTTGGATGTGTGGAGTTTGTCACAGTTTCATATAATTTTCTAGAATTGCTTTTTCCTGTTTTGGGAGGAAAATGCCATTGTAATTCTGATCAAATTGTGTTAAATAAGGGGGAGGGAAATGGGAGGCTGGGAGGAGGTGGAAATTTGTTTTTTTTTCTTTCTTTTCTTTATTCTCCTTTTATCAATAAAAAAAAAACAAAAAAAAGTGGAAAGATTTATATTTCTTATCCTATGTGACAATCAACTCAAATTGTATAAAAAAACCTAAGTTATGAATTCTGCTTGTGGCTTTTCCCTTTGTGTCCTGTCAATAAATTCTGATTTCCTCGTTGTTACAGTAAAAAAAAAAAAATTGTGTTAAATAAGTATATCATTTTGGAGATTATAAATATGTTAACAATAATTCTTCCAATATATGAATTTAGAAGATATTTTTATTTATCTGTTTTCTATTTATTTCATCAATATTTTATAGGCTTTGATTAAAGTATTTTTAACCTATTAGCTTATGTTTATTCTTAAGCATTTTATTCTTTTTTTCATACTATTACAAAATGGATTATTGGTGAAGGACACATGTTTTTCCTGGCTGCCAAGAACCGAAATAATCACACAGCAACTGTATTAATTAAAACACTGCTTGGCCCATTAGCTCTAGCTTCTTATTGGCTAACTTTTACATCTTAATTTAACTCATTTCTATTAATCTGTATAGCACCACGAGGTCACGGCCTACTGACCAAAGATTCGGCATGTCTATCTCTGATTGCACATCCATGGTATCTCCTTTACTCTGCCCTTCTTTCTCCCAGCATTCAGTTCAGTCCTCCTGCCTACCTAAGTTCTGCCCTGTCAATAGGCGAAGGCAGTTTCTTTATTCATTAATGGTAATCACAGCACACAGAGGGGACTCCCACATCAATGGATTGTTTCCTTGATTTCATTTTTGGACAAATTCATTATTATTCTGAAGACATAAAACCAATTACTTCTAGGTAGATTTTTGTGTTTCATTGGTTTACTAAATTTATTCTTTGATTCAGCTTGTTCTAACATCTCTCTGTGGAATCACTAAGTTATTCTGTAGAGTATCACGTCATCTGTAAATAGGGGTAATCTTGCTTTTCAAAAGATTTGAATGTTCCTTTTAGCTTGTCCGGTTGCTCTTGCTAGTATTTCTTATTCTAGTCTAAATAGAAGTCATGGGAGTAAGCATCCTCATATTGTGCTTAATATCAGAGAACATTTCTCAGGTGTTTCCATTGGAAATTTTAGGTATTTATCATCTTACTATGATAATGCATATTAAAGCATCACTTCAGTACCTTAATCTTGTACAAGAAAATAAATAAGAAAGATATGTAACAAAGCACAGAAAAGCAAAGAAAAATAGTTAAAATAAAACCATCTGGAATTATTGTTATACAATAAAATATTTGACCTAGTCATATGTTGTTTCTGAGCTACTCACAACAAATATAGTGATATAGATAAGTTGCAGTGAAAAGATTCCAAAGTATATGCAATATAAACTTCAAGAAAAGGAGACAGAGAGTGCTTATAATAGTATAAGATGAAGCAAACATTAGAGAAAATGCAATGGCCAGCAAATGAGGAAAGGCATTATGCAAGATTAAAGAGCCCTCCAGCAGGATGCCATAGCAACTCCAACGGTGTCACAGCCAAAAAAGCTGGCAGTCCACACAGAGATGGACAGAACTAAGAGGAGAAATGGGCAGATCCACCATTAAAGTTAAGACTTCAGCACCCTCCCTCTTCAAATGAAAGTCAAGAATGCAGAACTCAGTGACATTTTCACCCACCCTGATCCCATTGATATAGAGAGAGTGTGCAATTAACAGTAGCAAAGCCATGGTATTTTCAAGTGTTCACACAACTTACTTATCAGCAAAATAGGCCATGTCTATGCCATGAGGAAACACTGGCCCAACCTAAAAGTAACCATAGTAAAATAGTCATTTTTTTCCCTTCTGACTGCCTTAGACTTCAACTATAAATCAGTACGAGAAACACAAAAGGGAAATCTGCAAACACTTGGACCTACCAAACCTCCAAATAATCCATGCATCAAAAAAAAGTCTCTAATACAGCAAAAAAGCAAAACTAAGTTAAAGTAAAAATGGAGCAGAAATCATCAGGACTCAGCTGAAGTAGCACAGGGGTGGACATTTAAAGACCTAAAGGATTACAAAAAAAAGGTCTAAATTCATGACACAAATTCTTGTCAGGAGAACCAAGGAAGAAAAGTAAAATTGAACTTATAGCCAGCACAAAGAAGAAAAATTATTTTTCCCAGATGATTTATAGGGTGTTGTTTCTGGAGAAACAATCTTTTGTTTGTTTGTTAAATGGGGTTTTGGTTTTGAAAGCAGGGTCTCTTTAGCCCCGGGTTTTTTATAAAACTCACTATGTAGCCAGTTTTTCATTTGTGGCAATCTTCTTTTCTTTGTCTCTGAGTTCTGGAATTCTATGCATGAGCCATACTTCCTGACTTGTTATAAAGTTTCTGATTAAAAACAATTCATAGGCAGGGTGGAGGTGGGCCATGTCTTTAATCCCAGCAATTGGGAGGCAAAGGCAGGTGGATCTCTGTGAGTTTGAGGCCAGTCTAGCCTACAGAGCGAGTTCCAGGACAGGCTCCAATGCTACACAGAGAAACCCTGTCTCAAAAAAACCAAAAAACAAAGGGAAAGCAAACAAATAAACAACACATAAAGTAACCTTTAGAATGCTGAGAACTGATTAAATTATCAGAAAATGAGGTTCCAAATGGAGCTGATGGCTACTGTGACATTTAAGACAGTGGTTATGTATACTGCTCCTCCCCCCCACCAAACATCTCTCTGGAAACAAACCACTAAGGATAAAGCAATAATATTTCTATTGCCTTTAATTAACCACTGTTCATCTTCTGTTAGAGAATAGCGTAGTCATGAATTTAAGATGGTGTTTAGAGACTAGGTAAATGGTTTTTCATATTTATGTTCTTATTTATGTAATCAGGTCAGACAAATACTTTTACCAGTGCTTCTTAATTGTGCTGGTTGCAAATTAGAATAATTTAGAGAACTTTAAAATATGCTGGTGCCTGGGTGTCATCCAGGGAAATTTTGATTTAATTGGCTTATGGCAAAGAGTCTCAAAATACAGTCTCAAGTGTGCAACAGCAGTACTTGGGAACTTGTTAGAAATGCAAATTCATAAGTCCCATCATGGCCTGACCATCTATGTTCAAACAAATCTGTCCAATGATTCTGAGGTGGTGTGTCTCAAATTTTAATGTACTTAGGAACTCCTGGGGGAATCTTACAAAAGCCCAGGTATGACTGCGGGTTTGGTATAGATTATTAACAAACTCCTGTAGATGCTAATATGGTGGGTAGTGAACCACAATTTGATTAACAAGGGTCCATATGACATCTGTATATTTGCATTTATAAAAAAAAATACTGCCTCATTATTTGGAATGCAACCAATGTTGAGGCTGAGTAGTCTGGATTAGTTTTTGTGAGTCTGCCAAAGTCAACACTACTTGAGTAAGCCTTCTGTGATATTCCATACTTGAGATTGGAGAATCATCGAAAAGCTTACTAGTTTTGAAAAACCATGTTTACTTTTAGTGTGTGTGTGTGTGTGTGTGTGTGTGTGTGTGTGTGTGTGTGCGTGTGTGTGCGTGCATATGCGTGTATGTGTGTGTGCACGCATGCAGCTGTGTGTGAGCATGAATGTAGAGGTCAGAAAGAGGACAGCTCTTGAGAGCTGTTTCTCTTCCGCCGCAGTAGAGGATTCAGTGAGCAAACTCAGGTTTCAGATCTACAGACACTGAGTCACCTCCCTTGCCGTTATCATCTTTTAAGTGGTCTTACTAATCCCAGTTCTCCCCTCAGTTGCTCACACTCCCATGTGACAAATTTATCCATTATTTTCTGCATCCAACATTAAACACCCCAATTTCTATAAAACTTTTCATACTTATTGAATTTTTATTATCTGACCATTTTATACATGTATCATATAATGTGGCTTGATTACATTCACCCCTCATTTCCTCTTCTTCAGTTCTCTCGCGTCCCT
Source organism: Microtus pennsylvanicus (assembly GCF_037038515.1). NCBI lineage: Eukaryota > Metazoa > Chordata > Mammalia > Rodentia > Cricetidae > Microtus > Microtus pennsylvanicus. Next base: position 42,594,189 of record NC_134584.1, on the reverse strand, counting down.
TCATGTCTTTACTCTCCTAAATTCATGTGCTCACCTTTTCAATCCATTGAATCTCCTTAGTATTGTAAGTTTATATTTGAGTATAGAACCGTCAACTGGAGCAGCGGGCCCTATCCCTGAGGAAAACTTGCTCCTTCTATCACAGAAACCATCCATTGCTACTAACTACTCAGTTTGATGTGGGATTTCATGAGTCCTCCCACATTAATTCTGGCTTGATTTTGTGCAGATCGTGTGTGTGAAGTCCCAGCCATTATAGTCTCATGTACGCAATTGCCCTGCCATGTCTGGCAAATATTAAGAGTAGGTATCAACTCCTCTGGATCTTGTAATTGTTTACCTACTCTGTCTTAGTTAGGATTTCTGTTGCTGTGAAGAGATACTGTGACCATGGCAACTTATAAAAGAAAACATTTAAATGAGGAAGCAGCATACAGTTTCAGAGGTTCAACCTGTTGTCATCATGGGTGGGACATGGCAGCAGGCAGAAACGGTACTGGAGAAGCATCTGAGCATCCTATATCTCACAGGCAACAAGAAGAGGTCTCTGTGTCACACTGAGGGAGTTTGAATAAAAACCACCTCAAAGCCCACCCCCACAAACACTTCCTCCAACAAGGCCACACCTCTTAATAGTGTCACTCCCCTTTGGGGACCATTTTCTTTTGAACCACCATGCCCTCTTCCCCAGTGATCCCTGAGCCATAGGATCAGGAATGTAATATAGGTATCCTATTAAGAATTGAGCACCCGTATGTCTCTTATTCTTTGTATGTTGACCATTTGCGGATCTCTGTATCAACAGACTTTTACTACAAAAGAAGCCTTGCTTTAAAAGGCTGAGAAATGAATATACTAATATTTGAGTATAAAGATAAGAATTTGTGGGGAAGTTGAATACTGTGGCTATTAACTAGCATATCAGTATTAGGTTATTTCCTAGGACCAATGACCTAGACAGCCCTTATCATGCATCTTGGACCCAGTTAATGGTACCAGATATGAGTTTTTGCTTATGGAGCAGGACTTACGTTCAACCAGAAAGTGAATGGTTACTCCCAAAGAATTCATGCCGCTATTACACCAGTATTGCTTTTAATCTATTGTGGCTTGGAAGGTACACTACTCTGTACAATTATTGATTATTTTTATCTCCTGGAAGCACACACACAGAACTTTCTAGCATTATGATACCCAGGAAGGATAAAACTTACAGATCAAAACTAGCTTGATTTCTCCATGTTTTATCATTCAAATATGTGGTATCTTCAGCAATAGGACAGAGACAATAATCTGTTATGTCTGGGTGGTCTTGTCATTCCACTCTTCAACAACTTAAAAAAATAGGTAATATTTGCCTGGCATTGAACTTTTTGGTAGCCTATGTTGTCTGGGAGAGGTATTGTCTCCCAGAGATAGAGTAGTTCCATTTAAACTCCATATATATATATATATATATATATATATATATATATATATATATATATATATATATATATATATATATATATAGTGTGTGTGTGTGTGTGTGTATGTCCACAACAGTAGGTTTCCATATTATCTTTTTCAAAAGATCTCATTTTAGTTTTCCCTTTACATCGTCCCTTTTCTACCTTCCTTTCTCATTTAAAACTCCATTAATGCCTCCTGTTCAACTTTACCTCATTCATGCTACCTGTGTTCTGTCCCCTTCTTGTAGCCCCTGTAAATGACAACTTACTATTTTCCCATTTTTTTGCGGGTACTCTAATCTTCATGAGAGACAATATGCTCTGTCTTTCTGGGTTTGGGTTACTTACTTCCTATGGAATAGTAGTTTCCAAATCTAATTACTTCTCCGTAAATTTCATTTTTTTCTTTATGGTTGAATAATAGTCCTTTGCGAATATGTACCACATTTTTATATTATGTATTCCTTCACTAATGGATAATTAAGTGGTTTCTATTTCCTGGCTATTGTGGATAGAACAGCGATAAAAATGGATGATCAAATATCTGAAGTAAAATCTGGAGACCTTTGAGCATATGTCCAGGAGTGATATCGCTGAGCTATATGGTAGATTTATGTCTAGCTTTCTGAGGAACCTCTACTGATTTTTTCTGTGGCTATACCACTTTGCATTCATACCACTTTCTCCACATGCATGCCAGTGTATTTTGTCATTTGTTTTAAAAATTTAGGCATTCTGACTTTAAGCCATTGGTGAAAGCAACTAAAGAAAATCCCAGAAGAGGCAAAGAACCCCCTCACTCAAAGAGTGGTAGGTTTAATATTGTAAAAATGTCAATTCTATTAAAAGTAACTTGGAGATTCAATACGTTACTCACAGAAATTGAAGAAAGTCTTAAAATTTACATAGAAATTTAAAATCCCAGGACAGCCAAACAATCCTGAGCAATACATTATGCCATCTCTAAAGTGAAGAAAAGTCATGCCAATCAAAATAGTACAATACTGACATAAACCCAGACACACCAATAAATGGAGTGGAACTGGGGACCCTGATATAAGCCATCCTTTTCTTCTTCACCCCACCGTCATTTTCCCCCATTGTATCATTTACAAGGGCTGTTTTACATTTTCAGATAAAGATTATCTAATGAGGTGAACTATTCATTTCAACATGTTGGAAGATGATTAGAGCCCACTTTGTTAAGGGAATGTGGACCTGTCCTATAGCTATCACTTTTCATTTCACACACTCTGTTAGTGTACACTCACCTGTTCTGATGCTATCAAGAAGCATCCACAGATGAATAACTTCATGATCAGTCCAAATCTGCCTCTGACCAGTCATTTGGTACACATCTCCCCTTATAACTTCTTTTTTTTTATTTTCTTTTTTTATTTTTTTTAAATTTATTTATTTATTAAGGATTTCTGCCTCTTCGAAGGAGACGAAGCACGAGCAAGAAACTCAGGACCGCGAGGGGTGCACCCACACACTGAGAAAATGGGGATGTTCTATCGGGAACTCACCAAGGCCAGCTGGCCTGGGTCTGAAAAAGCATGGGATAAATTTGGACTAGCTGAACATAGCGGACAATGAGGAGAATGGGAAGCCTTATAACTTCTTAAAGCCACTAAAAAGTATGGCAGAATAGAGTTCATATTCCCTTCCAAAACTACCTTTTCCCCTATATTTTCAACATCAGAGTAACTCTTGAGTATTCCTTAGCTCTGTTCCCATATTTATTCTGTTGAGCTCATGGTAAGGCCTTAGGATTCTTCCCATCTTGTACCCATCCACTCTTCTGTGCCTTATGCTCTTCTGGTGCAGGGTTTCATTGTTTCTTGTTTTGATGTGATTATCTAAATCTTTTCTTACCTTTAGTCAGCCTGACCTCTCACCTACATACCTTACAGTATCTGAAGTGTGAAGTCTTACCCCTTCTCATCTTTAAAACACTGGTGTTTCTTCACTGTCTTATAGCCGGAGACTGCGTGTTGACTTCCTGACCACCCAGACTCAAATAATCACACAGAAACTATATTCATTACAACACTATCTGGACTATTAGCTCAGGCTTCTTATTAACTTACTAACTCTTACATATTAAATTAACCCATTTCTTTTCATCTATTTATTACCTTGAAGCTATGACCTATGGGTAAAGTTCTAGCATTTGTTTCCTTTATACTGTCTCTCTGACTCCACCTACTCTCAATATATATCGTTGATTGGATTTCCTGCCTGACTTTATTCTGCCCTGCCATAGGCCAAAGTAGCTTCTTTATTAACCAATGGTAATAAAACATCTCTACAGCATACAGAGGGGAATTTCACATCACTGACCTCACAATTAAGTCTAAGATCCTTAATATAATTTAAATCGTTAGCATTTTGCCATTTGCTCTCCTTTCTGGAAGAAACTCTCCACCATGAACCTGGTGCTTTTTTTTTTTTTTTTGCCTGTATCATTTTCTCTGTCTGTTTGACTCCTTTGAAGAGGTGATGCCTTCACTTAGGGTATCTTTCTATTTTCCTATTTGCCTAACCCTTTCTCTTGTTTTCCTCCAAGATACTGGCTTTGAATAGATGCTGTCCTTGATCCAACCTCCTTCAAGGCAGATTTACATACCAGATCACCATCCCTAGGGCTATAATTATACTGAACTTTAATTCCCTGTTTACTTGTTTGTCCTGAACAGCTTCTTCGAGACAAGATTACCTTGTTCCCCATGCCCTGAAGCGTCAGTGTCTGTCTGTATTATGGCTTTTGCCTAATAAATATTAATAAGCAAAGTTCCCAGATGTGAAAAAGAAAGAGCTGGCCATGGCAAATCAACCAGAGAAGGGTGGACCTGTCAGAAAACCACAAATCAATCACCTTGTAGGTTGTAACTTCTTTAGTACTCATAATCTTTTCCTCATAATTGACTATCTAGAAACAGTGTGCATAAAATGAGCAGAGAAGGGTCCTCTAATTAGGCTGAAGGGTCCTCTCCCAAAGCATCATAATATAATTTTAAAGGGTGTTAGTTAACACTTAAACTTTTAATATACTCACAACGATGCTTTTTCTAGATTCCAGCTTCTTTCAACCCTGGAGGAGAAGTCTAATTCAACTGACAGAATTCTATATCCTGAGTTCTCACCCTTTTCCTACTTCAGTTCTTGGGTCATGTATGGCGACTGTCCAACATACACCTAATCAAGTATGAGGTCAAAGTAATAAAACGCCTTCAGATTCTGGACAGGCACTGTTCTCTCACAGGTGATGGACTTGTGATATGATCTGCAGCCTTGATTTATCCCTAGGTCCTGAAAGCTGTATTTATAAAACTTAAAGAAAAAAACCGGGTTTCAAAATTTGTAGTCCATTTTCTACATGTGTATTCACTTAAAGAAAATGCATAACTTCACCCAAACCTTAATAAACATCAGAAAAATATATGGGACAGAGACAGGACAGCATCTCCTGGGGTCTTTGAGTGTTTCTTTGGAATTCTATACTCAGTGACTATCTGAATTTCACCATTACAGCCTGCTTCTGCCAAGTCATCATCTATGGAATCTGAGAACAGTTTAAAGCTAGGACTTCAGTGCTGAGAGCTCATGGTCCCTGAGTAGACCACATTCCAATGGAAATTCAGGTTTTGTTATAATTCTTCTTCTGGATGAAGCCTGCCCATGGAACCCAATGGGCCCACAGCTTACCTAGTTGGAAACTAGACATGCTTGTCCTTATTTCTCTACATTCCCTTACATACTTCTATCCAGAGGTTGACTTGAACTCTGTTTCTCATTTCTTGTCTCCCTGCTTATCTAAATCTTATTTTGCAGGGTTCACTTCATTTTAATCTCTCCTGTAACTAGGGTAAAGATTGTGGTACTTCATCATTCTTGACATGAAATTTCATTCTTTCAAATTATTTCCATTTACAGCAGAGGTTGTACACACACACACACACACACACACACACACATACACACACACACACACATCTTAGCATGGGATATGGTTCCCTATGATATGCAGCTCACTATATCTTGATTTAAATGATGTGTTCCAGTGATAGCATTCCTATCATGCTAGCTAAGGGCTTATCCGTAACCAGCTGAGCACAGAGAATTCTTTGCGCTATTAATTATTCTGATATTTTCAGTGACTTCCAAAATTATTAACTAGAAAACTTTTCATGGATTATGCTTCCTTGGCTCTCCTGGAACCCATCAGTATCTTTTCCTATTTTTTCCCACCATGGGACAGTTCTTAAAGAATTAGAAGATGAAATCATAGGCTTAGAGATGAGAACAACCTGAATAGCTTCATTCTTCCCTTAATTCCCAGCTACAGGGAGGAAATTGCATCAATTGTGTCTTGGTGAACCTGATGACAGTTGTCCCAGTCATGCCTAACACTAGGGCCTGGCACACTAAATGGGCTTTTTGTCTGAAGAGATATGTCACACCGGAGAGTGTCTGTGGCAGGTAATAGTGAACGTGTGCCCATGTCAGCATAACAGCCTCCCTGACAACTGGACACCATCTGGACCTTCAATTGTCTTCACCGTTCTGCTTTCAGTAAAACTGGTATTTTCCAAGAGTTGAACAAGAAAAGCAACTCTATTCTGTCTCGGCAAGCTGAAATTTCAGAAAGATTGCTTTCCAATAATGATAGCTGGTGAGAAAAAAACAACAAGCCTTATGTGGTAAATTTTTAAGAGGAAGGTGACATTTGAAATAAAAGTCCAGAGTTTCTGTTTGGGGAGTTTATGTCTTCGTGAATGACAGGCAGAGACCCTGTGGAAAGTGACTCACAGTCCCAGTTGGCTTTAATAGGCCACAGGGGGGTACAAATTGTCTTCCTGAATCCGAGTCCCAGGTGACTCTCTCCTGGTGGTGTTATATATGTTAGTGATGTTGAGCCCCCTTTATTTGTCAGGAAGAGTACTGATTAACTGAACCTAAAGGAATAAAAAGTAAAGCAAGATGAAAGTGAAAATATGGTCCGTTTTTACATTACTAATTATATTTTTTTCAATTTTTCTTTAACAAGTGTTTATTATTTTTATAGCCAGAAATCATTGCTCTAACCAATGAGGCCTAAGAAGAATTCCTGAATTCATGTGGTTTGGTTGTTCTCTAAGTTAGGCTCTGGACTAGTCCTCGTTGGAGAGCGCATAAAAGGGATTTGAAACTTTCCTCAAAAATAGGAGCATCTCTCCATAGAAATAAAACTCACCACATAATAGTAGGAGCCTAGACACCAAGAGCCTTTTAGTGGTGTAGCTCCCTGTCTAGGGGACTGCAGGATCTGTGACTTGCTCTCCCATGCTACCCTGGAAGCTGAGGCAGGACTAGATCCGAAGGCTGTTCAGGAGACCTTGTATCACTATGCACACATCACCCCAATCATGAGCTCCCCGTGTTCTGTTCTACGTGCTGAGACTGAAATGCTGCCACACTGGAAGGCACCCCTACCCTTTGATCATGTGGAAGGACCTCACCCTTAGCGTGTGCTGCTGTTTTACGTTGGCTTGACCCCTCCTCATGCCAGTAAAGTTACCCTTTGATTGGAAAGATGAGCGGTAGCACCCACAGCTGAGAAATATTTCTTTCAGAATCTCGAATTCAGTATTTTCTCCCACTCTCTCTAACTAGTGTGTTCAAGGTGACTTGGATTTTGCATTGAGAATTTTCTTTCTCTTCTTCCAGTTGACTGACTATTTTGTTTGGCATCCTGGGTACCGATGAAGACAGCAGAGACAGCGGTGTGCCCCTCTGCCAAATCTGGGATCATTAGTTGGGCTAAGTCCCAGGATGGTGTCTGTCTTAAAAACTCCAGCTCATGTCAAGTTTGGGGCTACAAAATCATTGGTTTCCTAACTTTAGATGGCTCTTTAAACAAGACGAACAAAAAACCTAAATCAGAAATGGAAACACCTTCAAAAAGAGGCATACACCCACATACACACACACACACATACACACACATACACACACACACATACACACACACATACACACACACATCCACACACACATACACACACACACATCCACACATCCACACACACACATACACACACACATACACACACACATACACACACACACGTACACACACATCCACACACACACATACACACACACCTACATCCACACACACACATACACACACATCCACACACACACACATACACACACATACACACCCACATCCACACACATCCACACACACACATCCACACACACACATCCACACACATCCACACATACCCACATCCACACACACACACATCCACACACACATCCACACACACATCCACACACATCCACACACACACACATCCACACACACACATCCACACACACACATCCACACACATCCACACACACATCCATACAAACACACACACACACACACACACACACACACACACACACACACACACACACACCAGAGTCAGTCTTTCACTGTACGTGAATGAGGAAAGCCTTTATCTTGTCAGAAAGTCCTACAGAACATCATAAATTCTTCAGACAGCAGATATTGCAGATATGAGCATTCTCTTTGGTGCAATAAAGCCTCAAACATAGACCTAAGAACAGCTGTCCAGTGGTTTTTTTTTTTTGTAAGTTGTTAAAGCATCCACACTGTCATCTCTGCCGAGTGTTCCAAGTCAAACCCAGGATTGGACCCGCACACGGAATAAAAGGGGTTGTGTATAGGATCAGGCTAGTGGCACTGCCTGTGTGCTTCCCAGCACCAGTCATGAGGGAGATGCTTCTGCAGATGTTCAGCATTTGCTCTTAGGGCGTCCCTGTGGGGAAGGAGGGGGTAGCTTCATCTTTACAGCTGAGAAAACTGAGGTCCACAAAGTATTTAACACAAAGACACATAAAGCAAGAGGCAAAGCTTCGTACGTGTGCTTCAACAACAAATAGGTTGTAAAGTGCTATGTTTTGCTTGTGGTTTGGAAGTGCTATTATTATTTTTAATACATATGCACAGTAAAGTATTCATCAGCATATACTTTATATGTACATGTAAATATTTAAAAATATTTGTTGATATATAATTAATACAAATATGAAATTCAGAAAGTATGAGCACATATGTTTATACACACACACACACACATACACACACTCACACACATGGGGCAGTTATGTACCAAACACAGTAAGACCTAGAGCTGGCCCTGATGAAGAATTCTCTTTGCCACCTTGCTTATACGGTATATTTCCCTAGTCCTCCCATAAGATGTATTTTTAGTACAATTGTATTCAAAATGTATACATACTTTATAGTTTATATTGCTTTTTTATTATTATCTTAGCATAAAGTCTCATTTATCACAGTGTTATGTTCTTTAATTGTTGTTTTAGTAAGATCTACCTGATGGTAGAAGAATTAGAAAGGACAAAGTAGCGCCTAGCAGCCCGAGAAGAAACCGCACAAGGTTATGAAACCCAGAGGTTTGATCAAATTGCTGTGCCTTGCACTAAATGAAAATGCCCTGCACATTATTTAATCTATAATACAGGGAAGGATAACCTTATCTTTTGGCTCAGTATAGACATGTATCCATTGGCTTTTATTTCAAATTTGCTGGTAACCCCAGAAGAATGGTAGTTGGGATATGATTTTCAGATGTCCTTTAATCTACTCATCAATAAATTTATGAAGTTATATTATGGTTTGTGCCCAATAAATATTAATAAGGGAAGTTCTCAGAAGTATGAAGAAGGGAGTCTGCCATATTAAATCAGTCACAGAAGGATGGACCTGTCATAGATGAGCAAATCACATTATAGGTTGTAGCGTTTTTCTTTACCACAATCTTCTTCTTATGACTAAGACAGACAGGGAAAGCCTCAGCCCTTACTGTCTTTATCTCTCCTAGGGCCCCAAAGGAAGAAGCCAGGCAACAAGAGGGAAAAACATGAAGAAAAAAACCTTGTGAAGTTTATTGACAAATGATATTGCATGCCCACTTAGTGCCTTGCTAGGGGGAAATATGGCAACTGATGTGTGGAGAGTGAGACTCCACAGATCCGTCCTGTCAGAGGTCAGACACAGAAATCTCAGATCCCACATTCTCCTCTCCTTTCTGGGAGGCGTTAGAAACACCCTGACCATCACAGGCCACCCCAGGGGTGGAACAACAGCAATGCGAGGAAACTGTCCGTGATGCAGGATGCTAAGAGAGACCTGAGCAGAATGGACTGATACCAGCGAGTTAGTATTTGGAAGGTGACCTTTTCTTCTCCCAAAATGATTTTGGTTTGCCAGACTGTTGAATGCTAAGGTTCCCTTCTTTATCAAATCTCAGGAAAAGCACTCAGACTCCACTTTATGTATCTCAAGAGCCGATTTCCACAGAGCTTTCCAATATCTTGCAGTGAGAAAACAAACCATTTGCACTCCTAGCGAGAGAAAACTTCTGGAATGATTATTTTTTTCTACTGTTTCTCCCTCTGCTCAGTAATGATAAGATTATGCTCAGGACAGGCACTTGGCCCAACAAGTAGAGTGTTATTCCCCTTCTCCCTGGGAATGGCTCTGGGTCTCAAGATGTCTGCCCTCTCTGGAGGGAGCCAGCTATGTGTACCTATAATGTGTGCTAGTGAGTGTCTGATCACTGACGTGAATAGGGTTGTGTCTTTATCAACTTTACTCATGACAAACATGAGAAAGACTGTTTCAGGGAAGTCCTCACCCTGCCTGCTGGACCCATATCATCATGGGGAGAAAATGAGGCACCTTGGTAACAGTGCAGCCTTTGAAGAAAAGGGTGCAGGCTAGGGTGACCCCAGACAATCATTGTGCCTGAGCTGTGTGGCATGCAAAAAGTAGGGGGATGGGAGGAGAAAGAGGAGATTTTCTGGGTAAGTTCTGTCTCAGTGACCAAGTCTTTCTGGTCAAGTCATAAAAACCCTCCACTGTGGACCATGAGCCATCCTCTGAATAAATTCTCTTGTGTGAAGTTAGCCTTGAAGTTTTTGGTAAAAGCAATACAGCCTTGAATGACCTAATCTTAAGTCCTTCCCATTATGCCCTTGTGGGTAAGGTCTTTGGGCAAGTATCTTTCTTTACCATGGGAATCAGGTGGGGCAACTTTATATCTGATTACTGGGCTCTAGTTTCCTGTCAGTTTGTGGAATTAACAAACAAGCCAGACATGTCTTGTCAAGGGAACCTGAGTCCTTGCCGTCTGGTGTCTACATCACTTGCCTCATCCAGCCTCTGCTCGTTCACACTGCTTCTGACTCCAGTCTTCATGTGACTTATATACATGCAATGCCTAGACCTGGGCAAAAAGTTTCTGTGATAATGATTTGTTGTAAATTTAATCTGTTCATTATTGGTATCATGTATTCAACTATGTTCCTACCCCCAGCATGGAGTATGAAAATAACTAGGTGATTAAAACGTAGTGCATTCAGCTTTTCTACATTCACAAGTATCATTTCCACGGTTCAAATGAATGCCTGGTCTCCTGTAATTGGCACAGGGCAAGAAGTATACCCACAGTTTCTATCTCTAGTCCCTGTGTGTCTCACACAGAGGTACCTGATACATGGTATTTTAGACCTATCTGTTGAATACGTGAATAAACAAATCTCACAGGCCCTCTTGGTCAAGGTTTTACTGAATGCTCTCTCTTCATCTATAAAATATTTACTAGCCGGTAATCTGATGAGTTAGTCAGCTTTCTATCACCATGACAAAATATGTGGGATAGGAAACTCCAAGTTTTATTTTGATTTTTGATTGATTTGGGGTTTCAGCTTACATCACTTCTCCTTGTTGCTCTTGGGCATTTGGTTAGTTGATGTCCTGACAGAGAACACATGGGGTAGGAAACCTGTTTCCACGATGGCTGAGAGGGGAGCGCAGATTGGGGGCAGGGCTAGAGGGACTAGTAAAGTCCTTCAAATGCATGACCTAACTTCCCTCTGCTAGACTCCCTCTACAACTTAAGGCTTCAGCTTTTAGAGATCACTGGCTACTGAGAGAAGATGCTGTAGGGGAAAGGGAAAGTTTCATATCTTAGTACCTGGCCTTTGTGAAATAGTTAAGATATAAGCCATAGCATCTGGATGGGATGAGGTCTTCTGTGAGAAGAGTACACAGGTCCTGAGCAACACAGCCAAGTTCTTCCAAGTTCAGACTGGATATTGCAGGCCTAGAATAGGTCTAGAATATGGTAACATAACCCACCTCTCTAGCTTAAAATCCTTTTGAGGATTCAAACGTTACCAAATATTGGTGATTTGAGCTATACTTAGCACCTTTGAGACTCCCTAGTCTATGTAAAGAATTATTTCAAAATAAAATGCTTAGGATGAAAGAATGAATGACTAGATAGATTGATGTGTCTGTGTATATGTATGTACATATTTTTAGGCTGTCTTTTTCAAAGTAAAGTTTTTCAGAGAGAAAGTTGTTGTGCTAAAGAGAGAAGATGGTGTAGGGGAAGGAGAAAGTTTCTTTCTTTCTTTTTAGGGAATTCTGTGATTGCTTCATTGTTCACAAGGTCAACATTCCATTCCCCTTCTTACTGAAACCAAATTATCAGTAGCCACTTACCTCACTCACCTCAGCTATGATAATAAAATCATGTCAGGGAAAATCTGATCCACTATAAAGGTTAGAAAATTTTTGTATTTCTCTTTTATTCATGAAAATTGGAATTGGAGGGGAAATATGAGGACCCTGTAGATCACTGAGTCTCAGCATCTCTAAGCATCCATTGCTCTCCTTATAAATCATTGTTAACACACATTACATTTAGCAATTCTTCTAATTGAGCTCTCATCATCTAAAATTATAAATCGCATCTGGTTTCCTATGGAGAGGTAGTTTTTCCTGATTTTATCTTTATTTATTTTCCTTTTAAGAGACTATGAAGATACTGTTTAGCTTCTATTTTTCTCCTGTATTTTTTACCCAATATCTTAATTTTATTCTTACTTGCTTTTCAAAAGCAAAGATCTCAATGTGGTTTTTTTTTTCCTTTTTAGAATCCTTTATGCAGTGCTATGCTCACCATGGTTTTTATTTCAGCTTTTGCTGCTTGTCATTTTCAGTTGCAACCAGATATGTTCCCTTCTGTGACCATGAGGATTGTTATTGAGTAGGAGAGGAAAAAGAATTGTGTCTGTCTGTCTGAGGCTTTACTAAATTGATTCACAAGACACTCTGAACTTGGCATATTGAAGCAGTGGAAACACTGAATACATTTTATCCAGCAGCATTTGGGCTGGGCAGATTCCCAGATGTTGCTTAAACTGCGTTAACTGTTTGATGAATCTTGTATTCACTGCCAAGGAAGGCAACAATGCCAGAGACACTGCCAGTCCTTGCCATATCTTATTTTTTTGGCATGGAGACCTATGAATTCACTCATGAAAGAGTCATGCTCAGCAGCTGGAGAGACAATGGTTAACCAGATGATAAAGAGTGAAGAAACAGGAAAAAAAAAGAAGAAACCAAATCATTATTTTGACATTTCTAGATATCCGATATGGGAATAGCATCGAAGGGACTTTCCTTGTAGGTTACCCTAAGACATCTGTTTTAGCATCCTTGGCAGGACTCTCTGAGGGATGACTAGTCCAAAGTCTCATTAATCTCAGCTTTGCTGCTCCTTTGGAGGGAGGTACAACACATGTGGGTGTGAGTGTAGAGAGTATAAGACCAAACCCACCTCAGCCACTGGCACTAATTGGCTCCCCTGGGAAGACCCAAGAGAAGCTGTCAATCTTGAAAACTGTTTTTGTTTGTGATTTCTTGCGATTTCTCCTGTTACTCCTTCCCCACATCCATCCACACTGCCTCTTTTTCTTGTACAAATAAATGGTTGTTCCCAAAATACAAATAATTAGAAAATCAGGGTATACCTCATATGGGACCCAACCCCATTTCCTTCACTTTCCTGTCCTTCCTCCATTCTAGCCGTGATTGGAAGACAATCCCTGTTCTTTGAGAGGATGCTCTCCAAAGTATAGCTGACATAGTTCGAAAGATTGCCTGAGAAATCAATTGGAACAGCACTCTGGCCCAGGGTGTTATAGAAGGTGATTTCTGGTTTCTCTAAGAATGGCTTTAATTCTACTCTTTTGAAAATAGACAGTGATCTTAATCCCACTCTTTATTACATCGTTGTATTTAAAGGTTAGATTATGGGGTAAGGGAAACTGCATTTGAAGGATTTGTAGTATAAAATAGAGGCTTTCTGTGATCCTGGGGAAGATAATAATGATAATAATAACTACTATTTAATGAGCAATTACATGTGAATTAACTACTCTGATCCTCTTTCATTGGGTGATACAATGCCTCAGGGAGAATTTGTTCAAGGTCTCAGACAAGTACAGTGTCAGGATTTGGTCTTAGGTTTGTCTGACTCCAAACACTTGTGCTCTTAACTGCCATACTGCACCGGCCTTTGGTTTAATTTCTGTCTGGGCTCATTTTGCCCAATGTACAAAAGTATTTTAGTTAGTGACCTAACCTGGCAGGCATACCTTGCAGTATTTGAAGAGCAAGAACATCTCAGGTTAGTTGACTAACTACACTGTTGTTTTGCTATTAATGTGGTATTTTTCAGGTGTAGCTCTTGTCGCTGAACCCAGGGGATAATGAGTTTTTTGAGTGCTAAGGGTGTGTTAGAAGAACTTTAGCTTAAGTGTAACATTCTCCTGATCTTTCTCACAGGGAGATAGATTAGAGTTTACTAGAGAGATTTGGAGAAAGCATCTTTCTTCCTGGATTAGATAGACTAAGCTGTGTTCTGTCCATCCTGGGTTTGGGGAGCTTCATTTCTTCCAGTCAGTATGGCATGTAGGATACAAGGTTAAATGACATTCAAGAGAATAACTAAGTTCAGAAATATCATTTTTTTTTTGAAATATCGTTTGTTTCAAACACATTTGAAGCCCAGGAAATTAGCAGTTTCTTCTTTCTGAGCACAATTTAAGAAGCTTATGTTTGGGGTAGTACTTATAAAAGAACTTAATCCTGATCAATGAAAATTGATTTTTTTTCAAAAAAAAAACATTACAATCTTTAAACTTGAGGCATTCTCTTTAGGTTGTAAGTGCTAAATGCACCTTTCTCTTTGGCTTCCTGATGAGCAAAATTAAGTAGGGGCCATCCGTGCTAAGTAATTCAGATCAGCCCCAAGCACTCCTCTGCCTATTTCAATTGAGAGGGAGTTGATTGCTGTGCTGCTTTTAATGGGATAGAAAGGTAGGTCACTGAGCTACATCTTGATATTTCTCTAAAGTCACCTTAGAATCATACCTGCTTCATGGCGGATTTTTAAAAATGAGCTTGAGGAAGGTATATAGGAGAGAAAAGGAATCATCGTGGAGTATGATTTGGAGTGAAAAAAACTGATTCTGAAAATCTAAGTTCAGAGGTTATGTAGAACCAACCCTTTTCTATAATGTAGTTTGAGCAACCACTTCTGTTCTGCAATCAGGTTGTTTCTATTGCATGGAGAAGTGGGGTACAAGTGTACATTGAGAATCCAAATCATGCTTCAGCTACAATGTTTGTCGTCTCCTGTTATAATCTGTGCTCAGAGGAAAAATTTACACTAGCAAAGAACTCAATGTCAAAGTTTCTTTTTGGGTTTTCTTTCATTTTTATGTCTCCCCATAGGTTAGATGGAAATTCAATCAACAATAAAATAACTGGACATTAAGATGAAATAGAGAAAGGGGCAGTCTCTGGTCCAAGTACAGGCGGGAAGAACATTTGGCCACTGACTCACAGCCTGTATAGAAAGGTTAGCAATGACTTTAAAATTTTATCTAGTCTATCTCTTTTCCTTTGGGTAGAAGTGTTCTTATACTTTCCCAGCAGATGATAATCTGTCCTGTATTTTAATGAAACTTCCAATGTGGAGGACACAGGCTCCCTGAGGAACTCATTGTGAAGTTAGATGGCTATCTGAGTCAGGTTTTGTGGTCTATTTTTACTGTTTGTGCTCTCCATGGGGATGATCAACTTTTTGTAAACAGGATTGAATCTGTATAAAACCATTTTATGTGGCACTTCAACAGTTTGACAGATATTTTTGAAACACAGCTACCATGGGGATCAACTAATCCAATCCCTTCATTGGAACTAGTTAAAGTCTTCTGCCATCCAAATGAAGGTTTCTGGGCTCCTTCTTTGAAATTCATGTTGTATTACTGACTCAGTTTTCCCCATTCCTTCCCACTTTTGTGATCGACATCTACCATTATTAGTATTTCATCTCCGTGTTAAAATCATGTTGGCTCTTTCAGTCTATAATCAAAATACATGGCTATTTTTCTTTTAGTAAACAGATTCTCTTTTCTATTAGTTGATTTTGTTTTGGGCATTTATATACATGTATACATCCTCTACATGAATGCAATACAATCTAATTACCCTTCTCTTCCACCACTGTGTCCAGGGTGAATGCAGAGGCTCATAGCTACTCAAGAAGGTGAGAATCAATGATAGTTGAATGCTAAGTTCTAGATAAGACACTTAGAAGGCTTGTTTTCAAAATCAAAAAGTGGCTATTACCACTGGGCATGGAGTCGCACTTCTGTAACTCTAGGACTAGGAAGATTGAGGCAGAGTGACCATAAGTTTAAAGCCAACCTGGGATGCTTACTGAGACCTTGTTTGAAAAGGAAAAAGAAATGGATAAGGGGAGGGAGAGAAGGAGGAAAAGGGGAAGAAAAAGAAAGATTTTGATGAGTGGTACCTGGTATTGATGGAAAGTAAGAGCAACAAGGAAATGTCTCCATGGCTTGGGCTGCTGTGCTCCTTCTGAAACTACTGCTCGGGGCTATGATTTGCTCAATAAACCTGAGCCTCAGTTTATCACTATCAGATGACTGTCCAGATCATAACCAACTTCTCTGACATGCTTCACATCAGGTATTAGCACATGCACAAAAACAATACCATTTATAAAACAGACAGACAAGGCGTGGAAGAAGATGAAGTCAAACTCAAGAGAGTTCTCTATGGAAGTACTTGGCTTCACATATTCTACGTTAATAATACAAAATGTACATTGTGGAGCGTCAAAATTTAAGCAAGTTCCCCCTAGTGACTTTTAATATAAAGCAGAACAGGTCTTGTTATGTTACGGGATTTTCACACACATCTTGTTGTTGATCTTTCCCCAAGCCTCTGCTCTCTCCGACTGCTCTCCCTGTCCTCTCTCCACCTGCTTCCTTCTGCTCCCATGACACACATATTCTGATTTCATTACTCTGTTTTAGAAAGATGTCTTTCCCTGTTTTAAAATGTCTGCTCGGTGCCATCTAGCTTGACCAGATCATTGGAGAAGCAGAAGGAACTGCTCCTTCCTTGGTGTCTATTCAGTGTTGTGGCAGAATCTAAATTCCTGCATACGGCCCTCACTTTGTACAGTTCACACCTTTCCATTTGCACCACTGAGTGCTTCAAGGGGCGGGGTCTTCCTTATTTGTGTGTAAAGATGCATTAGTCTAATGCTTGGTTCAATGACCAATGGTTGGTCACACTAACGAGTGGCTCAAATTTTCCGCACACGGAAAGAGCCACCTCAAAAGTTTTTGAACTCCCTGCAAAGAAAGTACTATTTTAAGTTAATTTTTGAAATGGGTTGAGTTTATAATCAAAATGACAGATGAGGAGTTTCTAAAGGTTGTAAAGATAGTTCAAGGATAAAACTAGTTATAGACAGCCAGATGGAGTTTTAAGAAGGCCAAAGTTCAGGTTTGCAGGTCTCTCTGACTGGCATGTTTTCTAGGTCTGGATTAGTTCTGCTATTATCTTGAGTCCAGATTCTGTCAGCAACTGTAGAATTGTTACTTCAGGAAATTCACCTGGATTACTAGTATCCGGGGAAGGAACACAGGCCCCCGGAGATTGGCTTCATCTTTCACCTTGTACAAGGCCACCATACGCACATGAATGCAATTCATCTAATTTATGATGAGTCTACTTTGCTATTGCATTATCCTCTTGTATTTTTATATGCTCCTGGAGAGTGTGAAATATGCCTCATATGTAATTATCTCTCCTCAGGTAGCTAGTGTTTTGTGATCATAGGGAGAACTCAATAAATATTTTCTGAAAAAATAAAAAGATGAATATGGTAGCTCAGACATTTTTCCAATTTAACATCTGAAGATGGAGGTAGTAAATATGATGAAATTATATTAATCAGAAGCTTGTGTTTACACAGTAGAGAAAGCAAGAAAAATACCCATAATTTCACCATCAAAGTCTACCCACTGTTGCAGTGTCGGACTGGATGGGGGAGATGGTTCAATGTGTGAAGAACTAGCTATACAAACATGAGAAGTAGAATTTTATCCCTAAGTCCCGTAGGAAGAAAATCCAGGCTTGGTGGCACATGTTTATAATTGAAGTACTAGAGGGGAAGAAACAGGGTGGATCCCTAAGGTCCACCATTGAACCAATCTAGTCTCCCTTGGTGAGCTGTAGGTCAGTGAGACCCTGTCTTAAACCAAACCCCACCCATACAGGGATAGATAATGTCTCCCGCATAACCCACAGCTAAGTTTGTCCTTTGGTCTCCATACATATGGGCATGTGCACAGCATATGACTGTACACCCATGTACATAAGCACTTACACTCACATAAAGATATTAGATTATTTCCATCTATAAGCAGTTTATATAAAACATATCTTTATTTGTAGTAACCATAATATGTGTGCAAGTTTGTGTCTTGAGATTTTTTATTTGAAATTAAAATATTCATAAAAATCATATATACTATCTTGTTCTGGTTTAATTCTACAATAACAAGGAAAAAACCCTGTTGATGCCAAGAACATTTTCAGAAACAGAATATTTACTTGAAACTACATGGTTTCTTTCCTTACTTAAAAATTTATTTTATTGTTTTAGTCTATCTATCTATTCATCTATCTATCTATCTATCTATCTATCTATCTATCTATCTATCTATCATGTGTCTGTGCACATGCATGTGACTGTGTGTGTTTTTGTGCACAGTGCCTACAGAGATCAGCAGTGGATGTCAGATATTTCTAGAATTGGAGATTCAGGTGATTGAGAGTTGCCCAATGTGATTTCTGGGACCTGAACTTGGGTCCTCTGCAAAAACACCACGTTCATTTAATCACTAAATCATCTCTCCAGTTCCAGATTTATTTTATTCTTAATTATGTGTACGCATGTGTTTATATGTGACTATAAGACCATGTGAGTGCAGGTGCCCAGGAGTCTAGAAAAGGACATTTGACACCTGGACCTGAAGTTAACAGATGACTTTTAGCCAACCAATGTGGGTGCTAGAAACCAAATCAGGGTCCTTTGTAAGTGCAGTGTTTATATTTAATTTCCAAGCTATTTCTCCAGTCTCCAAATGCTATTTTTTTAATAAATAAAAAAGACAGAATCTCAATATGTAGTCCTGGCTATCTTGGAACTCACCTGACTGGCCTTGAACTCTGGGAGTGCTGACATTAAAGGTGTGTACCACCATGCTCTGGTGGATGGTTTTCTTAAGTGCTAATTCTTTTATTATCATATTTATTAAATTTTCCCTTGTTTTATTTAAATATTTCTTTTCCACATAAAAGGCCAGATTAAACAATTTAGACACAGAGAATGTCTTGGTTTTCCTTTTGACTATTTTCAAACAACAAGTACTTACTGCCAAACAGCTTTTAAGAATTTTGTCCAAATATTTTCTCTTTATAGTAATGCATGTCTATTTCAAATTCACTGTGTGTGTGTGTGTGTGTGTGTATGTGTGTGTGTGTGTGTGTGTGTGTGTGTGTGCGTGTGTGTATAAAACCTTGACTGATTAACTTAAATGGAAAAAAATTTCCAACTTTGTTTATTTTTTGAAGGGAGGTTGAGCTTAATGTTTAGGTCTAGTTTTTTCTAATACATTTATTATTTTTGTTCTTTTATGAATTGTTCTCTCGTGTGCTTCTATGTACTTTTCTTACCAAATTGGTTTGTTATTTTATTTTATAAAGTTTGTTATGTCCTGCAGGCATGGTCACTTTGCCTTAGCAGACACTCATGAATCTTTTCTGAAGCCTGGTAAACCCAGTGGCAGCTGGCAGCCACAGCAGCTGCTTGGTGAACTGTTGCAATGCAGCTCTGAGTAAGCTGGGTTACTAAACGGTCCCTCTTCCTGTTCTGTCTTGCACAAGTGAGGCTTGACTGCTGGGGTCTGTGACAGTCATCAATCTTTTCGTTTGTCTCGGCTATTATTAGACAGGTCCAAAAAGGGCTGGGGGAGTTGGTGCTGTGAGCATATTCAATTTGTGTTGCTCTTTGAACTTTGAAATATTGCCACTGAGTCAATATGGCTTGCTCCTCACTTGAGCAAATTGCCAACAGCTTGTGTGTGGCTCCGTAAGAATAATGAGAACCTCATTTTAGGAGAGGGGACAGATTGTGTCTGTACTTGGCAACCCACATCCTGCTGCAGCTGGGATTGCTTGAGACTCTCCATGGAGCAGTGGGCTCCTCCGACAGAAAAATGTCCACTTTCTGAGGAGCTGTTGAGTCTGTTAGCGTCTGACAGGAACCCCTTCTGTAGCCCGACATTCCTTCCCAAACCACTGGACGTGACAAAAGTCTCTTTTCATCATTTTATCTGAGAACTAAATGCTAAATGCCTTTAGTCACACTGTTAGCTAAGGCTCCTTCATATAACAAGCTGTATTTAAAAATCTACGTCAAAACATATGGGTAGTATCTTTATAGGTTTTTTTAATGTACTTTTATTTTACGAGTATGAGTGTTTTGCCATCACGTATGTCTGCACACTTTGTGAATGTCTGGTGCTTTGGAAGCCAGAGATAGAGCCAGAATCCTGGGACTGAAGTTACAAATGTCTATGAGCCATCATGTGGATGCTGGGAATAGAACCCAGATCCTATGGGTGAGCAGTCAGGGCTCTTGACCTGTGAGCTATCTCTTCAGTATTTTTAATACTTAAAAAAAGAAAAACCTTATGAAGTAAAAGGAACCTAAGGTATGAAAATTATTCTATAGTAAAGAAAACAAAGACTTTTCACCCAAGAGCAAAGGTTTTAGACAGAATTAGTAAAAAAGAGATAGAAATCACCTCTGTCTGGAAACCACAAAGAGCCCCTCTTCGTTATTTAGATCCAGATTTCATTTTTTTATAAGTTTACAATGCCTCCTTGTTACTCATAGGATTAAATTTAGAGTCATCTTGGCCATATTGTCTATGCAAATTTCATTTCTCTTTTATAAACAAGCATTTACACATAAAATTCTATGTATTTCAAGTGTATGGTTTGCTGTTTTGACGAACGTATGCATTGTGACGGCATCGACCACAGAGCAGCTAACTGGAGGACTCCTGATCTCAGTGTCATTGCTATCTGTTTGTATGTTTTTGAACGCTTCAGCACTGCTAAATATTTTCTAGTCAGCTTTCTTGGTTCTACCTCAGGAAGCTTGCACGTATACTCTGCAGGAAACAAACCTACTCCAGGCTCTGTCTGTGTGATTAACTTCTTCAGACATCTACCTGCTGTTCAGTAATCTCCTCCAGTTTTGCCTCCTAGACACTATGTCAAGTCAAGTATCCACAGTAAATCTCTCTATGTTTTATGTGTGTGTACTGTTATTGTCTAGAAATGAAAATTCATTGTATTTGATTAACAATACAGCAATATCTGGCTGTAACATTTTCTAACCTGACCCTTGCTATCAAAACCTCTAGATAAAAGTTGGATATTTTTGGTCTCTTTTAGCCCCTTGTACTTTATAGGGAACAGAACGCTAAATACTTCACAAGACTATGAAGACCAGGAATTTTTTCATGCATTATGGAGTCAGTAGTAATTATTTGGCATTTTTCTCCTAACATATTAAACAGATTTCCGTGACAATCATATTTGTAGTGTATGGAAGGACACATGAGCTTTTTATTAATTTCGTATTTTAGATTATGTCAAAGACACATAAAATAGATTTCTATCTTGTGGAATGGCTCCTAATCTTCAAGGAAGTGATTGGAAAAGCATTTTAAATGATAGTTTCAAATATCCAAAGAGGCCACAATTGGCAAATTTTTTAAAAACTATATACAAATAATTGTAGCTATACTATTTGAAATAACATCCTTGTATCATGGTGGCTATGTGAAGGAAGAAGGTTATGTTAGTCTGGAATGTACCTTCGTAGTTAGAGTTCTTCCCTAGTGTGTACAAGACTCTGGGTTTGATCCCTAACACTGAAAATAAAATAAAAATAATGACATGTAGATTGAACCCTGGCAGTTTAGGAAGAGAACAACTTGGAGGAGACCAAGTTGAGATCCTGGGAAGCTATCTAAAAAAGTGAGAAATTAGTCATGAACAATTATTATGCAATGTGAGGGAGAAATACCTTACAAATTACAAGTTAGTATTGGAGTTAGTGATGAGAGAGTAGAATATCTATTCTCTCTGATCTCAGCTAATGACACAATTCATCTTTATCCATTGGTCTGAAGAGGCAGTCTCTATACTCAAAGGAAGGAGAAAGGTCAAAATTGAAGTTCCTGAGATAGGGAAAAAAGCTTAAATGAAGGTGGCACTTGTTGTCTTTAGGAAGTTTTGGGACTTGACTGCTATTCTTCAGATCTGAGAGAAAGAAACACACCATATACTAAAAAAAAAAAACCCTCAGTATGCATTAACAGCTACACCAACACAGCACTTGCCACAAGCCAGAAACTGAATTAAATGTTCCCTGAAAGCCTTTTCTCTAATTTTCCAGCAGTCTAATAACATAGACTCCACAGTAGTCTCACTTTACAGATTAATAACCTGAGGCAAAGGTTCCTAAAATTTACTTTTTTAAAAAAAAATTCAAAACCATGCACCCCGTTATCGGTTAACAGATTGCATTCTTTCTTTGGTACCTATGAAGCATTGGTTTGACAACCTCAGTTTATACAAAACTCTGCAGTGCTCATAGTCTTTATATAAAGTAACATCATATATGCATATCACTTATGGACAATCTCTTGTGTAATCCATATCATCTGTGGATTTTTATAATACCTCATGCAATGTCAGTAGTGTATAAACAACTGTCATCCTGTACTCTCAGGCAATAATCACAGCAAGAATATTTATGTTCAACACAAAGACAAAATATTTGAAAATTCATAGAAATCCATAGTGAGTTGTGGATATAGATTGAAGGCATACATAGGGCCAGTTATATGTCGAAGTATCACATTGTATATGTCATAGTCTATGTTGCTAACAACTACCTCCTATTTCTTACCTTTTAATTTTTTCATATGGTTTTACATACAGTTTATCTAGATGGTTTAAGATAAGCGAAATCATGGCTGCAAGATTACACTGAGGGACACAATTCTGTGCTATTCTTCAGTACTCTGAGTTAGTGAAAGGCACACTGGGTTGAGTATCGAGATGAATGGATACTCATAGCAGATATGCATTCTCTAAGTTTGTAAGGTGCTTTACATTCTTGAAGGCTGCACTGGATCAGCTGACACCTTTGGATATCTATAGAACAGATTCATTTCTAGTTGTGCACTGTTGAGTGCAGGGATGCTGGTACACATATGAATACATGTGACCAACACACTTAAAATAGTATAATAAAGGCATGAATGGAAGTGATCTTCTCTTGTCTCAGTATAAATGCGGATATTTCTGTTGAACCTTGGACCTTGAAGTCATCAAGGGATTGCAGGAAAGAAGTGACCACTATTCTCCCATGTGATAATATTCCTCCTACGAGAAACATCAGTATCTTTACTTTGAAAATGGTGGTGTATCTCTGACTCTTTGACCTGCTCTTTGTACACTTTTCTCCCTATTGGTTGGCTTGTCCAGCCTTGATATGAGGGCTTAGCCTCTTCTTATTGCATCTTGTTGTCTCTTGGATGCCTGTTCTCTTCTGAAGAGGAAATGGAAGGGAATGGAGCTGGGAGGAACAAAATGAGGGAAAACTGGTCTGAATGTAATATATGAGAGAAAAATCTATTTTCAATAAAAAAGACTAAAAAGAAAATTGTATACTTCTCTGCTTCTCACCACTAAGGAAAAATAAACATAGAGGTATATAGAAAGAAAAGATATGTATGATACAGTCTTCTGAGAATCAAGATTGATCAATAATGCTTTCAGAAATAGGAAGCATTCTTAACATATGGCCTTGTGGAATTGGCAGCTTATCATACCATACTTTTCTATAAGTGATTTATCACTGGATCAGGTTCTCTTTGCTCTGTCTTGTTATTATAGGTTATCTGAGAAAGATACTTTCAGAAATATCGACAGATGTCTTTGAATTATTATTTTGGAACCCATAAAGACATTTTTCTCCCTTTGGTTTTAATGTCCTTAACTTCAGCACTAACACAAAGCGTTTTGGCTGCTGGGTATTGTCTGAACATCTATAATGGTAGTGAATAATATTAATTAAGAAGGCTATGCTTTTAGCCTCACAGTTCTCTGGCTCCAAGAGCTGTTTTCAATAAATTCACTGCCTGGGATTATTTTCTTTTCATTGTAAAATTGAGACAGGCTCACAAGCGTGGAATACCTTCCAATTTTTCAACGAAGCAGGCTCAGTCCTTCAAAGGCTTACCAATTGAGCTCAAGGGAAGTGACTTATTCTGCTGGGAAAAACATTTTTGGCTTATTGTTATTTTAATTGCATACAGGAGACCACAGAGGAAGAGATGAGGTAGCAAAGACCCTTAGCTAGGCTGGAGGATGACTTGTATGTGTGGAACTCTGTGCTAACGGAGAAAAAGGACAAAAAATACATTTACTTAGAGCCTCTGGGGCAAGGTGCAAAGCGCCTAGGCTGGAAGGACAGAGATTAAGAACGCCAGTGCTTGAGATCTGCAGGGTGACAGTCAGCAGCAGGGCCTTGGACCTTTTTTGGTTAGTGTCCTGCCACCTGATTAGTTCCGACTTGACTTTGAGTTCTAATGTCCTTTTGGTTATCTGTCTGTCTGTCTGTTTATTTATTTATTTAGGTTTTTGGTTTGTTTCATCTATGTCCTTAGCGTATAGTAACCCATTTCCCATTTGCTGGTGATTTCTTTCTTTGTGGTTGGGTGATTTTTGAATTGACTTTGTCTATCAGATATATACAGTCACCAAAATAGGAATTATCTCTTCAAAGCTTTAGACATGTCCCAAGTGGTGGTGGTGCTGGTGGTGGGGTGTCAAAGCAAAACTGAAGTCTAAATAAACTGTTTCAGTTAGTAATCTCCCAAATGCTGAATATAAATAGAAAATAAGGCCTAGGTATGGTATAAGCAGTATTTCAAATTTATCCACTTGTAAGGATCAGTGTAGAGTGATCATTCCCCAAACCACACACACACACACACACACACACACACACACACACACACACACACACAAGCTTACAAACACACACACAGAACAACCAAGAGTGGACTCAACAGGTTGCTTCTGTAGATATTTGGGCATACACATATATAAATGTGACAATAATAAAGAAAAATATAAGATCAATTTGAGAGTTGGGGCCAGACATGGGAGGGGTTTGAGAGAGGGTAACTGGGAGGGGCTGTAAAGAGGAAAGGGATGGAGGGAAGTGACATAATTGGATTTCAATTAAAAGCACATGAGATAAATAAATAGAAGAAATTACCTAGAGGTGAGAAAATTGTATTTTCATATACACCAGACTGAGAGAAATCAGTGTCTTTCTGCCTCCTGAGCGTGGGCGTTAAAGGTCTCTGCCACCATACCTTGCTATTTTCATGCTTAAAAGTGTGGTTACATTCCCCAGCTCACCTCTTCCATTTTAGTTTAGATATCTATTTGCTATCATTTGAATATGGTTAGTGCTCCAAGAGTCCAGGGTATTTAAAGTTTGGAATGTGGTGTTGGAATGTGGTGGAACATTTAGGAGATAGGATCGGAGAGGAAGTTCTTAGTTCACCAGAGAGATACGAAGTAGTTTGAGCTTTCAATATGATCCCTTTGCAAAGCTTTTTTATTTTTTTGAAAATGATGCTAGCAACTTGAATTTTCATGAGAAGATTATTCCAACAAGAACAAGCCTGGCATATCCCATGCTCTTTCTCTCTGGTTTTATTTGGGATGTGACTACTGGTTTCTGTCATAGGCTTTGCCTAGAATGTGCAGAAATCCCCTGACCTTACTAGAGGCTGAAGAAGCAGATTTGCCTCGCCTTGGACTCTTATGCTAAAAAATTATCTAAAGAAACTGCTTCTTCATAAATAGACCACGATGGCTGTTTTGTTATGCAGTGATAAGCTGACTAATACACCATACAATTAAACACTCTGCTGTGATAATTAAAGTTAAGAGTAAGAAGGCCTAGGGATAGAAAGTCCCTTGTGCCCAAGTCTCAGAGTTTCTTTGAGCCTGGATTCAAACTGTTGTCTGCTTGGTGATGTCTCTTCACTGTCTCTATAGATAAAGATATGTATCCCCATGAATTAAGGCATATAAGATGGCATATAAGAACATGCTTTATGTGGCATGAGTATTCAAATTAAATTAGTACAGTGTGGTTGTTGTATCATTTGCAAAGAACAACAGATCATATTATGCAAGCAAAACTATCTCTACTGCAAAGTTGTTTTTTTTTTCTTTTAACATTGACTCTGGTTTTCAGTACAGTAAATGTGTTTAGTGATAGCATCTGTGTTCCCAGAAACGAAAACTGAAAACTTGCAGTCATTTGGGTCAGAGTACAAGTCTGAGCACTGAGAAATCTTCCCTTTCTAGCGGGAGGAAGATGGTCTGAGCGCTGAGAAATCTTTCCGCTTTAGTGGGAGGAAGATGGTCATACAAAGCTAGTCCAAATTTCTCTTATATTATCTGGTCTTATAAATGCTTTGAGTAGTGCCGCAAGTTATGACTGTCATTTCTAGCCTTTCAAGTGCGAATATGACTTGAGATCTATTTTAATTTCCTAGAATATTAAGATCTGTGGTTCTGCTGTGTTTACGAGCAGAAGAGAAATAGGAACATATTTGGATTTGGGTTTTCCCCATTTCCAGTGCAAATGAGTTATTTTTCTTTCATAAAAAGGTGTGCCTACTTACACACCTACAGTGTGCCTTTTTCAAAGAATGGCTTTTGAATATTCATGCAGATTTTATTTCTTATGACCTTATGTAGGCTCTGAGCTGTAAAATCTAAAGCGTGTGAGTTTTTGTAGTGGAGCAGTAATTTTGTGACATTTGAATGCCATGCCTTCTCCTTAGCCAGTTTGCATACTGCATGCATACTAAACTTGAGGATTTTTTTTTTCTGAAGAGAACACAAGATGGGTTGCTGGCTGATTGTGACATAACTGGTCACTCTGAACCAACTGTATTTTATAAGCTTTTCTGTCTTGACTGGCCCATCCTACTGAGAACCAGACGAGCATTTCGGTCATGCCAATTGCACCTCAGTTAGCAGGTTGCCTCCCTATTACTTTGACCTGAGTGCTTAATAGGAGACACCTCATCTTGCATGAAGATGTAAGGCAAATGGGGCTGGAAGCTGCGGAAACTGCACTCACGTGCTTCTAAGCTGTGGTCAGCTTCTCCCTGAAGGGTTGTAATCTCCCGAGCAACTTCCTTTTGTGGGGAGTAGCAAAGTGTAGAAACGCCCGCCAGAGTGGCCTCGCTGCAGGAACAGGGTTAGGAGCTGTCTTTCTCAGAAGAGCCACCTTGCCTGGCAGTAGACCAAGGATGGCCCTTTCCTGTCTTGACGCAGGCCCCGCCTCCTTGTCAGTTAACAGTCTGGGAAGAGACTCAAAGCACAGCTGTGGCTGTTGGTGCCACATGTCCCCTCTCTCGTGGTGCTTCTTACATGGTGACTGCCAGCTGTAGGTGATCAGGTATGCTGCCCCTTTCTTGAGGGCACAGGGACAAGAACACAGGGATCAGTCTATGGACCAGGCAAAGGCAGAGTTTGGGGAGGGGGGGGTCTGTGTTTATGAAGATTAAGACATTTCTACTTGAAATTAGAAGCAGATAGACAAGATGACTTTGATAACTGTATCAGGTATGCTCAATCAATAGAAGCCTGGGAATATACTTGTTTAATGAGAATGAATTGATGATAAAAAAATGTCTTAGAAAGAAATATTATAATGTTGTTGAATGACTTGGGAATGTCTAGGCTCTAATCTGTTTCTTTTGCTATACTCTTGAAGTAGAGTTACTGAAGTTATCTCCAGAGAGAGGCGATATCTCCTAAGGTTCTGTGTGCTTCTTTTCCCATGGATGTTTCAGTAGTTTCTCTTTACCGAAAATACAAGTTCTGTGGCTACTCAAGGACTTCCCATCTCCTTAGGAATGAGTCAAGACATTCTTACTGCGGCTGGCGTGGTATTCTTTGGTTTGATCCTGACCCCCCTCTTTCTCACTTTGCCACACTCTTACTCTCAGGGACTTCATTCAGGTCCCCCCGACTTCCCTGCTGTTCCTTGAAATATGCTGTGCACACTCCTTCTCAGCGTCTTTCCACCTACATTTCCCTCAATTAGAATGTTCTTCCTCCAGATGTCCACATGAGTCATTTCCTCATGTCCCTCCTGTCTCTGTCCAAATGGCACTTTAGAGGAAGGCTTTCTATGGCTGTGCTGTCTAAAATAACACATCCACACATGCCCCATAACTTCCCTTCCGCTTCAACCCTGACATCTTCCTCCTGGCTCTTAGGACTAATGACTGCCACGTTCTATTAAATGGAAGCACCAGAAATTGTCTCTTAGTGAGTCAGAAGCTGAATGTGTACCATTTTGTTATATGGTTATATGGTTGAATCTAAACTGAATTTGTTAATTGGTTTGTTACTTCCAAACCTTCTTTTCATGAGTCCTGACATTTGTTTTGATTTTGTTCACATCTCTAGTACGTAAAACATAGCAGGCATTTAGAAAAGTTGCTTCGAATGAGTGTAAATGAAGATGCTAACTAGTGGGAATTGCCGGTAGTAAACAGAGGAAACTTAAATAGTAAGTCATTTCTGTATGTGCAATTAAGAGGAGACTCCAGAATAAACGGACTTTGGAGAGAATGTAAAAAATTTATGAAGGATTTATTTGAAGCCAAGTGAAATGTAGTTTCTAACTTGAGGTCTGGGATGTTTATGGACTTTAGTTAATTATAGTTTTCTGAAATTGTGACTGTAAGCCTTTTTATTTTTGTGTGTGTGTGTATCCATGTGAATGTATGGTGTGTTTGTATGGGTATCCATGGAGGCCAGGAGAAGGTACTGAATCTCCTGAAGTTGGAGTTACAGGGCTTATGAACCAGAGCTTTGGAAGCCAAACTTAGGTTTTCTGGAACAGTAGCGTGTGCTCTTAACCACTGAGCCATCTTTCAATCCCAGCATAACACTATGATAATATAGCTCTGAATTGAGAGAGTTTTGCAATTGGTGAATTATAGGGATTAATCTTGCCAATTGTGATAAAGTTCATTTTTGGGGGAAGGGGATCCAGTTTCAGCCCTGTTGTAAAAATGTGATGCATGGTTTAAAATACCAACCGCACTGTATTCAGGGCATTAGACAGAAGAGACAAGCTGTCCTATGCACATGTGGTTGTGAAAGGAAATAAAGACATTCCCCGAGTCAGAAATAAAACTGGAAAAGAAAACGAAGTCTTTTCAGCTGATGCTGAGTCTCTTTGAAAGGTGGCGTTTGTCCCACCTGCCAAGAACTGGGTTTCAAACCTGAAGTATAGATAAGAAATGCAAAAATCAGATTGTGGATTAGAACACAGACATTTAGTATACAGTTGTAACCTTTTAGCAAGAGGGACTAGGGAAATAGCCTTCTGTACAACTAGACAACAAAGTCATGCCTTACAAAGTTATATAGTCCACAAAGAACTTGGCTGTAGATTTGTACTTCTTGTGGAGTTAGAATTTTAATTCATATGTAAAAGAAGAAAAAAAAAACACCTCAGTTTGAAAGACTAACCACAAAGGCTCAGGTTTCTAACATGCCTAAGGTATTTAGAAAAATTACTGCAAGCATCATGGGAGAGATATAGCGTTGAACCGAGCTTTACAAGGTTTCTACGGATAAAATACCTTTGAAAGACTAACTCTTAATCATAAAACACACAGTAAAAAAACCTACCATAAAATCTAGCGTAGCAGAGTGAGGTCATCACAATCTAGCATCTTCAAATGTCACAGAGATCATATTAAACAACATTGAAAATGAACATAATGAATGACTTATAAATATATGGAAAACTAAAACGTTCCAAATAAGAGCTAGAATCCTCCAAATGAAAAGTAATGAAGCAGAAGTTGTAGGTTCTTCATAGGTAAAGCAAGAGTGAGCCTTCAGTGCAACAACAGAGAGGCTGCAGAAGATGAGGAGCTTAGAAATACAAAGGGGGAAGAACCACGTAAGAAGTTGTGAGGCTTTTCAGCAAGTCTTCAACAAGCCATCTAGGAGGCAATATCTGCTCATAGTACACATGAATGAACAACTTTAAAAAGGCCACTGATATCTCAGCTGATTAACACAGATGTAAACAATTCATAAGTCAAACAAGAGTGAGTAAAAAATGGAAAATAGTTCCAATGAATGCTCATTTTTAACTCATGGAAAATTTAGGGGAAGTAACAGAGGTGATAGAAAATGACAGCCTTGCATATGTGGATTTGGAGTGAAAAGATAAAGGCATGAAGATTAGGAGGCTTAGCATCCAATTCTAGAACTTAGAAAGCACACAGGCAAAAGTAAACAGAAAAATATCCAAGGGAGAATGTATGTACTAATAAAATAGAAACCGAAACTCAAATCCAATTTCTGAAAGTCATTCTGCGAAATAGGGTGGCTTATAGTAGATTTGAGCAAGAAAAAAGCTGGTGATAATATGTCGGAGGTGATGCTTTTAATCTGGTGCATCAGAGTGATAACACCTAGCTTGTTTATAGTCAACTGGTGGCCGTCAGGATTACTGAATGGAAAGGAGGAAATAGAGGCAGAAGGCAAAAGCAGACACTAAATTATCATTCATTAAAAACAAGAGACCTTATAGGAAAACTATTAGAAATAATGCAAATAGATTCAGGATAAAGTGATAGATAAAAAAAGCATTATTTGTATATTCCAGAAATAATTAGAAAAATCAGCTTTAAAGGAGATATTACAGGTGCTAGTGAGCACTAGCTATGCAAACATGGAGACTCGGGTTCAGTCCCCTAGAATCCATGTGAGGAGACTCGAATTACTGCCCTGTGCCTGTAATTCCACTACTATGGAGATGGAGTAGGAGGAACTCTGAGGCTTCTCAGCCAGACACTCTAGAACCCGAGTTCTAGGTTCAGCAAGGGAGTCTGCCCCTACCCCCCAAGAAGATGTAAAATTATGGAAGGGAGTTGACACTGATCTCTAGTCTCTACATGCCTGTGCACATATGTTCATGCCCCATCCTCCAACGGGTGCACATAATACACAATAAAACAGAAAACATTAAAAAACAGGAATAATATTAACAAAAATTACAGGAATGTATAAATAAATGAACTAAGCTAAGTATGGAAGTTCCTTTCAGATGAAATTGGGAAGGGTTTAGGTAAGACATGTGGAACTTAAATAAATGTAAATGTATACCATAGTTAAAGTACAGTGACTAGCGTACACAGCCCAGCCCCGCCTGTATTTACGTACATTGTTTGTCTTCTGCTGCTTGATTGTCTGTCCTAGAAAAATTTGCTTTTAGTGTTTCAATTTATTATTAATTGGTAATACAAGATTATAGAATTATTTTGAGAAATTTGGCAAGCTAATTCTGAAAACTGTGCAAATATCTAGAGCCAGTAGTAACCAATTCAGTTTTGAAGGAGACCACATAATGAGAGTTAAGATAAAAGTTGAGGAGTTAAGACATTCAAATATTGGCACAGCAATAGTAAAATGGTACATAGCAAGTCTAAAACTGTGCATGTCTGAGGACATGTGACAAATCCAGGGGGAAGGTCACATGGAGGACACAAAGATATAGAAGTATTCACACTGAGCAAATAAAAATTACAGGAGCCCTTTCTCATGGCTTAGAAACACTAAAATATGGGTGTGTGAGGGGGGTCGTAGAAATTGCTCAGCAGTTAAGAGAGCACACTGCTGTTCCAGAGGACTGGAGTTTGACTCCCAGAATCTATGTGGGAAATTTCACAACAGCCTATAATTCCAGAACCAGTAGGATCTGACACCTTTGGCCTCTGTGGTACCCATGTGCACACAGCATAATTTAAGAAAAGGCAATAAAAAATGAATCTTAAAAAAACATCCAACTATATTGTTTGTGTTCTGCCTTTATCTTGTCAGAAGTTATTTGAAGAGGCCTAGAGCAAAAAAGTAGCAAGCAAAAATCAATTTCCTAATCTCTCCACCTCGGTTGGCAAGCAGATTATTATCATCAGAAAATTCTGATTTGATAAACTAATAAAGGATTAAAATCTATCTACTATGCACCATTGTCTTTAAAGTTCCTAAGAAAATAAGTGATAAACTATAAAATGTTTTAAAGCCCAAGGAAGGTAGAATCAAATAATTCCTAAAAAAAATGTGTTATTTTTATCCAATGATGATGTGCATTTAATATGTGCCCTTGAACAAGCACTGAAGGCATCACCTACAAAGGCATGAAAAGAAAAGAATCTTAGGCTGAATTCCAGGTTTGCTAAAGATGAGTCTGCGCTGACAATTACTTTGAACTATATGTAATGTAATATAAGTATTCCAGAGCAGGAAAAAAACGTTGATGGGAAATTGGTGAAATCTTTACAAACTCTGTAGTTTGCTTGATAACATTTTAGAAATATGAACAATTTGGTTTTGGCTGTGGTGTGTGGCTGTGTAAGATGATACTATTAGAAGCCATGTGAAGAGTATATGGGAATCCTCTATATTATCTTTGCAACCTTTCTGGCAATTTAAAATCATATAAAATTAAAGTGTTTTGTGTTTTTGAAAAATAGCTACAGGCTATAAAATGATTCTTTTGCTCACTAAAGTTTGAGAAATACTGCTAAGGTATTCTTGGAAAAGATATAATTTCCAGAAACTTTAGATTTTCTATCCCACGGCTTAGAAACATTTTTCTGGTGATTCTCATATGTGATAAATATAAGAATCCTAGTTTAGAATTCTCTTTAAAAGCTTCTATTCTTTGCACAGTGTAATAGAAATTTCCTAGTTTTGTTCTGCAAGTGCCAGCCAGTCTGTGGTCTGATACAAGACTATTATAAAATTTTGAACAGTCAATGGAACAATGAGAAAAAGAAAAAATAACAGTGTTCAATTTGATTAGTAGCAAAAAGCCCGTAGACCAGAAAGAGAACAAAATCTTGTGAAAATTGGTTGAAAACTCATCCGTTTAGCTATGTAGGGATTGGGCTAAATGATTAAGCAAATGACGAAATGCTTATTCAAGAATGTCTACTAAATCTGGGTTATTTAGTGTGAGTTTATGGTATTTAAACCACAGCCCACTCACCACTCCTTTGACTTTCTGCCCTAGCACATTAGATGCTGTATTTGACATAGGTGTAGTCAAAGCATTGGGCTCTCTTTCTCTCACAATATTGAAGTCTACCGTGAAGAGGTGGGCCACCGGCATTTCTAACGCCATCCTTCAGTTCATTGTTCTAGAATCTTTCAGGTGAGAGGACTGAACAATCTGGAGCCCCTTTCCTCCATTCACCCCTATCTTAAAGGGTAGAAATTAGCTCCAGAAACGGCAGACCCAGGATTGTGGGATCTAACTATCTTGTTCCAAACTGCCTATAATTTAGAAGTATACATTGGGAAAAGAGAACTTGAAATAACTTTGAGTACTTTTCTTATAAAGCTAAAGTTAGATGGTTCAAGAAAAATTATTTTCTCAAATCCAAAGACTGGTTGAAGATCTTCTCTGGGGGAAAAAGACAAGCTCTGAGACAGAGCGCCAAAGAATATCCAGAAGAATGGCATTATTTGAAGCAGAATATGAGAAGTTCATGACCAAATTATTGTTGAAAATAACAGAAGTCTTGGAAGTAGGTAATTAAGAAAATTGACATACCTTCTGCTTTATTTAAACAGAAAAGGGTTAATGGTGTGGGAAATACTTCTGTATATGTGTTGCTTTTACTGTTTAATGAATAAAGCTGTTTTAACCAGAGACTTAGCAGAATAGAGCAAGGCAGGAATTCCAAGCAGACAGATGAGGAAAGAAGGCAGAGTCAGGGAGATGCCATGCCGCCTAAGAAGAACGATGTCTGCGGGAGCCCACTGGAAACTTGCCCGTAGAACATGAACACGTGGAGATGCACAGATTAATAGAGATGGGTTAAGATATAAGAGTTAGCTAGCAATATGCCTCAGTGATTGGCTAAGAAGTGTTTTAATTAAAATATACCTAAGTGATTGGCCAAGAAGTGTTTTAATTAAAAACAAAACAAAACAAAAAATCAAGGGTATAGTAGTCATTATTGAAGGTTATAAAATCAAAAATTTTATCTTCAGAAACAGATAAATTTTCATAAAAATATAAAAGTGATTCATGGAAACCTGGAGGTATCATTAGTCCCCAGAGGAAAAATGAGTCAAGGGAAACTGCATTTGAGAAGACTCAGGTGTCAGAGTCAACAGACAGAAATATCAAAGCACGTACTATAAACATATTCAAGGAATTGAAAGAAACTGTACTTTCAAAGTAAAGGAAGATATGACAACATTCATCATATAAATAATATCAGTGCAAAGGTAGAAATGATAAAATTGAAATAAAGTGAAACTTCATAGTTGAAAATTAAAATAACCTGAGTTTTAAAACTCTACAGAGAAGGTTCAATGGGATTTATGTTGATAGATAAAGTTCAGTTTAAAGAACCCAGAGGAAAAAAAAACAATCAAGAAAATACAAGCAGAACCATCAGGAAGTGTGGGACACCATCAGTCAAAACAACCTATGTATAACTACAGTTGCAGAAAAGAGAGGAGAAAATATATTTGCAAAGAGTAATTTTTGAAAAATTCCCAGGCTTAATGAAAAACCATCAATCTACTTACACACAAAATCAATGAACTCCTAGTAAAATAAACTTATGGGGATCCATGCAAGGCACAATCTAGTGAAAGGTGGAAACACAAAGAACAAATCTCATAAGCAGGGAGAAAAGAAGACATTTATAAAAGTATCTCTGCAGCTGACTCCTCATGAGTAACAACGGAGACTAGAGGACAAACAGGGTTACAGAAATACAGTGATACCCAAGTCAACAAAAAAATTGAGAGATTTATATTCCTCCCTGAATTACCTAATAGAAATCATCATGGAAGTTCTTCAGGTAAAAAGAACCATTTTTTAAAAACACAGACAATCTAGATGAAATTTTAAAGTTGCTAGAAGAACAAAAACTACCAAAATGGACTGATATGAAATAAAATCTCCAAATTCAACCACAGATAAAGAGATTTGATTAGTATTTTAATTATGCACAACAAAGGAAAACCCCATGGATTCATTCCTATAGTATAGCAAAAATTCAACAATTAATATCAATCTTTAACAAATTTTCAAAAAGGAAAAATAAGTTGAAACATCATTAGTTGCTGTTGGAAATATAAAACAGTGTTATACCCTTGGAAGATATTTTGGTAGTTCCTATTTATATGTCATATGTGTGTATGTGTGTATCCAGAAGAAATGATGCTATACATCTTAATAAAAGTTTTATCTAAATGTTAATAGGTCTTGTTCAGAAAAAGTAAAATGTGGAAGCTATCCAAATATCTACAAACCAATGAGTCAAGCAGGGAACATAGTGCTGATACATGAGAGAAGCTACCCCCATAAAATTCCCCAAATATGGCTGCCTAAGCCTGAGTTTAACAAGGACACCAACAATAGAGACGCTAAAGCCCAGGAGGCCTCATCCCTCCATAAGGAACTATAGGTAACTAAGGGATACTGAGAGTGGGAGAAATAGTCTCCCCTGAGAAGAACACACCAGCCAGCTATCTAATAACAAATGGTCATTTCTGAAAACATACATACAAGTAACATCATCATACAGATTGATCAGGTTGCACTTATGTACTTAGCAATATGTATGCATATACACACATACACATATACATACCCATATATGTAACAACTATGAAAAAAGAGACCATGAATCTGAAAAAGAGCAATGAAGGGGTATATGGCAGGGCTTCTAGGGAGGAAAAGGAAGGCAGAAATGATGTAATTATATAATAATCTCAAAACATAGAGGAAATTATAAAAAGAGAGAAACTAGTAACCGAAGGTGACATATTGCATAATTTCTGGTGTAGGAAAGAATCGAGATTAGAATCTGACTAGAGCACTGAGATTATGTCAAGCAAAAGCGAGTATTAATGAAGTTAGGGCTGACATCTTATAAAATTGGTGATAGTAATGCCTGCATGTCTGACCCTAAATATAACAGAAATCCCTGAGTTCTGCATTTAACCTTTTGTGAATTTCATCTCAGAAACCACTTGTTAAAGTAATGTATGTGTGCACAGGTACTATGTTTATGGCAGACCAATAAAGGGTGGGCAAGGTCATCCAGCTGAGGAGGCTAGCCTGGGACCAGCCACATCCTCATAGCTATGTGACTCTGTGTCCGTATTATAATAATGCATCTCTGGCTTACTGTTTTAATGAGTGAAAAGGGTCCATCCTGGGAAAATTGCCCCCAGCACAACAGAAATGCTCAACGAGTGCTTGCTAAGTGAATATGGAATAGATGACCACAGTTTTGGTTTCTTGGGAAACTACTTTGGATTTATCTAACTTGACTGTCTTGTTTCTTTTTTGTTAAAATTCCCCTCTGTTAAAAATAAAAAGGAAGCGAGAGAGTAGGTGGCAGGCTTCTACTTGCCACAGGAAAAGTTGGCACTCTAGGAATGTTTCTTATGAAGTCTACAATCATACCGTTCTGTGAGCCCTGGCTTATGAATTCCATAGGAAAAAGCCCAGATGCAGTAGCTTACCTATAATCCCAGTACTTAGAAGGCCGAGGAGGAGATGTGCTGCCGCCTGAACTACATTGTGAGTTCCAGGCCAACCTGAGCTGCAGGGTGAGAACTTGTCCACTGGGATAAAAAGAAAATAAAAAGAATATGTTTGTCCAAGGCACATTGAAACTGTTAAATCAAAAGAAAACATTGCTAAAGTTTTAAGACTTACTATTATAGGAAACTCATCTTCAACTACCTCACAGAATGTCCATGCTGTAGCAGATCATAATGAATATGCACTGGAATTAGGGTGGGTGTGGATCATGGCTGTGTGAACTGCTGGAGTGTTTGTGTGTGTGCAAGTGTGTGTTTGTATGTATATGGGTATGTTTGCATGTACATGTATGTACATGTGTGTATGTGTTTGTATGTATATATGTGTTTGTATGTATATATGTGTGTATTTGTATGTATATATGTGTGTTTGTGTGTGTCTACAGCCTCATTCTGTGGTTCATGTTTAAGACTGAGTATTGAGAGCTGCATTTTATCCAAGGTTGTGTGCTACCTTACTCTGACAAAGTTTCTCTCTGAGGTTTTACCTGGGTCCCGGGCTTTCAGTGAGCGTCTGAAATGGTGCTGTCTGCGGTGACAGAAGCACATATTTATCCACACACACTTGCCCTGCAGGTTTCCAGGAAGTTCTTTTGCTAGCAAAATGGTGGCTGCTTCGCTTGTACGGATTCACTGCTTGGGCTTCTAATTTTTCCATGAATTCTTCGTGCTTCTTTTCAGCCTCGGGAAACTTTTGAAATCATTTGCTTTGATCCCCTTCTCCCCGACATGAAAGCGCTGACACTCTGCAGGAACACATGAAAGAGTGCGAGACCCCGTCCGCAGCATCCCACTCAGCTTCTCTACTGCTCGGTCTGGATGTTAAGGTCTCCTTTTGTGCCGTGACCAGCTGGAGCCGCGTTGCCATCTATGAAAAGGCTTGAAATAATTTTGCTTTTGGGATCCATGTGAGACAACTTGATGGACCCAGCTCCCGAGTGCTTGAGAAGCCCTGGCCACCTTTCTCATTGCAAATACAGATGGAAGGAGGCAGTGCTGGTTGCCTTTGTCCGGTGTGTCTCATGACTGCAGCTCTGATTTTCTTAAAAAATATAATAATTTTATTAATGTTTAGAGAATTTATATAGTATTCACAGCCACTCCCTAAATCCTCCCAGATCTACTTCTCAATACACTGCCCCCTTTTTATTTTTTGAAGATATTATCTCACTGTAGCTGTCTTGGTCTTCTAGTTCTTACAATCTGTCTCCCCCGTCTTTTCTGACGTTCCCTGAGCTACAAATGTAGCGCTTGTGGTATAATTGTATTCAGTCATGGTTAGGACAGCACAGTTGGTTGATCTCTATGTCTTGACAAGTTGTAGGGTTATGTTTTTGTACTGGTCTCCGTCTACTTCAAAGACAGCCTTCTTTGAAGAGGAGTGTGAGTTATACTTAGGTGTGGATCTGAGGATAAATTTTTAAGACGCAGTTAGAGATTATACTAATTTAGAAAAGTGGCAGTAACATGTTCTCCTCTAGGTTCTGTGGCCTTACCAGCTCCAGGTATTTGGCTTAATTTACAGTTCAGGCATGAATTTCTTCTTACTTAGCTTCTCTAGGAACATGCATTATAAGCCCAATGTCCTTTATTTATGGCTAGAAACCAAATATGAGTGAGTACATCCCATGTTCCTCTTTTTGGGTCTGGCTTACCTCACTCAGGATAGTGTTTTCTATTTCCATCCATTTGTATGCAAAATTCAAGAAGTCCTTGTTTTTTACTGCTGAGTAATACTCTAATATGTATATATTCCATACTTTCTTCATCCATTCTTCCGTTGAAGGGCATCTAGGTTGTTTCCAGGTTCTGGCTATTACAAACAATGCTGCCATGAACATAGTTGAGCATATACTTTTGTTGTATGATAGGGCCTCTCTTGGGTATATTTCTTGTATTGAATAGACCTTAAGTCTAATTAGATGATTATTGGTTACCACTAGATTATGAGTACCACTATTACGCCTATAGGAATATCTTGCCTTGCTGGTCATTGCTGTGGTTCATTGGTGTTACAAATGGATAGAGTATTGGTTTGCTTTCTCTGTTGCAAACTTGCATGGTTTCTTCCAAATCTCTGGGAGCTAGCTCTCAGTGTGAAACCTTCCAGTTCAGCTCCAGATTTTTCCTTCCAAGTCCTGTATTGGGATTAAACTGTATCTTCAGCAACAGCATATCGCCTTCCTTTTTAGAAGGCACCCAGGGCCAATAGCAATTGCCTTTATTGGAGCAGAAGGAGAGAGAGCACGAGCAAGGAACTCAGGACCGCGAGGGGTGCACCCACACATTGAGACAATGGGGCTGTTCTATGGGGAACTCACCAAGGCCAGCTGGCCTGGGTCTGAAAAAGCCTGGGATAAAACCGGACTCGCTGAACATAGCGGACAATGAGGACTACTGAGAAATCAAGAACAATGGCAATGGTTTCTGATCCTACTGCATGTACTGGCTTTGTAGGAGCCTAGGCAGTTTGGATGCTCACCTTAAGAGAACTGGATGGAGGTGGGGGTTCCTTGGACTTCCCACAGGGCAGGGAACCCTGATTGCTCTTCAGGCTGAGGAGGGACTTGATTGGGGGAGGGGGAGGGAAATGGGAGGCGGTGGCGGGGAAGAGACAGAAATCTTTAATAAATAAATAAATTTAAAAACATATTTAAAAAAAATAGATCCTCTCCCAACTAACAGCTCAAATGGAGGTTTCCCATGCCTGACACTGGGGCTTTGTTATAAAGTCTATATTATTTGGGGGAGCATTGTTATTCCAATTGACATAAATTCAATTATACCATATGTAATTTAATAGAGGAAATGTATAATCCCCTATGTCTTTCCCTCAGTGTCATTTCTTCCCCCTTTTCTCTCTCTTCCTCTGTGTTACCATTTCCCCTCCACCCCATTAAGTCTTCTTCACCACGTTTCCCCCCATTTTTCATGCACCTTTGATTTTTATTTCTCAAGTTTTGATTTGTGAACACATGAGACAAAGGAATAGAGATGCAGAATTTTGTGTCATCACAAACACTCAACAAAACGTCAGTGCCAAGAGAATGATTGCTTATCCTCTCAGTCATCCAGGAAGAACTGGCCGGAGACTTAAAGGATTTAAAGTTGCAAGAAGATAAGACAGGCTTATTCCCTGGCTTTAAAGGCTTAGGATAACCTTGCTCATACCTTTGCTGGCAATGGAATTATTGTCTTATAAGAGCAGAGATAAGAGTGATAACCAGAGTGCTGCTCAATATCAGCAGCTATTTTAAAGCTCCCCCCACAGTCCTTCATCATGTCTTAGTGTCACTAAACTTTATGTGACAGTCACTTAGACCTGATTTGATGGAAACAACTTAAATTTGCATACCCTGCACAGCCACTTTGTACCTGAAACAAAATTCTGAGGCACTCTTTTTGAAAGAAATGTTTGTTAGACTTATTAAGTGATTCATGGATTGAATCCATGTATTGTCTTGCATAGGATGGGAGGAAGGTGTACCATAGTGTACTTGGTAAGGTCAGAGGACAACTTACAGATGTCAGTTGTCTTTTTCCACCATGTGGGATCCAGAGATTGAATTCAGGTTGTCAGGCTTGGTGGAAAATGTATTAACCTACTCAGTTATTTCATCCATCCAGTGAATGGAGTGTGTGTGTGTGTGTGTGTGTGTGTTAGAAATAGTTGATTGTAAACTATACCTGTCAAATACCAGTCTTGAATGAGATTAATGGGAATAACTAGAGGGAATTTATTAAACAGACTGCTCTGCAGAGTCTCCTTCCCTATATGCTATCTTCAACTTTGCTGTCTGAGTCGCTCATTTTGGTATATACTCACTTAAAATATGCACCATTGTCTCAAATATTAACAGATTGCACCTAGAGCTAAATTATGATCTTGATTCCATAATGTTTTTATTGTGTTAGAGACATAGCTGACAAGATCATGCATGCTCAAGACAGAAGAATTTGGGTCTATAATGATGTGAGTTCAAGGTTAGTCATATATCAGAGAATGGGTATATAAAGTTATCTTTATCTTATTAGAAGAATTTACTGTGGACCTTTGTATACACATATTTTCCCATTATTTTGGATTCCTTTGTCCCTTCTTTAAAAAAGATTTCTTTATTTTTATCCTGTATGCATGAATGTTTGACAACATGTATATGTGTGCACAATGTGTATCCCTAGTGCCTACAGAGGTGACTTGTGTGTTAAATCCCCTGGGGATTTGAGTTACAGGCTATTGTAAACCACCTTGTGAGTGCTAGGAACTGGGGTCCTTTGCAAGAACAATGAGCGCTTTAACCACTGAGTGATTTCCCCAGTGCCTCCTTTGTCTCTCTGATATGTCACCATTTTTTTTTTTTTGGAGATACTGGTGAAAAGTGTTTATAACCCAACCTAAATGAATAAAATCATTGAATCAAACCCATAATGTATATCTGGATTCAGGGACTGGGAGCTATCGTTAGAACCTTACTTTTATTTCGTGGCTAGTTTTTCCTTTATGTTGGTATTATTAAACAGATTCTATACATATAATCTTGTTGCCAACTTAAATATTTTCCCATGTACTTTGCCTATTGTTTCAGCAGCCTTGGGAGAAGTATAGAAGTATAATTTTTCTTTATTCTAATATTTTTGGTGAAAATTTTAGGAAAAAAATCTCATTGGTGTAGCAGACTTTTTCTTTTGGGCTACCAATCAACTCCCAAATCATTGATATGGAGACTTCTTACTAGTTATGAATGTTTGACCTAGCTTAGGCTTGTTTCTGGCGTGCTCTTTTTCCTTAAATTACCCTGTTTCTTTTTATCTAGCTTTTGCCTCAGAGGTTTTTATCTTCTTTCTGAATATCTTTACTTTCACTGCTTCTAGTGACCCTTTTAGGGATGGAACAACCCTTTTATAGCGGTTGCCTAAGACCATTGGAAAACACAGACATTTATATTACCATTCATAGCCGTAGCAAAATCACAGTTATGATGAAGCAACAAAATAATGTTATGGTCGTGGGCCACCACAGCATAAAGAACTGTATTAAAGGATCACAGCATTAGGACTGTTTAGAAACACTGTTCTCCAACAAATCTCTACCTTTTATCTGGTCCAAGCCATGCGTTCTTCCTGTAAATGGACAGAAGAATGAGATCCGTGGAAATAGCCAGTCTCTACAGTTACTGATGGCAGAACTGAGGCTTTTGCCTGACGTTTCTCAGTGCCTAGGCAAAGCCTATCCACTTCTGATGGATGCTCCATCACTTTCCAAGGCATATCTCATTTCATACAGTCAAGGGACTTAAAGAAACTCTTCCATAAACATATTGTAAACATAATAGAAGTTGGGTTGTCTGCCTACTTACCTTTGTCATTTAGCCAAATTTTTGTCTCTACTATTGATCTAAATATTTTTATAGCCAGATATTCTCATATTTAGATTAGATAAATAATATTCTTGTGATATTAAATGACAATTCCTTTTCTAATTCATGTTATATCAGA
The DNA here is from genome assembly GCF_037038515.1 of Microtus pennsylvanicus. NCBI lineage: Eukaryota > Metazoa > Chordata > Mammalia > Rodentia > Cricetidae > Microtus > Microtus pennsylvanicus. The sequence goes on along the minus strand of NC_134584.1, from coordinate 42,552,105 downwards.
CTTAAGTTAAAACATGTTCTTTGTATCATTTTTCAAAACAAGATTTGCTGTGTGGTGGACAAAGTGTCCTTCTGGTGGATAGGAAAGGCTCTAGGAGGTTTCATCCTCATAGGATAAGATAGCTCTCAAGGCACGAGAGAGGAAAAGCAAGACATGTAAGTACATTGCAAACAGTATCTTCCTGTCCCATTTTCTTTACGCAGCCTTCAGTATCCAGGGACAGTGGTTTATTCTTGTTCTCATAATTTTGGATATATATAATATATATTATATGTTTATAATATATATACATATATATTATATATATAATATGTTTTCAATGAAGATATAATTGCATCATTTGCTCCCTCCCTCTTCTCACATCCTTACTGAGAAAGGTCAAGGGAGGAGGATAACAGGATACTGGTGATATGAAAGGGGCTAGGGAAAAAATTGGGGGGCTTATTAATTGAGGAGTGAGGAGGAAAGACAATAAGATTAATATTATTTTTTCTTTTGCCTCATTACTGACTATTATTTTTCCTTTTATTGAAAATGGAAATTTTCTCACATAATAAATCATGATTATGGTTTCTCCTCCCTCTACCCCTCCAAGTTCTTCCCTACCTCCCCTCCCATCTGAATCCACTTCCTTTCTATCTCCTATTAGAAAATAAACAAGCTTCTAAGGGATAAAAATAAAATAAAAGGAGATAAAACAAAACCCAATACATCAGAGTTGGACAAGACAAACAAACAGAATGAATAGAGCCCAAGAGAAGGCACAAGAAACAGAGACCTACTCATTTGTACACTCATGAGTCCCTTAAAGGAAACTGGCCTGGAAGCTGTAATATATATGCAGAGGACCTGGTGCAGATCCATTCAGGCCCTGTTCATGCTGCTTCTGTCTCTGAGAGTTCATACGAATTTTGCTCATATGGATTTAGAGGGCCTTGTTTTCTTAGAGTCCCCCATCCCTTCTGGCTCTTACACTCTTTCTGCATCCTTTTCCATAAGATTTCCCGTGCTCTGACGGGAGGGATTTTCTGGAGACATCCCATTTAGGGCTGAGTGTTCCAAGGTCTTTCCCTCTCTGCGCATTGTCTGACTGTGGGTCTCTGTATTCATTCCATCTGCTGCAGGAGGAAGCTTTTCTGAAGAGGGCTGAGCAAGGCACCAATCTGTGAGTGTAGTAGTGGATTCCCAGGGAGAGTCTGCCGGAGCAGGGGACTGGGATAAAGCATTGAGTTGGAGTGGGGAAGTTAGGAGGGAAAGATCTGAGTGACCCACTGGAGATCTGGGGGAGAAAGTAAAATGAGGTCTCAGCAACTGGTCTGCTGCAGAGCTGGGGATGCAACTGGGGTGTTGGGTTGGGAGGAGCTGAGGGATGGGTGCATATCTGCAGTCAACCTACCTGCTTACCTGGTTGGAATCAAATACTGTTTTCTAAAGCTCACTATTTAAAAATAATCAGAAACTAATTTTGCCTTGAGCAGAGGGCTCAAGAAATACTTTAGAATTTCTTTTTTTTTTTGCATTTTAGCTTTTTATTTCGCATTCATTATATTTTCATAGTTTTGGGCCTTTCCTAATTTGTTGCCCATTAAAATGAAATAAAAATAAGCATAAATTCAAATTGTAGTCCACCATAACTTCCCATGATGGTCATTGCTCTGAGTTTTATAATATATCATTTGAAGATCTTGGGTATTATGTGGTCAGCACTACCCAAATAATCCACATAAGTGTATGAAAATTCCCCTTCAGCAGAAAAAGTTACTTCCAGGAGGAGGCTAAACTGCCATTAAAATGAAAAATTATGCAAGACCATTTTTGTTCAAAATATTAGGTGAAAGTCCGATTTCTCTAATGAAATGTTGCTGAATAACGGCTGTGTTTATAGCTACTTGATTTAAAATCAAGTGTTGATTCTTGCCACTTGATCAACCACTTTAAAACTAGTGGTCTGCCAACTGATCTCCCAAGTGATTGTTCAAAGAAATGGATTGTGCAGGAATTTGTCTTTGATGATAATAAGTGGGCTGAAATCAGGGATGTGAGCACTTTAGATGATCTGACTTTTGTTCAAGGATATGAATACGTTAGTATGGCTCTCTCCGTTGGTCCTTAGCAAATGGCGGCATCTGTTAAAACTCAGAAGACTATTCAGCAATTAAAGATGTTGTTACTTGTATTCCTTTAACTTCTCTAAAATGTGACAAAATGTCAGCTCAAAAGCTAAATATTTTTCTCTCCATCATCAGATGTAACATAATGATTTTTATAAATGTCTGAGAACTTTACAATCAAGCAAGTTTAATAGCCTATTCTCAGGAGAAAACATTGTGACTGGCAAAACAATATTTTATAAGAAAAATAGATATCTTAGCTTGTGAGAAAGATGATTTGATTCTGTAATGTTTAGTTACAAAGGCAAATATCAAGTCATCAATTTTTAAAACACTGTATTGGATATGGATTTGTATTAAAAGAGGATCGGAGTTCTGAATTAAATGTATCTTAGTGTCAGCATGCTTGCTATGTATGAGTGAAATGTGTAAGCATACACATTTTATATAAAGTATACATGTTTTATTGTTGTCTCAAAAAATCTCGACTATAGAGCTATTTGACAGATCATATACATTAAAAGGCAATATTGACATTAAAAGTGCTTTGATGCATACTCAAGTTGAAATTTGCTTCTTTTTTTTAAACTTGAAAGAATCATAAGATACTTATTTAAAACATAAATAACCAATAATACAAATCCAGAGTGGTATTAGAGGGCAATTAAGAACAGTTGGAGGGTAATTACAGGGCTGTATGATTGGAGATCATGGTGTAACAGTAACTATGAGGACAAGAGAAAAATAATACCATTTTTGCTATGTTATTATGTATATATGTTATTATATATTATCTTAAAGTGCTCTTCACCTCTCATGGCAATCATACGGTATAGTCGGTAGCATCGTCTTCATTTTACATTAGTAAAATTAAAGGAAAAATGTACAAATTGACTTGTCTAAGATATACAGTTATACTGTTCTTTTACTCTTGTTTATTCACACATAAGAGGGTTGCTATATGGTATAAGTGTGTCCAAGTACAGTGTAGAAATCAGAACACAAATATGCATAGATTGGTTCTTTCCTTCTGCCATGAGGGTTCTGAAGTTCAAACTCAGTTTGTCAAGCTTGGTGGCAATTGCTTTTATCCTCAGAGCTGTCTTTGGGGATGAGTTTGAGTTTATTTCACTTTTGCATTTAATAAAGGGATACTAGCAAGACTTTGTGTGCTGTAATAAATAACCTATGGTAGTATTGTTGGGAGTAGTGGGTCATATCAGTAGTGATTAAATCATCAAGAGAGAGAATAACACCTTTCTTTGAGGAGTAAGTGAGTCTGATATAGGACCGTGTTAATTGCTAAGAGTATAGACACCAGCTAAAGTCTCAGAGAATGCCAGATGTAATGGGGATATTACATCACAGTGTGTGATACTGGGACACATTGTTCATTGGGGTCATCAGAGGGACAGTCTTCTATGTTAACATCCCTTTATTAATCCCGATGACATGAAATAGCCTGATAATTCTCTTGAGAAACACTTAAGTCTTCTCCATTTAACCATGTACTGTTGGGTTCTGGTTAGGTGGATTCAGTTTGGTTTAATTCTTTTAATAATGTATTAGATAAGATTAACTTCTCTTTCTGTTGGTAAACTGTCTTTGCCATGGTGATAAAAAGCAGATAGGGTCATGTGGGGATTTTGTTGTTATTTTGTTTTTGTTCTTTTGCTTGTATTTTTGTTCTGAATTGAGTTTTTGAAGAGAGACATAGGGGCAATAATATATGTATATTTATAATTATAATGTTCATTATAGGTGAAAATATAGGGTTGCCACCAGAGGAGAAAAGATCATGAAAATATTTCTGAGGTAAGAAGTTCAAATGAGAATAGAGTATAAAATGGCCGGCAAAGTAAAAGCTGCACTCTAATCATGAGATGGGCAAAATTGTGCCATTGAGGTTTATAGGGTCATTGGGGGAAGGCAGACAATGTGACTACAAACTAGAAAGCCTGGGCAAGAGTTGTGGGAAATGAGATGCAGAGCTCTTGGAGCCTTGTTGGCATGAGGGGAGGGTCTGAGTAGACACTCCATAGACTGAAGTGCTGAGATTCAGTTGATGTGGTGACAAGTCATGGCACTGCCAGTTGATAAAGCTGAAGCTGGTCTCTATGTGGAAAACTCAGTGTAGGAGTCTGAGAAAGACTGTGAAAAGGGCAATTAAAAGAGGTTATGAGAAATATATAGTTGCTGCTACAGTAGCAGAGTAGGCATGGAGATACACAAGCAGATGTTGGGGTGTTAGGGAGACAAGATAGTAGTTGGTTTAGTAGGGTGAAAAGAAGAGAAAAAGATATCTCATGGGTTTCTTATTTTCCAGATTACATGGAAATGGTGTGGGGGCATATATGTGGTGTGTCTGTCTGTCTGTCTGTCTGTCTGTCTGTCTTAGTAGACTAAGGAACACCAAGAAGATCATATAGGAGAGACAATAAATTAAGAATATGAAAATTTATGATCAAACCTCCAGTAACTAAGCCTTTGCCCACCTGAGCTTGTAAAAATGTTAAAAAAGGACCAAAGATGTAGAAAAAAGGAAATTTTAAAAGAAGGTGATATTTACATGCATCACAGACAAGAAAGGGTTTAAAGCAATGGTTCTCAATCTTCCTGTTGTGGTGACCCTTTGGTACAGTTCCTCATGTTGTGGTGATCCCTAGTCACATTTTTTTTTTGCTACTTCATAAGAATAATTTGCTATTATTATGAATCATAGTATAAATATCCATTTTTCAATGGTCTTAGGCAACCTCTGTTAAAGGGTCATTTGATTCTCCAAGTTGAGATTTACTGGTTTAAAGGATGAGGTAATTAACATCAATGCTAAATGCTGGAAAGAGTCAATTAATAGAAATGATGACAAATGTCATTATTGACAAGAGTCGAGCCTTTTCAAGACTGTGGCAGTGGGACAAGCCATAAAGTGGGCTGAAGGGTGAGGAAGGAAGGAGAGTGAAAGTAACACTTCAATGTGGTTTAGCTTTGAGGGAGAAAAATACAGCGACCATGAGGTGAAAGGAAGTTTCGTCAGATGAGGAAAAACTAAGTGTGCATAGCAGAGTCTGGGAGCTGCTGTTGGGATTAATTTTGAGGATACTTTCTCATTCTCAATAATTGCCTCATTGGTAAGTATGTAATTCAATAGCAGCTATTGTTTTAATACTGAATTTAAAATGAATTTCCTTATGCTCTTGTTTTCTAAAGTGCAAGAGTATAGGTTATAATGTGTACCAGCTATCAAAAAATCTGCATATAAGTTAAGAAATGAAGTTGGCATAGTGTGATGGATCTGCCAGAAGACATGTGACTTCTGGTTAAGAAACCCTGGAAGCATTGCACAGGGTGTTATAGGCAATGTGGGTTTCCTCTCCATTGACTTGGCCCCCAAGTTATCCACCTTTGGTGCTGTACATGGAGTGGGCTTGAATCATAACTGAGAAACTAAGATTAAAGAACCGAAATCATTTTCTGGTAGCTTCTATGAGCCCAGATGATTCCTGCCCTGGAAGGAGACTTATCTTTAGTATACCAGAAAATAATTAACCCTTCACTTTGCCCCAGAGGAAACCATCACCCTTCTCCACCTTTAATAGCTGTTTGCTACACAGGCATTCATAAAATATAGTTCTAAATGATTCAGTCTGTGTAAGGGGGGCAGAGATGCATGGTTCATGAAGGTTGCTTCCTGATGGCAATGCAAACACAACCTACAAGTATTGCCTGTGTGCTAGAATTAAGTTCCCTTCTGTTTTCCAGCCCCAATGTTATTCATAAGGTGCCTTGCTATGACACGTAGCTGTCATAGCAAGATGCCACACACCACGTAATTTACACAATAAGTTTTTTCCTTATAGTTTTGGAGGTTCTAAGCTCAGGGGCAAGGTGTCGAAAAGGTTGACTTCTTTTAAATGAGTAGTGAGTTCAAAGACTGAAGCTATTATAACACAGATCAGCATTTTAAGATTATGGCCACAAGTGGCAACGCTAGAATTAAATTAATTTAACATTTGAAACCTTGATTTCTCTGTGTGTGCATGCACATGTGTGCATGTAAGAGTGTGTGAATATACATGCACACATATGTGTATGAAGTAATAAAGGTGCCCAAATGAAGAAGAGGGAGTTGAGACTGAGAAGTGCCAGATGGCTTTAATGACAGAAATCTGGGGAATATCAAAATAGAAATTCAAACAGTGGCACTGGAATCACATTTATGTCTTAGGTAGCCATCACCTTCTTCCTTCTGCTTCCAGTCTTCATTAGCTTCTGGTATCTGTGTCCGTTGGCTTATGTATGTGGCTTCCCTTGGAGGATCATGGGAGAAGGTTTGAAGAGAAAGGAATATACATTTTAGTTGTGTAATTGATTGTAAAACAAAAGTGTTAGACTTACAATGGACTTGAGGCTCAGTACATTAATGCTTGTGATATTTTTGTAGTAGGTTTCCTTTAGCCAGGCCTTTCTGCCAGGTTTTCTGGGGCATCATATTTTATTTACTTGAGCGGCTGTGGTTCATGGGTTGGATTCATTGTTGCTGCAGTATTTTATTTCAAGTGTGTCTCAGGCTGATGTTTTGTTTTTATAGTCTAAACTGGAGCCTGGTAAGTTTGCTTTGGCTGTCACCAGACATGACATATATGTAAAAAATTCAAATTGAAACACAATTTAAAGACACCACTTCATTATTCCAACATAAAACAAAACAACAGATAACTCATAGTTTGATACTTTTCAAGAAATACCCAGTGGTTTTGATGTCATCACGAAAGAGTTTTGAGGTTTGTATTTTAATGATAAGGAAAGTGAGTGGACGTTAGGCTATTTTGTCTTTATATATTTAATTATATTTTCTAGAATTACTGACTTTTTTCTAGCCAAGTGCAATTGCCACAACCATACACTGGTTGTATAAAATTCCTGGTTCTTATGCTATAACAAATGCTTGGCAAATTGCAGTGTTAAACAGAATCTTATTCACATGTATGACCACAACCAAGACTCAGTACCAGATAAACTTAGTCAATGTTTTGCCAACAACTGTGACTATAGTGTTTTATATAGCGGTTTTAGTTTCAAAGCAAAAATTAAACTACTAATGGCGGCTCACATCTATAGTTCATTGGGCAGTAGGTTGAGGCAGGAGGATTTCTGCAAACTGAAGACAGGTCTGGTCTACCTAGTGAATTCTAGGCTAGTCTGAGTGACGATGTGAGTTAGGTTACAAAACAAAATGAGCCTACAAAAGTAAAACAAAATTAAGTAAAACACCAATGAACTAAGAGCGCAGTTGTAGGGAACAAGAGCTCTGGGATAGGCTGTTGAAGCTTACATAACTGCTGACCTTGTTATCATGTGACAGCACTCTGTTTAAAACCCTCTGTGCCTTAGACTCTCCGTCTGTAAAACAGAAGTGATAGGATTTTCATTATGTTTAGTGTAACATAGGCACTGGACTGTGATCAGTACAATGTTAGTTATGTGTACATGAATCACACAAACAACAGCTTTTAGTAGGTATTGGAGCTCCAGTATGCACCCTCGTTAGAATTCGACAGTGAGGAACTGGGCTTTCAGCATTGCTGCCCTAGCAATTCAGTCTTCCTGGTGCCCCTGATCTTATCAGCACACTGTCTTTCAGAGAGGGAATGAGCAAATGAGTTCACAGGAATGACTAGTGTGAAAACCACAGGCTCCATTTGTAAAACTGACAAACATTTAAAACAACTGTAGAAGTGATTTTCTTTTCTAGCAATCATTTTATCTGTAGTTTTGTTGTTCTTCTCCTTGTGTGTGTGTGTGTTTTTCCATGGTGAAGATGTTGGGTACCTTCTATTGATTTTGCCCTACTGCCCTGAGACAGGATTGGCTGTTCAGTGAGTTCCCAGAACCCACCTGACTCTGCCTGCTACTTCCGGGATTACAGGTACACTTATCTTTGCATAGATACTCGGATTCAAATTCAGGTCTTTCGGTTCATAGACTGTGTACTCCTACACTCTGAGCCATCTCTCCAGCCCCACTGTGAACTTTTCTTAGAGATTTCAGTCTGCACATGTCAGAAAAAGACAACTTTGGTAGATCATGGGAGTGGGAGTGTGTGTGAGAGAGAAAAGGAAAAAGAGACTATAAATATCCCCAGGTCCTGTTATAAATGTTAAGAATATCCATTCATGCATTAAAGCCTCATTTCTCATAGGATTAAGCTTCATTGGATTTCTTAGATCTTTAGAAGAGTTTGGACAGAGCTTGCTGCTTCCTTCTCCCACTCAGACTAAGTATGGCTAGAAATCATCCTCAAAAGTGGGCAGTCCTAGTGGCTTATTTGGGGAGCAGTGTGAACAGTTGTAATAGACAGAACTGACTGGTAAGTCTTAACATTTCCCCAGGCAAGCCTTCACATTGCAAGGAAAAGAGAGATAGAGGCCCAGATGAGGCTCATCCTTATCCATCCCCACCAAAGCCATACATATGTAAAGGAAGCCATCTTGAACTTTCAGATCTGTCCAATCACCAGCCCAGTACCGCCAAGCAACTGTAAGTCAGCCAGGAGAAACATTCAGCCCACAGGTCATGCTCATACTAAGCCATTAGCTTTTGCATGTCTTGCTTGGCTAGGAATAGGAACCATGTTGTCTTAAGTCTATGTGATAAACTAGAAACAGATAGAGCAGAGAGTAACTCACAACCTACTTTTCCAGGGGGAAAAACTGCAAAAAATAAAACAAAACAGAAACCAAACCAAAACAAGAAACCCTATAGCTTTTATTTTATACTTATGTAATTGTGTCCTTCAAAAAATTTAGGAGGGCCCCCATCCCTTCTCCTATATTCAACAGTAGTGGACATTAGCCAAGGGCTGAGAAGTGAGCTTCAATATTGTCTTGATTAGTATTCTTGCAGTTAAGAGTGTGGGGGGCCATCTGCTCTCTTAGCTACTTCCCAGAGAGAGGAGAAAAGAATGAAAAATTTTAGTTTCTCTTGGAAAGTTCTTGTATAACAGAAGAATGTGGAGTTTGTCTGAAAAAGAATAAGTTGAGCTGATGAAATTGGCATTTTGCAGCTAGGTAATCCTGAGATAAGTATTACATATAATAACAAAATTGAAGTGTTTTACTTTTTATTCTTTTAGTACAAGTGAGTTCACAGTTTGTGAAATGAATACCTGTCATATTAAATATGTAAAATACAGTCAATAAGTCAACTGGAATATGCTCATTTCCTCATTAGCTCATCTCTTCTGGATACATTTATTCTTTCCCACTATGTGTTTTTTCCCCTGTTGTCATCCTAACCCACGTGTCTGACTGGGTATGCTAGAAGTCTAGTAATTCAACATCAAATTATTTGGTGATTGTGAAGCTTTGCTCTGGTCTTCTTGACTTGATCGAAACTAGACTCCCATGGGTAGAGGGACTCTCAGTGGAGGAAATGACTCTATCAGATTAGCCTGTGGTCATACCTGTTTCTTGGTTAATTGATGGTGAGGTCTTAACCCACTATGGGCAGTGCCAGGCCTGGGCGGGCGGTCCTGGCTTGTTTAAGAAAGAAGGCTGAGTCCATTATGGGGAGTAAACCAGTGAGTAGTATTCCTCTGAGGTTTCTGCTTCAGTTTTTTATCTCTGTGTTCCTACCTTGACTTCCTGCCCTGACTTCCCTTGGGGGATAGACTGTCATCTGGATGTGTATGATGAAACAATGTCTTTCCTTTCCACGTTGCTCCTGGAGATTGTGTTTTCAACAGCAACAGTAAAAACCAAGCAGGGTGTGCCTGAACCTAGGCAGATATGCCAGCAAAGCTGTGTGGAGGACCCCTCCGCTGGCTGGAAAGTTGTTGCCATCTTTGCTGTATTGTAAGCCTACTGAATGAGTTAATTGAGCTGGGCCTCCCTGGTTATCTCTGAAATCCTTCTAACATGGTTATCCCACCATAATGCCGAGTTTCACCGACAGACCAGTTTCTGACATTCACTGGGCATGTTTGTGCTTCCCTTTGTAAGCCGAGTTCTTCAAAGGCTCTCTTCAGATATGAGACGTCATTAGTTTTCTTTTAATTTTGCCAGTTTATCTCATAGTGCTTCACAGTTGCCTCCAGGTACTGCCTGAGAGCAGCACTCACTTTATTCCCATCAACTGAGTGCCATGCCAGATGCACTAGATAAGAAAACTCCAGTAAACAAGGAAAGGAGGAGGGATTGTTGACATATTTCCCTTCAGGAAATGAATTGACAAATTCATGGAATTGATGATATTTAGCACAATATTTTGGGATAGTACTTCTCAGGGCCGGTTGTACAATGGAATTAGCAGAAGGAGAATTAAAAACAAACCCAATGTCTAAGCCTCACTAGACCTATAAAATTGGAAAGGTTGAGTGTGGAACTCAGGCATCAAAAGGTAGTTTCCAGAGTCCTCAGGTGATTCCCACATGTAAGCAAAATTGAAAAGCACTGTTGTATAGCAAGGGAGAATAGGATAACATTGATTTAAAGATAGCTAGAAAAAAAAACACTAGACAAAGAAATTCCTGGGCTCAAGGACTGACTGTAGACTTTGTGAGCAAGGCAAATAATGAGGCTTGGCCAGAGTTTGTCCCTAACCACCCACAGTCCTCTGCCTCTCCAATATACACCTTCCTCCTAACACCCATATCTCTTTGATAATGGTTGCTGGGAGCTCCCCATTTTGAGCAAGCTTGGAGACCTGGAATCTTCCACATCACAGCCCCACACAATTCGTTTTTGAAAAGAAAAACCTGTGTATGGTGGTTTGCATTCATGTTTGTCTGTGCACCATGTGCTTGCAATGTCTGTCCAGGCCAGAAGAGGGCATCAGTTCTCTCTGGGACTGGAGTTACAGATGGCTTTGCGCCACCATGTGGGTTTTTGGACTTGAACCCAGGTTCCATGGAAGAGCAGCCAGAACTCTTAAACGCTGAGCCATTTCCCTAGCTCCCACCCCCATTCACATTTCTTAAGTGATGACCCAGGAGAATGGGACGTGAATTACCCAGCTTGCTCTTTTCCCTGGCTAGGGTAATTTTGAAGTGCAAGCTGTACTAATGTTTTTCAAAGGAACCAATGTGCAAACTTTTTCATAGCATCAAGGGCAAGGTCAACTTGTGCCCAAATATAAGTCTTTATACTCTTCCTTCCAAGAGAATTGACTCTCTATAAGAAATGTCAGCTGAAATAAACAGTGCACTCTGACATAGCTGTAGGTACTTTAGCTCATCATGAACACAGCACAGAGACCACAGGGTTCTGCAAATCACACCTTAGATAGAAATAACTTGCACCGTCTTTAGAGTTCCCTCAGCAGTGGGCAGGAGTCAGCTACTGTGGGTATACCTTGTCTCCGAAGCTTGCCGTGGACAACTTTTCTCTCTTTCTTTCTGCTCCCTGATTTCTCCTGGGAACTATTGGTTATAATCACCTTCACAAATGTCTTTGTCTTAGTATCTGCTTCTAGAGAATTCAAACAGGCATTGGGGAGTGTATTGGAGGATTAAAAACCTGTGCTGTAGAAAGAGTATTCTAACCAACCTAAAGTGTGAGAAGAGAAAAGAATGAATGAGTGCAGGAAGGTAAAGAGATTGAAGACAGTCACAATATGCTCTTAGCCAGCAAACTTAGGTCTTGCCTTCCTCCATTACTTAGATATATATTTGATTCTATGTTTTCTTTCTTTTAAAATCAGTATATATTTCAAAAAGTAAGGTGGTTACCCATCATATTTCCATATATGAAAATGCTCTTTGATTATATTCTCCTCCCTCTTTCCACAATTACACTTCTACATCCTTTGTAGCTCCCTTTCAATTTCATGCCCTTCTCTTCCCCATTGGCTTCTGCATAGGAGAAAAAGTACACATTACCTGCTTTTGTGAGGTTGACTTCTTTCAGTTTACACTGAGGTTCCTACTCACATTTTTTTTCCTTTTTCCGTTTATTTATTTATTAAAGATTTCTGTCTCTTCCCTGCCACCGCCTCCCATTTCCCACCCCTCCCCCAATAAAGTTCCCCTCCCTTGTCAGCCCATAGAGCTATCAGGGTTCCCTGCCCTGTGGGAAGTCCAAGGACCACCCACTTCCATCCAGGTCTAGTAAGGTGAGCATCCAAACTGCCTAGGCTCCCACAAAGCCAGTACGTGCAGTAGGATCAAAAACCCATTGCCATTGTTCTTGAGTTCTCAATAGTCCTCATTGTCCGCTATGTTCAGCGAGTCCGGTTTTATCCCAGGCTTTTTCAGACCCAGGCCAGCTGGCCTTAGTGGGTTCCCAATAGAACATCCCCATTGTCTCAGTGTGTGGGTGCACCCCTCATGGTCCCGACTTCTTTGCTCATGTTCTCCCTCCTTCTGCTCCTCATTTGGGACCTTGGGAGCTCAGTCCAGTGCTCCAGTGTGGGTCTCTGTCTCTATCTCCATCCATCACCAGATAAAGGTTCTATGATGATATGCAAGATATTCGTCAGTATTGCTCTAGGATAGGGTCATTTCAGGTTCCCTATCCTCAGCTGCCCAAGGAACTAACTGGGGACCTTGGCTTGGGCACCTGGGAGCCACTCTAGGTTCAAGTCTCTTGCCAACCCTAAGGTGGCTCCCTTAACTAAGAATTGTGCTTCCGTGCTCCTCTATCCAATCTTCCTTTATCCCAATCCTCCTTTTTCCCCAAGTTCCTCCCATCCTCCCCTTCTCACTTTTCTCTTCCCATCCCCCCTTACCCCCATCCCACCCCACCCCCAAGATCTCAATTTTCTCCCCGGCAACTTTGTCTACTTCCCATAGCCAAGAGGATAACTATATGTTTTTCCTTTGGTTCACCTTCTTACTTAGCTTCTTTAGGATCACCAATTGTAGACTCCATGTCCCTTATTTATGGCTAGAAACCAATTATGAGTGAGTACATCCCATATTCATCTTTTTGGGTCTGGGTTACCTCACTCAGGATAGTGTTTTCTATTTCCATCCATTTGCATGCAAAATTCGAGAAATCATTGTTTTTTACCGCAGCGTAGTACTCTAATGTGTAGATATTCCACACTTTCTTCATCCATTCTTCCATTGAAGGGCATCTAGGTTGTTTCCAGGTTCTGGCTATTACAAATAATACTGCTATGGACATAGTTGAACAGATGCTCTTGTTATATGATAGGGCATCTCTTGGGTATATTCCTAGGAGTGGTATTGCTGGGTCCAGGGGTAGGTTGATCCCGAATTTCTTGAGAAACCGCCACACTGATTTCCAAAGTGGTTGCACAAGATTGCATTCCCACCAGCAATGGATGAGGGTACCTCTTCCTCCACAGCCTCTCCAGCAAAGGCTATCATTGGAGTTTTTTATTTTAGCCATTCTGACAGGTGTAAGATGATATCTCAAAGTTGTTTTGATTTGCATTTCCCTGATGGCTAAGGAGGTTGAGCATGACCTTAAGTATCTTTTGGCCATTTGAACTTCCTCTGCTGAGAATTCTCTGTTCAGTTCAGTGCCCCATTTTTTAATTGGGTTAATTAGCATTTTAAAGTCTAGTTTCCTGAGTTCTCTATATATTTTGGAGGTCAGACTTTTGTCTGTTGCGGGGTTGGTGAAGATCTTCTCCCAGTCAGTAGGTTGCCTTTTTGTCTTTTTGACAGTGTCCTTTGCTTTACAGAAGCTTCTCAGTTTCAGTAGGTCCCATTTATTCAATGTTGCCCTTAATGTCTGTGCTGTTGAGGTTACACATAGGAAGCGATCTCCTGTGCTCATCTGATGTAGGGTACTTCCCACTTTCTCTTCTATCAGGTCAATGTGTTCTGACTGATAGTGAGGTCTTTAATCCATTTGGACTTGAGTTTTGTGCATGGTGATAGATATGGATCTATTTTCATTCTTCTACAGGTTGACATCCAGTTATGCCAGCACCATTTGTTGAAGATGCTTTCTTTCTTCCATTGTATACTTTTGGCTCCTTTATCAAAACTGAGGTGTTCATAGGTTTGTGGGTTAAATTTCGGGTCTTCTATACGATTCCATTGGTCGACTTCTCTGTTTTTATGCCAGTACCACACTGTTTTCGTCACTGTAGCTCTGTAATAGAGTTTGAAGTCAGGGATGGTAATGCCTCCAGACAATCCTTTATTGTATAGATTGTTTTGGCTATCCTGGGTTTTTTGTTTATCCATATAAAGTTGATTATATATCCTACTCACATTTTTAAAAGGCCCGTTTCAGCTTTTCTAGCCTCCACTTTAGTTTAGACCTCTATTGTTTTTGAGGGGTTTAGGGCAATTGGTCTACATTTCATGAGACAAAGTCAGAACCACGCCAGCACTTCAGTGGAGACAGACAAGGAATGGCAGATTTCTTCTAATTTATAAACTAAAACTTCCTCTGTGATGTTCCTTTAGGTACTAAAGCTCCCAGACTGATTCTGAAGTACATCATAAAGACACATAGGCAGATCCAAAATATTGTGCTAAAAATAAGCAATTAAAGCTCTAGGACACACAGTGTTCTCTCTCTGCAAATGAGGAAGATGAACTAAATCGCTCCCAAAGGTCCCTTCCCATGCTAACATTTGGTCTTCAACAATAGCCATCAGATTACAGCATCAACGCAAGAGCACAGGACAGATCATTCCAGTAGCAATCGTCTTCTCAAAACAAATTGACAAAAACCATCATTCTTTTTTGAATGAACAGTTCTCTGGGAAGCTAACCTTTGCCTATCTTTCATAATGATATGTTTACTGCCGTAGCTTTGCTTTGGAAATGGGGAACCATATAATTGGGTTGATAAGGTCAGCATGCCAGAGCCTTGGAGAGAGATGGGATGGTATTTGCGACTGTGTATATTCGCCCAGACATGCTTTTTGTCATGTTTATTGTACTTTAATGATTAGCTAGAAACAATAAGCCTGCTGTGTATGCTATTTTATTAATGCACTGTCGTTTGTGGGGTTTTCTAAGGTAATTTGAAAATAAGAGAAAATATAATTATTTGAGGATGCTTTGGGAAGAGGTGGATGTATTTATACAATTAAATAGTAATGTAATAACACTGCACTCTCAAGATAGAGTTCACCACCATTTGTTGGTTTTAGAGAGGATGTATAAGGCTGGGTTAGGTTTTATTTTTCCGTACTTTTAAAGGATCCTGTAAATCAGCAGTTGTGATTTTATTGATCAAGAAAGGCGATTTAACAGTGTGTTAAATCTTCTGCTTATTACTTTATTTCGTCTGGTCCCCGGACAACACTTAAATACTGAAGTGTTTCATAGACTCTTTTATACGACTTAGCTAGGCAGAGATCCAGACTTCATGGTGGTATTCCTCAGACACTCCACAGGAATTGAGCTAAGTTCCATTCTCTTTAGTTTTCTGGTTTGGAGCTTTAAAAGATGACTTTTAAAATGAGAAGGCATGGTAATAAGCATGGATCTTAAGGGTACAACTTAGTGAATTTTCATGTGTGTGCATTTGCATAGCCACCATCTAGACGAAGATATACTGTCTCTTCACAATACTGTCAGCTTCCTCCATTTGAAGGTGACCATGACTCTGACGTCTGCCACCACAGCTTGGTTTTGTCTATTCTTTCACTCTATGGAAATGAAATTGTGCATTGTGTCCGGGTTCTTGGGTTGAGCTGTCTGTTACTAGGTTTATGAGGGTTGCTCTATTCTTGCACGTATATGCACATGCATATACATATGTGAACACAGATTTGACCATACATGTATATTATTATGAATATTAGAATATTCCATTAAAAGGATTGTTGTTCTGTTTTCCATGTGTATTTGTTCTATTTTCATTTTTCTGTTACTATGAATTGCTGTGATTTTTTTGAGACCCATTTAGTCATTTTGTTTTTAGTTCTTGTAGCTAGAATTGTTATTGCCAGCTCGTCCTTCAGCTTCAATAAATGCTGGCAAAGGATTTCAAAGTGGTAGTGCTAACTTTTATTCCCACAAGCCTTGAATGAGAGCCCTTATGTTTCAGCATTTGTTCTGATTTAAGAGATTGTTAAGGTTTTCAATTTTTGTTGCTCTGATGAGTGTGTGTTAGCATCTCACTATCATTTTTATTTTGGTTCCTCTGTAGAACAATGATGCTAAATATGAAAGATTATTTTTTTATAAAATATGATTTATAAAATTGAAATAATATTTTAATTATCTTTTGCTATTTATCCCATTTATGTAACTCTGACATACATGTGAAAAATATATCAAATTTATGAATATAGTCTTATTGTCTGTGGTTTGGGTTTTCTTTTATTGGAATTTCCTTTTTTTCCCTTTTTGGTGTTGAAGATTAAACCAGTAGTACACGTGTGCTGGGCAAGCACTCTTTTAATGACCTTAGTTACAGCTACACATAGTCCCTAATGATTTCTTCCTTCCTTCCCTTCCTTCCTTCCTTCCTTCCTTCCTTCCTTCCTTCCTTCCTTCCTTCCTTCCTTCTTTCCCTCCTTCCTTCTTTCCTTCCTTCTTTCACTTATTCAGTGCTGAAGTTATTGTTTCATTTGAAGAACAGAAGTTACTACTTTTAATGACTACAACTTACTTCTCTCTATAGCTGAGCAGAAAATGGAAATGAACTATAATTCATTGTTCAAACCTTCCCTGGAATTTACATACCTTCCACAGATGACGGTGAAGTTTTACACTAGTTACAGGAAGCAGGTGGAAGGTAGAAGAAAGCTTGCTGGAGCTTTCATCTGGCCATCTCCTTAGGACCCACTTTCTCTTAGCCTTCTTGTTAATTAATGGCAACACACAGCTGTGCTTTCCCAAGACTACACCGGACTTTGTGAAGGCATAGGTGCTCTCTCTTTTCAATCATTAAGTGTGGGAGTTATGAATTTTTTAATTCTTGGCGATTACTTGATCATTCAGGATCTGGTTTATTAATTAAAACTCTGCTAGTTCCAATGCCAGGATTCTGTTACCCCAATCACGAAAGATTTCTGCCAGACAGGTCAATTCTAGACTCAGAGGAAGAACCATGAACCCTGATGTGGATGTGACCTGAGGGTGCAAACACTTCTGGGCATATGTCACCTGAGTAGGCCAACACCGTTGTGCCTGTGTGAGCTGAGGGTTCAGCCGTGCTCACACCCACTCAGCTCTCTGTGTTGTTCCCATCTGCATCGACTACAGATGGGTTTATGAGGCAAGAAAACACTAAATCTGGCAAGTGTCAACACTTCTATTGATGTTCACTACTCTCTCAAGCATCTCGAGGGGAAAGAAAGAGCTGCTTTGTCCCTTTCACTTCAGTGTGTAATAACCCTACTGATGGATCTGGGGCTGTCTTGAGGCATCTGTCAACCTATGCGAACAAAAGGGAGAGAAAATCACTAACATTAAGCTCAGGATAAAATGAAGAGACCCCCCAATAGATTAAGTAGGTATGCTATTGCAAGAAAAAGCATACATAAGCACCAGGCAGGCAGAAATAATAGATGTTCACCACCGAGGGGATAAAAGGTGTAACTTACTGCGCTATCCATTGAAAGTCAGAGAATGATTTTAAAGTACCTACTAGAGAGTACAAGCACACTGATTATTTGTTAAATTTGAGCTGCTTTTTGCCTCTTGCTTTTGAAATTGGAGCCCTAAGGAGGATTAGGGAAGGTCTAAGGATTGTAAAATGAAGTATACAACTTTAGTGGGTTTTCATGGTCGAAATAACTCTATATATTTGAAACAAACTCTGCAATGGTTCTCTCATACTAGATCCAGGGATCTGCCCCTGATACAAAGGCATAGGGCCCCATCTCCTACATCATCCTAAAAGGGTTGAAGCTGAAGTTAAGGTTCAGTAAATGAGGACAAAACTTGAGTTTCAGCTCTTCTCATTCCTGGAGATTTTTCCAACAAGAGAATAGACTACTTTATGGCTATTACAATGACATTAAGATAATTGACATGTATGACCAAGATAATTGATATGTATAACATTAAGATAATTGATGATATGTATGACCAAGAAGCAACACAGGTACTTTTGAATCATTGCCCTTGGAATATTTCTCTGGGGAAATAAAAATTTCACAAAGAATGCGTTTTCTCTTCCGTCCTTATTTCTAGTTGTTGTATTGTCTTATGTCAACTTGACGCAAACTGGAGTTATTAGAGGAGGCAGCCTCAATAAGAAAATGCCTCCGTAAGATCCAGCTGTAGTAAAGACTGTAAGGCATTTTTTTTTAAATTAGCAATTGATGTGCAAGATGCCAGTCCATTGTGAGTGGGTTGTCTTTGGACTGGTGGTCCTGGGTTCTTTAAGGAATCAGGTTCAGCAAGCCATGAGGAACAAGCCAGTGAGCAGCACTCCTCCATGGCTTCTGCTTCAGCTCCTGCTTCCAAATTCCTGCCCTGCTTGATTTCCTGTCCCGACTTCCTTTGATGATGAGTGATGTGGAAAGGTAAGCTGAACAGATCCTTCCTCTGCCCTCCACTTTCGCCAGTTGCTTTGGTCATGGTGTTTTCTCACAGCAATGGTAACCCTGACTAAGACACTCATCTTGCAAATTTATCTTGCCATCTTATAGAGAAACCTCTTTCTCCTGGGCTTGGTATGAAGTGGGACAAATAACTGTATCATACGGAGAACATATATTTTCAATTATTAAATATGTGAATTTTGACATTTACTTAATCCATTAAGACTTCTTGGTCACTCAGAATGTGGTCTGTTAATTAAAACACTACTGGGTTGTAAGTGGCAGAAACCTAAGCCACTAATTTGGAAGATGAGTCGATCATAGTAGATCTGAGACCTCTTGGTGTACTAGGCACAAACTCCCCATAGGGAAATATTGGGGTCTTCTATTGGTATTTTAACAATTTCTTGCTGCTGCTCCTTTGAGCTGTTCATCAAGCTCTCTTAAAGATCGAGGTAAAAGAAAAATTCATATAAATTGTATATAAAATGATTTTGGGGGTATCATATTTGAACTGATTAGCAGTATTTACGACTTAAACATACTTCATTTTCCTTTCATATAGAATCTTTACTGCAAAAGTTAATTTGCTTCTCAGTTCACTTTTGTAATTAAAATTTGTTCAGAGGTGGGTTGAAGGGTAGACCTAGGTATTGAATTAAATTTCTTGGAAGTCATACAACTTGTAGGAAGACAGTATAAATAGTAGTTTCCACTAGCTTGCTTTTCTGTTCTTTCTCATCGAAAGTCATCTCAACCTCTGCTCTGAGGCTCCCCATATGGTCAGCCTGATGGGATTTTCTGTTTTGCTTGTTTGTTTGTCTTTGCTTTGTGTGTTCTTATTGTGCACGTCCCAGGAATCAGGTGTCCCTACACAGCACTTCCAGCTGAGATGAAAAGGGCTAACGCTGAACGCTGCCACTTCTTGCCGCAGTCACCAGATGAGTCAGATGCTCCTACAAAGAGCTGAATCACAGCACTCTTTTCCTTGGTCACGACCAAGGCATCGCAGTCGCCCCGCCACAGAAATAAAAATCTGGGGGCAAGAAGGCTTTCATTTGTAAAGATGTCAGGTCAGTACTGACATATAATAAATCACTCTGAGAGCAACGTGGGGAAGGGGAGAAGGTAGATCCTACTGCAATAACAGATGAAGGCTCTGTACACTTGTACTTCGTAGAGGGAGAATGGCTTTCTACAGACACCTTCAGGGTTTATATGCCTTCTTTTAAATCCAGCTTGTTTCGGAATGGCCTCTCTCCCCTTTTCTCTCCCTCTGTGTTAGCATCTTGTCAATAGGAAAGGTGACCAGTCAGCCCAACATGATTATGTTCCGAAGTCCAGTTGATTCTGGAGTTAAACCTAGTGTGTGAGTTCAGAGCAGTGGCTTTTTAATTCCAGCTCCCTGGGGCCGAGGGAGGGTGATTTTGTGTTCTAAGTGTGTGAGGGCAGTTTAGAGAGAACTCCCTCATAGAGGTCGGTGCTTACTTTTGGATGCTATTAATTAAAGAAATGTTCATAAAGGGCTTCAAGACCCATTTTCACTAAGCGTATGGAGCACTAGTAAATATTATACCATCCAGGTGGGTATTTCTAAGTAGCTAATCTAAAAACTAGATTGGAAATGGCTTTATGTGTGGGCTTGTGAGAGGAAGGCATGTTTATCCAACACATGTCTTATTTTAATGCTACTTGTTGCTAATGTCCTTTTATATTTTTGAGACATGATCTCATGTAGCCTAATGTTGCTTCAGACTGTTGGTGTAGATGAGGTTGACCTGAACTTCTGATCATTTTGCCTCCATCTCGTAGGTACTGGGATTACAGATGCTAACAAGCCTGAGCTTTTAAGTGTTTCCTTTACAACTTCAATCTTCTCTATTTTCCATATATATTGTATATACTAGGTATGTAATGCACAGACATTCAATCTGGAAGCATTTCATACATACATATTTACTTTTCAAGAGTTCTAAAGGAGTCTAAGATACTCTCGGGGTATCTTAGATACCTTTGCTATGGTAGTATATATTCTGTCTCCATCCCCTTTTAGGTCCTGTTCTTTTGATCCCTTCTCTTCAAAGTGGAAGTAGATTGTCTTACGTCTTTTCTTCCTCATGGGCCTGGGTCACTGCATACTGCTTCCTCCTCTAGAGAAGAGAAGTGACATCTTGGGAGCACAGCATTTGGGACTTGTATAAATGGAGCCAGCAGCCCCTTCAGATGAAAGAGGAATAGATTTTTGGAGGAAGAAGGTTTGAGAAAATACTGTCAGACCTGGATGCTCCTGCTGGGTCCCACACCACGGCCCAGCGCAGGCCATTGGCTGTGATCTGGTCATTCTCCTGTGATGAGCACCATCCGTATGACAGAGATGACTCCACACAAAATAGTACCAGTGACACTGCCCTTGGTTTATGAGGAGACGAGCTTGCCTCACTGATGTTTTATCCCCATGACGCTGTCATGTTCTAATTTGTTTGGGGGGGGGGAGAAAAAGACAAAGATAATATGAAAAAAATATCCTTGCTTTTGTAAAACCAGTGAGGTTTGAAGTATATTTTAAAATAGTCAGTTTGATTTTTCAGGTAACTGAGGTTAAAAATGTTTTTTTTTTTAAAGATATGTGTTAATTTTTGCTGGGAAGGGAAAGTATCTCTATTTTAACTCCAAGGTATTTCTTATTCAGTTGTTGGGGAAGCCTTTACTTGGAATGTTGTCTTGGGGCTGGGGAGATAACTCAGCTATTAAGGGTGCTGTCTGCTCTTCCAGAGGCACTGCGGGTTGGATTTCTAGCACCCATATAGTGGCTCACAACCCTTGTAACTCCAGTCCTAGGGAACCTGACGCCCTCTACTGATCCCTGCAGGCATGACACACGGTGCACGGACACACATTCAGCCAAATACTCATACACAGAAAATAAAAGTAATCTCAAAAATATTTTTTAAAAGGAATTTACAAATATTACGCTAAAGAAAATTTCTAGAAAACTCAACAAGTTTACCTAATGGGATCTAATTTGTTCTCCCTGTTTCAGCATTCAAATTTTTTGCTAAGCACTTCACTATAATTGCCTCAAAATTTAGAGCTGTTTTTGTAATTTTTTATGAAACAATTTTAAAGATGAGAGGATTTTCTAGTTATCTCCTTTAAGAGAAAGACCACAGATATGAGTGTTGGCATATTAATTTCTAGGTTCTTGTTTTTCTGCTAGCCCTGGTCGACACCTGAAAAACTCACAAAACAATCAAAGAAAAAAAATGGGGAGGTACAATTTTACTGAGACTGTTTCTGTGTTGTTTGAGTTAACATAAGATTGAGTATCCGTGTGATATAGTTAAGAAAAATGGCAGAATTCTTTTCTCCTGGATTTAAAGAGCCCCTCAACATCTGTGAATTCCAAGCTATTATGTACCAGCACAATTTGAGCTTGCAGTTCACATCCGGGGGGAATCTTGGAGCCACTCTGAATTTTCCCTTGCGTTCAGCATATTTTACCTCATAGCTGTACAAGAAGCAGAGTAATTACTTACAAATAAGTAATTTACTTGCCTAGCAAGCTTTCTGATCACGTTATGGTAGCTTTTATTAAATTTTCCACTAACGTAATTATTGCAGGGAATTTCACCACATAAAGCAAGCACTTCATTTGGCTCAAGATAATTAAAAAACACAACTAGTTTACACCTGCCTTCACGATCTCCCTCCCTCCACTCTGATGCTCCAGCTCGTCTGCCAGAGTAAGTTGTGAGAATAGTCACACGACACATATCTCAGCAGAAAGATGCCCTGTCCAAACATGGGGGAGACACCCTACACGAGGATGACACTGGGAATATTGCCATGAGCTGATGGTGACATTTCATCATTTAAGGCGTTCCCAGTTCCTCTCCAACATGATTTAGTGCAGTACAATAGCAGACCATTTGCTGGGTTGAATGGTTGCCGAGGTTTAGCTTTTCTCTTTTTATTTTTTAGATCAATGCCAGACTTGCCAACAGAAAGCTTTTTCCAAAAGCCCCATCACTGCCCAGAATGAAAACAATGACACAGTGGTGTTCTTGGTGTTTCAACAGTAGGATATGCTTGTCTCTGGGACATGGGAAGCTACATGTCCTTAGAAATTTCCTGATTAGTCCGTTGAAGTATAAAGGTTCTATTGCTCAACAGGACAATGCAAGCAGCCATATCACCAGCATTAAGGACAATGCTTTCCCTCGGAGAAAGCAGGGTTTCCTATGGGGTGTCCTTGGCCATGCCATCTGACTCTACACAGTGGCTTTCAGCACAGACTTCTCTATACGATAATCCTTGAAACTAAGACTCTGGCAAGCTATATGTTAAGTCAGTGGCTGGGGAAAATGAAGAGCCCAGAAACACTTTTTTAGTTCATGAGCATCAAGGCATTGTCTTTTTTTTTTTTTAACACTTTCAAGCTTATGATTAGAAGAAGCTTAGTCCTTGCAAGGTGGGCGTCCCGCAGATGCCATCTGGCTTTGCTGGCACCCCTTGGCCTTGTTGGCAATGCCTGCCTGGGGGAAGTGTCCTGGATAGGGCAGTGGCTTTCCAAGGCTAGCAGCATCTCAGGAGTCTGTAGACTGTGCTCTGATCATCAGTGATTGTTCATGATATAATTCTATAGCTTACATTGTTGTTCTCTTGGTGTTGAATGTAGGATTTGCTGAGAAGAGAATCTGAAGGCTGATGTTGGAGGTTTAGTGTCAGGTTGGAATTCGGTGCTACTTTCTGACTCTTCCAAAGCACATGTGCCCTTGAAGGGCCAGCGTCTGCTCCACAAAGGGGCTGTAGACCCAGTTCGCTAGAGCTGTGGGTGCGAGTTAATTATAATAGTTAACTAGATTGGACTGAACAACACCGAGGGGATATAGTGAGGTATATCTTTGTGTGTTCCCACAAGATGTTTATAGAGACAGTTTAACTGAGGGAGTGAGGACCAGTTCTGAATGTGGGTATCACCATCCTGTGGGCTGGGGATCCAAACTGAATAAAAGGGGGAAAAGGAGAAAGTCAACAATGCTCATCTCTATTTCCTGATGAGCATTTGATGGCACAATTTGATGGTTGACTTCTACTCAAGTTGTCACCATGCCCTCAGACTGTCATCAGAAATCAATGCTTGCTGGACCATCTAAGTAAGAATGTGACTGTAATGACCATTGTAACAAGAGAAACATTGTCAGGGAAGGACTAGCTAATGCTGTTTCAGGGTGAAACATGAACTGTATTGATATTGGACTAGATAGCATTCATGTTTCATTCTGGCTAAAAATACCCCTGTATTCCGTGTGTGCTCCCAAAACTTGAGTGAGAATGAATTCAACAGCAATGAGCTAATTGTATAGGAAGAAGAAATGTTAATACAGCTCTAATGTGGAGCTGTGGCATGGTTATCACTTGCCACATTTATCCAGGTTTATGCTATCCTATATATCCTATATTTGCTACATAGTTTCCTTAATCTAAGTTTACTGGCAGCAGAAGTTTTCTAAGACTTATATCATTTAAATTTGGAGTTACAATTCAGTATATTCATGTATTTGTAAAGTCGCTTGTGCTAGGTGGGTTATACTGCCGAATATTGGTCAGGTATGAAGCTTGCTCACTGGGGAAAGTACTGATTTGTTTATTGAGTGTGTACTGTAAGTCTGTCACTTTCTGTATATGCCTACTATAAATCTTATAAAAACCAGCTTGATAAACATGCACATCAATATTTTACTAATTCTTAAAAATTATCATTCGTGGGCTGGATAGGTGGCTAAGAGGTTAAGAACACTGGCTGCTCTTTCAGAGGTCCTGAGTTCTATTCCCAGCAACCATATGTTAGCTCACAACCATCTACAGTGAGATCTGGTGCCCTCTTCTGGCATGCAGGCAGAACCCTGTATAGATAATAAATAAAATCTTTTTTTAAAATAATTAATCTTTGTGAGTTCCCGATAGAACATCCCCATTGTCTCAGTGTGCACCCCTCGTGGTCCTGAGTTCCATGCTCGTACTCTCTTCTCCTTCTGCTCCTGATTTGGATCTTGAGATTTCTGTCCAGTGTTTCAAATTGGGTCTCTGTCTCTGTCTCCTTTCATTGCCTGATGAAGGTTAATATTCAGGAGGATGCCTATATGTTTTACTTTGGGTTCTCCTTATTTAGCTTCTCTAGGATCATGAATTATAGGCTCAATGTCCTTTGTTTATGGCTAGAAACCAAATATGAGTGAGTACATCCCATGTTCCTCTTTTTGGGTCTGGCTTACCTCACTCAGGATAGTGTTTTCTATTTCCATCCATTTGTATACAAAATTCAAGAAGTCCTTGTTTTTTACTGCTGAGTAGTACTCTAATATGTATACATTCCATACTTTCTTCATCCATTCTTGCATTGAAGGGCATCTAGGTTGTTTCCAGGTTCTGGCTATTACAAACAATGCTGCTATGAACATCATAGAGCATATACTTTTGTTGTAGGATAAGGCCTCTCTTGGGTATATTCACAAGAGTGGTATTGCTGGGTCCAGGGGTAGGTTGATCCCGAATTTCCTGAGAAACCGCCACACTGCCAGCTGGCCTGGGTCTGAAAAAACATGGGATAAAACCTGACTCGCTGATCATAGCAGACAATGAGGACTACTGAGAACTCAAGAACAATGGCAGTGGGTTTTTGATCCTACTGCATGTACTGGCTTTGTGTGAGCCTAGGCAGTTTGGATGCTCACCTTACTAGACCTGGATGGAGGTGAGTGGTCCTTGGACTTCCCACTGGTCAGGGAACCCTGATAGCTCTATGAGCTGACAAGGGAGGGGAACTTGATTGGGGGAGGGGGAGGGAAATGGGAGGAGGTGGTGGGGAAGAGACAGAAATCTTTAATAAATAAATAAATGGAAAAAATCATAAAAAATTAATATTTTTAAAAAATTATCATTTCTCTCTTGTACTGAAATTCTGAAGGCCTCTGTAGTTACCCAGGGCCTCACAAATGATGGCAGGGATTGGTGATCTTTCCAGTTACACTGAGAAATAAAGACCTATGTAATAAAGCAACGGAAGAAAGACCATGATGTCATCCCACTTTCTTCATCCTCGCTGGTGGGTGTTCTAAGCCAGGGACTGGTGCCGCCATTCTCTTGCCAAGAGTCCGCAGCAGTGTTTCTTCCTGAATCAAATCCAGACTCCAACTATTCAAGTCCTGCACTTTCTTTTCCACTTAGTGACTTCAGGTGGCTCTCCTGCCCTTTCTGTGACAAATCCTCCACTCTGGTCTAGGAAATTATTCTTCTCGTTCTTGCCTTCCTCATTCCCTTTCCTGCCACGCTCCTCCGATTGTCTACCTGCTCTATGTTGTAGTGACATCATGCCTGTGTCCTTGCTGGCTGTTCTTAGGAGGCAAGAATGGATCCCCATCCTTTCTCCCACTCATACACTTCCCACGTTGTGGGTGTCCAGTGTATAGGTGTGTGTGTATGTGGGTGCACTCATCTGTGTGTGAGAAATCAGAGGTTGATGTTAGGAGTCACCCTGTATTACTCCCCCACCTTATGTTTTGAGTCAGGGTCTCTCACTCAGCCTAGAACTTTTCATCCCAGCTAGACTCGCCTGGCCAGGGAACTGCTGGGGTCTGCCCATCTTCATCTTCCCGGCGTGAGGTCATAGGCATGTGCGTCCATTCCCAGCGTGTATGTGGACAATGGGGTCTGAGCTCAGCCTTGTAGACTTTCACAGCAAGCTCTTTTTTCCTTGATCCACATCCCGGGTGCCCACCTGTCACTTCTGACATCTCCTCAATCCTGACAGACCCCAGGCTTATAACATCTCAGTTACCTTTTCTTGATCGCTTGTGAACTTACAGCTTCTGAACCTCTGCTTATAGGTGGTTGCATAATCATTTCTAGCATCCGTCCTACTGACTGAGATTGTGTTTAAAAAGATTTGTGTTCTTTTCTTTTCTTATAACATTTTGTTGTGAAATGCTGCATCCCTTGCAGGAATGCAAAAAACAAAAACAAATAACAAACAAAACCAACAAAAAAACCTTGGCTTTCCATCCTGAATCTTTATCAGCTCTTACCATAACATCATTTTGTGCCAGATGAAAAAAATGTCATTTTATAATAAAATATTTACAATTACAATTTATAAATGTAATTTATAATTTTTAAATACAGTTTATAATAAAATGAGTTATAATACTTTCCCAGTATTAGACTCTTGTCAATCTAATATCATTGTTGTACATCTGTGTACTTTTTTCCAGAAAAATATGTGGATGACTTTTGCCTGTTTTTTTTTAATATGTGAAATTTGAGTGCCAGCCACCACCTCGTGAACTGTTTGCATAAAACACTTTTGAATCTTTTGACTTAGAGTTCTATATCCTGTATGGAGAGATGGAGATGCTGATGGAGATGGGAGATGGTCAAGTGTTGCCATGGAAGCCTGAGTGTCTGAGTTCAGGTCTCCAGTGTTCACATAAACCTGGGCATGCCGGTGCATGCCTGTAATCTCAGTGCTGGAGGGACAGAGACATGCAGACCGCAGGAATTCACCAGCTGAATTTGTGAGCACCAGATTCTGTAAGGGATCCTATCTCAAAAAATAAGGTGGGATGCTTTAGGAGGACACCTGATGTCAGCCTCTGGTCTCTACACATGCACACATCTGTGAGGCACCTATAGCCATGAAAATGTGAGTAGATACTCAGAAATATCAGAATAGGCATAAGAAACTTGAATATATGCTGTCATCAAATAATTCACCATTCAATTTCTTTTCTAGAACAGTAGAGAAGCCTTGGGGTATGTGTTCACTGAAATCACAGAATATACATACACACACACACACACACACACACACACACACACACACACACACACATATATATATCCACAAATGTGTGTATGTATATGTGTACATATTATAATATATTTATATATACACATGTGTGTATATGAGTGTATGTTTGCATGTATAGTATATATTATAATATATATATATATATATATATATATATATATATATATATATATATAATGTGCACACGTGTTTGTGTAGTGCTAGTGAATAGTTTCCATAAGAGAAACTCTCCTGCAGCATTTAAGATAATCTAAAAGGATTTCAACTTCTGAGGCAGTTAAGCACTTATTAGCATAAGATTAGAGATGGTATAACAACTAGAGCAGATCTTCAGGTGATTTCAAATTGTGTGCTACACTGCAATCCCCCCCCCCCCCCCTTTATCAAGAAGAACCCATCCAAGTGCTAGCGAATATATTTTAACAGGAAGAAAAAATAATCCTAAGAGGGTCAGGGTGCCAAGGTCAGCATCTGCCTTGAGAAATAGCAGGATGTGATTTTTTTTATACCAACTGATGCCAGGTTTGGAGCTATTTCAGTGGCATAAATTGAATATTGTGCGATTTGTCTAGCTTTTAAACTGAAGGGCATTCATGATTGCTGCTATGCATTGCCTTTCCAGGGCAAGGTTTCAGGCGGTGCGGTTTGTCTAGCTTTTAAACTGAAGGGCATTCATGATTGCTGCTATGTGTTGCCTTTCCAGGGCAAGGTTTCAGGCGGCACGATGACAGGAGGGAGGCACAGCCTCTCCCTTTGGAAGCATTCCTTTTAGAGTCTCGAGGAATGCCAACATCACCCCTATAGATAAAAGGCAGGTCAGGCTGGGCCCATTTCAAACGTTATGGTGCCAGGATATCAAAACAGGAGCTGCTCCAAAGAAGAAACAGGTGTGGATGCTAGAGACAAAAGGACATTCTGCCAGTTTGAAAGCATAGCAGAGTGTACTGAGAGGTGACAACTGGTAGGTTGTCCAGCCAAGCAAGCTGTCACTGTGGAAGGTCCCCAAGGCTTGGGAGTGGCACCCCACAGGCTGGCGGGGCAAAGTAAGACAGAGCACTAGATTTGGCAGTTGGTTACACGTTGGGTATAAAAGCGTGCATCTGGCTTTTGAGGGTCTGGCCTGACAGACTCTGAGTGGATCAGCTCTGCAGTCTGTGGAACTGTGAGGGTGATGTCGAGGATATAGTAGTGTGTGTGTGTGTGGGGGGGGAATGTGACAAATTCAAGAAGTTAAAAGTGACTAACAGCCACCTGCCCTCACCATATTTAATGATGCTTTATATACGTCAAGGAAAGTCCAGGGCATGTCATGCGGTCCTATGATTTCAGTCCCTACAGTCTACAAGTCCTTACCATCTGCCACGTTCCCCCACCTTATAGGAGGAAACCGAGTCACAAGGAAATTAAGAATCTCTACATGACTGCACTTCCAAGGAGTGCCAGGACAGTCGGTTCAGTCTAGTCTTCTGTTACAAAACTTGTGATTAGCCACCATGCTAAGTCAGTCCCAGTTGTGAAAGGCAACAGAATCACACAGGGCTTTGCACCCTTTCAGAGAAGGTGTTATATCTCGTCCCTTTGTGAGATACAACAGACTATCTTTTTAATTTACCTTAGGGTCAGTTTTGCCACCTATAGGATGGGGAAAGTGCTGCTTATTGCATGCTGTTAGGAGGACTAAGTCATAGAGATTACCTAATAACACCATGTCTGGCAACAAGCATTCGTCTCCTTTCATCCTCCGAGAGCCCATTAAGACTTGCCTGCTGAGAAATAAGATTGTTCCTGGGCACAGGGCTGGATCAAGCGCAAGAAGGCCAAGGATGCTCCAGACTGAAGAGGAAAGTCCCACTTACCAGGGAGCTGCAGGCTGCTTACCCATAATACACAGGTTGCTCTGTTCCTCAGATTTAGAGAAAAAGAGAAGATGTGGGCTAGAGTGTTTATATATTATCAATTTAGTCAGTGAAAGCTGACATATTAGAGAACCTAACCAATACTCCTTCAGAAGCCGTAAGTGGAGAATTTATTAATTATGTGTTTTAATAAACATGTCAATTGTGCATCGTCTTAAAGATGATTTTGTCCTTATTTGGCTTGATTATAGTCAGGAGAACTAAGATGGGTTTAAACTTTGAATTTCTATAGTTACACCCAGAGTTTTTGATTCTACTAGACATCTTACAGCATAGGCTGCTAGTCTGAAGAATTCTGTCCCCAGACCAGCCACGAATAGTCCGCAGAGTTTTTCCTACCAGAAGCATCAGCCCAATTCCAGCTAAGAAACTCCACAATTTATAATTCCCTTGATTTTATTCCTGTGGCACAGTATACTAATCTTCACAGCTTTCTCGAGGTATAATTACTGTATAAATATCACGTGTTTGCTATATTCCATTTGATGAGTTTGGACATATGCCAGTCAACTTTGAATTTTAGCTACAAACGATATTTACAGTTCTTACTTAAAAATTTTTGTACTTAAAATTTTAATAGCATGTGGTCATTTTGTAAAAACTGGTTCTAGTAGTCATAGAAACAACAGGGAGCCGCTCACCTTCCATTCCAGAGCTAGCTACAGTTAAATCGCGGGGCACGTCTTTCCTATGATCTTCAGTTTTATTTTTTAAGCGGTGCTGAGAATCGAGCTCAAGCCCTCAAACAGTCTGCCTCAGACACCCTACCTACCATGGGGTCACATCTCCAGCTCTAAAGTGCTTTGAAACACAGTTTATTATACAGTCCAAGTTGGTGTGGAATTCCCTGTGAAGCCCAGACTGGCCTCAACTTGTGGTCCTTTTTGTCTCAGCCTCCTGAGTGCTCAGAATACAGGTGTGCATCTCTGCACCCAGATAGATTATTGTCTCCGTGTGTGTAGACATACTGCAGAAATGAGCTCACGGTATTTAACCTATGTTTTTCACTTAGCCTTTACCCATGAACCTCTTATATCTATGCACCTTTATCCTTCTTTATAACAGTCTCTTCATAGTCTACTACATTTTATAGCAATATTAATTTGATAATCCTCCACTGTTGTGTATTCAGTTGGTTCACGTTTTTATTTTCTTTTATAAGCACTGGTTCCATTGTCATTCGCCATCCCTGCACATCCATCTGTGTATCCTTTCGTCATGCTGATTCAAATGTCCAGTGTGTTTATCAAGCTTCTGCTATATTTGCCAAATGCCTGTCCAGAAATCTTGGACTGATTATATTCTCACTGGCAAAAAAAAAGAGCACTGAAAAATTAGGTGTTATTAATTTAATATGGGACTAAACAGATGAAAAAAAAGCAGCTTTTAATTTAATTTTTATTTATCTGCTTACTAGTGATACTAAACTTTTTCATTCATTTAACTTTTTAGTGTTATCCCTTTTGTCACTAAAAAGGGATATAGCCTTTGCATAAAAGGGATGTCACCTGTGCATAACCTTCCTTCATCTCCCATTTTCTTGGAATGTATTAATTTCTTAACTGATTTTTCAGCGTTTGTTCATTCAGCTATTCAGTAAAAAGATGTTAGAACATTTTTGCCAATTTGTACTGTACCTTCGTTAGTTGTTTTTTAATTTTCAAAAATTGAATGTGCTTTGGTGGTTGTGTGTGTGTGTGTGTGTGTGTGTGTGTGTGTGTGTGTGTGTGTGTGTGTACCATGTTCTCTCCTATGCCTATGGAGCAGAAGGAAGCATTGAATCCCCTGGAACTAAAGTAAGGAATAGTTGTGCGCTACCTTGTCGGTGCTAGGAACTAAAACCAGGTCCCATGTAAGAGCAGCAAGAGCTGCAAGTGTTCTCAATCAATGGGTCATCTTTCTAGCCCCTGAACCCTCACGATTTTTGATAATAGAGTTTTCATTTAAAAATAAACAAAATCATTGTATTCTTCCTTTATGCACCAAGAAAAGAAGGGCTGGGTACTGTAACACACTCAGAAAGACTTCCTCTCCCCTAAGGAATAAAATATCCGGGTTATTTTCTTAAAATATTTCATTGCCTCACTTTTCACATTTAATCCTTGAAGTCATAGGATATTCATTCTGAAATGACGCCATAAATTTAGAACTTTTTGAAGTTTAGAAAAAATTATTATCAAGTTGGCAAAGACAATGGTTGAATATATATACTGATAAACTTACCTCTATCAAATAGCAAATCTCTCTCTCTGACACACACACACAGAGACACACTCACTTCTCTGATATGTTCAATTTCATTTTTTCATTTTCTTTACTCCCGATGAGATCAGTTATTTTCTTTACTAATTGCAGAATGTCTTCCTGCATTATTATGGTTTTCTGGAAATCATACGGACTTACCTACATGCTTGTTTACACAATATCTTTATACATAGGCAAGCAGGGAATGGCAATCCCGGAAGTTCAGTTGTGGAAATAAATAGTGCGTAGATGAAAAATTGTTACAATTAGTGCAGCATGTGGCGAGAAACAAAGAGGTTCATCTTTCTGTCCTCGCCACCTTTGTGTTGTTTTTGAAAATTCCAATTAAAATGTTTCTATAAATACTGAGATCATTTCTGCTGAACCTGCATGTGTCTGCAACCACACTTGCTTTTTGCTTCAGAAACACCTTCTTTCTGTTGCTTTTTATTTTGCTGCAATTACTTTGCTTCCATTAAGCTCACAAATAACTGTCTCTAATGCCCAAGCGACTATGGATGTCCAGTGGGAGGTGTCCTCAGAAGCTACAGTCTGATGGCCTCGGCCTCCTTCTCCCCGAACTCATTCACAGCACACCTGTGATTGCATCTATCTTGCATGCGGCTCCTCTTCCATGTCACAACCAAGGCCTTAGAGATGGTTGGTTGCGGGGAGGTGCTCTGGTGTTTTGGAAATTTCACCATGCTTCTACTCCTGAGTGGTCTCTTCATCAGTAGGAGATTTCTTCCAGGTCTGTTTTCTTCGGCTTGGCTTTATTCAAGCCGGCAATTTTCACTCTGCCTAGCTTCTCTGCAATTTTACTAAAACAACCACACAGAATCTCCTGCTGTTGCCGCTCACAGTGTTGCAGCAAGAGATCAGTTATTTTCCCGTGTTCCCCTTAATGTGCTTCAAGTCAGTTCGCTAGTTCAGCTTTTCTACAACACCATGGTTCCCTTCAAACAAATGCAGGGAAACTAGAACGAGTCTCCCAGCCTAGACTTTTGAATGTGTCTATGTGTGTTTATGTGTATGTGTGTGAGTGTTAAGTGTGCGCATGTGCATGTATCTCCTTGGTCACTCCTGATCAGCAGTTCTTCCAAGAATCATTAATCACAAGATGACCTTTCCGGGGGTGTGGGTATTCTGTTATTTCAAATTCTAGCTCTGTGTCATGGATACATTCTTACCTTTTCAGCGAGTTTCTGGTTTCTGTGCCTCTGTTCCTTCCAAAAATTAGGTATTTAAAATGATATCTATTTTAAAGAACTGTGTGGGAGCAGAATTAATACATTTTAAGTGATCGGACCATGCGCTGGCACACAGTAAATGCTTTTCATCAAAATGACAAATCGCTGTTTCATGGTTCTGGGAATGAAGCAGACTCACCCATGGACCATTTGTCGACTAAATGCTCTCGGAAAGCTTTGGTCTCTGCCTCTTCTTGCTCTTTTGATGTTCTTGAAGCTGGTCTAAAATTCCTGTTCTAGGCGTTTGTCATAAGAGAAAAGTCAGCATTACCTTAGAGAACTCCGCTGCCTTTGCAATCGGACTGGCTGCTGACTCTTATGAGAGTTATCACATTTAATGCCGTGATGACCAGTGCAGGGTCTTTAGTGTGTGACACAATCCTCACGGTGACAGGATCTGAGACGGCAACTTAAAGAACCTTGCACTTCAGCTGCTACTTAAATTTCTGACTTTACTTTTGATTTTATTTGGCAGCCTATTTTTTAACTTATATTGTTTCCTTGACGAATTAAGGAGATTGAAAAAAAGGAAGTCCAGTTTTCCACCTGCCACTGCTACTTTGACATGTTGAGCTGCGTGATTTTAAAAGGTACTACTTCCTACTATTACTAAGAAAATGATCTCTTAGCAAAATAACCTTTAGTTTTGTTTTTGTTTTTGTCACGCAATCTTAGATCTATCCTTCCTTTCCATCATGAATAAAGAGGGATCAAAGGCTCATTTCAGGTGCCAGATGGGTACCACAAGCCTTGCAGTGACTCAGCGCAGGCTCCAGTTAGGACATCCAAGCTCTGAACAGCTCTGGGGTGATTACAGCGGACTGGAATCCCCTTCCTGTGTTAGGCCTTTTGTCTGCACTCAGAGCCTTTTAAGTCTCTGAGAAACCTTCTTGTCACCTGGTGCTGGCTGTGGCCAGTTAAGCGTGGGTATAATGAACTTCTTGCTGGAAAAAGCGATAGGACTCATTTTGAGGCTATTCAACGAGTCTCTAAAGAAAGAAGAATCAGAGTGAAAATTATTTTTAACCTTCATTTGACCTTATTGATAGCAGTGCAAAAGCTCAGGCCTGGACCCAGAAGCTAAACATTAAGAGAACCTTGTTCGGAGAAAGGCTCAGTTTGAGGGAGTCGGGGTGAGATGGGAAGGGTGGGAGAGCAGAGCCTGGGAGAGGCTGGAGGAAGGAAAGGGAAGGAGAGAGTGATGGAACTCTGTTTTACTTTAAAATGCATCTTTTTCAAAAGAAAACCTTGTTCTGTTCTGGGGTGTATCAAGAATTAGAATAGCACCTCTGATTTTGTGGCAGTGGCAAAGCAGAATAACAATCCCAGGAAGAGGGCATTTTAATTACCAGTTTGGCTGACTTAGTAAAATCCCAATTTGTAGACTATTCAGAGCTTGCTCATCTAAATGGAGAAATTAACTACAATTTCAGTTTTCTTATCTTTGCCCCCATTAGGTTGCACAGAGAAGTCTGTGCTGTCCTGTTCTCTAAGTTCGAAGGATCCATGTGAATCATGTTTTGCGCTTTTTGCTAGAACCCGTCAAGGCCTTTGGCATTAGAGATGCCTCAGAGGATTGACTCACAGTGAGCTTGACACTTAGCAGCACTGACAGTCTTTACGTGTAGAGTCCTGCTCAGCATGTGGTGATGCACAAGTTCAGCTTCCAACTAAAACACAACCTTAGCCCTGATGAAGAGATTTAACATTCATGTCGAGATCAACCTTGAAGTGGGAGCAGGAAACGTTAAGCTCTGATTATGACTTGGCACCAGGAAGAGACACAAACAGGCCCTGAATCCAACTGTAACCAATTCCAGAACCCATGTGGTCCCATGAATCACCTTTTGTTCTTTCCTACCGACTCTCCAATCACTTCCTCTCATTTCTGAATTCTCCTTCAGAATCCACTCACGAGAATGAAAGTACTGAGAAGAGAGTGTGCGAGGAAGCACGGGACTTGACTTGATCTAACACTCATACCCTGAACACTAGGGGAAAGGTGTCGGGAATGTCGCCAGGAGGAGTACCATTTCCGCTTTCACAGTTCTTAATTTGGCTGCTGTTTGCCTTTAATGACCATAACAAATTTGGTGGAAAAGGCAACCAAACCTTTGGAAAGAAAAGGAAATCAAAATTCTTTGTCCAACTCTTTGGAGTGGCTTTATTTTTAATGTTTTCAAATCAGCTTTTCTCCAAGTGATTGAAATCTGCCTCTTGGTCCCAGCTAACACTAACAGCCTGTTTAGTTTCTGAACTGTCTGGATGTTAATGGTACTTCCACCCTGGGCTCATTTTCTTGTAACATTGCTAATGGGGTTGTTGCTTCCTAAGAGGCAAAGAATTAATATGTTTGGGTTTCTGCTTCTAGTCTTTGGATTCCTGCTTGTGTTTTTCTCCTTGTTTATGTTTCTTTTAATTAACACTGAATTTCTTCAGTTTTCTGCCTTGCTTTTCTTTTGTTTGTGCAGTCTTCGGGGCAATGACTTCTTCAGTAACAATGGTTAATCAGGGAGAAATGATAGCTCGAGAGTTCTTGCGCAGTTACTCAATGCTGGGATAGAAGTTGTTCTGCTCAAGTCTCATTAGGTCAACTTTGATGTCTCCAGTAAGAACTGCATGGTGCTCCGTCAACTCCTTTTGTGTCTTTTATTTTCGACTCGGACTCTGGTTCATTTTCTTCAGGTTCTCGTTGTGTCTCAGATAATCTAAATCAACAGTATTATCAGCTTTGAAAACAATCCCTTCGGGCCTTTTCTCAAGGGACTGCTTACAATGCAGGTGTTTCGGGGACCTAAAAGTTAGAATTCATGGTTAATGGAGAAGCAGAAGCAATGCAAGAATAAGGAGCCTGCCCACTAAAAGATCAACTTTCTAAAAGCCTGGCTAGAAAGCACTGGTGGTGATTATTTTGCTTCTTTCTGCTGTGTGAACCTGGGATCTAGGAATGGGCTCCTTGCTGTCTGTCAGCTTTATTTGCCCATCTGTCCACCCACCTCGGAAACACAATCTTGGTTCAGGTGCAGAGGTGGAATAGCCCATATTCTTGATCTGACTTGCTTTCACAAACAAAGTGCCAGCCAGGGCTCTAAATCAGGACTCACAGACCTCAGTGTGAGAACAGTCAATGCCATTGCCATACTTCGCAAATTCAAGTGTTCAAATGGGAAGATTTCTTCCGATATGAGACAGGAAAAGTACTATAATCCTGTGTGAGCCAACCTTTTTTTGTAGACATTTGGCAGTATGAGTTGAAGACTTTATGGGGGAACATCTTGATATCTTTTTGTTTTTCCTCTCTGAGCTTTTTGTTTGAAAACTCTCTCATTATACTTGATATCGCTTAGCTGGTGATGGGATCCGAGCCGCTTCTTCCATCCTGAGCCTTCAGCCAGCAGATTCCATACCCTTCTGCCTATGGTTCACAGGGCAGCCCGGCACTGAGCATCTCCCACTACCCAGGCCTGGAGGGCACTGTAAGGAAGGTGTGGGAGGGAATGTGGCCAGGAGAGCTGCTGAAAGCAAGCTTTGGTTGTCACTTTTGGGACTAAGACCAAAGCAAGGTAATATGAAACAGTAGACCTATCCTTTGGAGAGAAGAGCTAGGCTATCCCCAGCATTGTACTCAGGGTAAAGAATAGTATTTTCAATAGCTGCAATTATTCCAGGTGGGGGGAAAAGGCCATACATTATGGAACCCTGGAAGGGAACATAATTGATTTGCTGCTAAATGACTCAGCTGGACCTTTTCTGAAATACTGGTCAAGGTCAGTATTGTAAAGAGTGGTACCTTGGCATTTCCATACCCTTGGAAATAAAGAATTGGGCTACCTTGGGAGCCGAATGATGTACTTTTATTTTCTGAAATGTCAATTATTTTATAATAAATTTCTCCTGAAATCAAAAGCGTCTGTTCTCAGAAGTGTGACTGTTTGCCATTGTTCACTGAATGGCTCTTTGCAGTACATTTTTTTTTTTCCTGGCTGTGGAGATCTATTGAAGGGACAGAAGTCTCACCAGATGCCCAGAGGGCATAGCAGGAACTGCATCTCTTCCTTTCTTGTTCTGTTTCTTTTGTTTGGGAACATCAGTATGTGAAATGGCATCAGAATAACTTAATGCAAAGTGTTCACAAGAGCAGAGCGACAGAAAAGTCTTTGCAGCCTTTAGGTGGAGAATCACTTGCAGCCTTCTGGGGGTGGGTGGGTGTCCTATACCAGCTTTCCTGAGCTGTCCGAGAACTTATTGTGGTGTACTGTTTGCTGTCGCTCCCCACCTCCAGTTGTGAGCTCCTCAAGGAGGGTTTATCATATCTATCTTTGCATCCCTGGGCACTAGTACAGTTTGTTACATACAGCAAGTGCCTAATAAATGCCTGGCAAGTGAATTAGTAAGAAGGATTGCTGTTATCCTTTAGGGAGAAGAGAAGGGAATAGGATAATTGCTTTGTGAGGACAGAGACTGCAAAGAATAAGAGTCGGTTGTTTAAGCTGTGGGATGAAACATGCATCTTGCTCCCTGTTCTGGTAAAGGGATGCAGTTCAATTAAGCAGAACTCAGTAAAAGTTTATTGCGTCCATTTTATGGATTGATTGTCTAGAGAAGTATGAAATTCTTTGTTTCCAGGAAAGAACTGAAATTTAGGGTGAGAATGGCAGTGGCATGCAGGAGAAGGACTCTTCCAATGTAAGTTGGTAAATTTGATATTGGGAGTGCTCAGGAGGTAAGATGGAAGGGTGGAAATGGGGTATTGACTGGTGGGCAGTAGGCTGCTATACTAAAAGAATAAGAACCTTCTAAGAAAAAATGATATACGTGTTGAGTCTTGAAGTTGATATCAACAAATGATGAAAGAAATATACAGATGTGGAGATAAGGAAGAGGAGAATGTTCTAGAAAGAAATGGAGGTGTGAAAAGGTACAGAATGTGAGAGGAATTGTAAGGGGTTAAGGCACGTGCTGCTGAGACTGACAGTCCCTAGATTCACACAGTGGAAGATGAGAACCAATGCCTGCAAATTATTCTTTGACCTACACACAAGTACACACACACACACACACACACACACACACACCGTGGCACATGTATGCATACATAACTATACAAAGATAAATAAGGAGGTAGATAGACAGACAGAGAGCTAAAGGTAATTTAAAAAGAGACCACAACTGCAGGTGGCTCACTGTATCAAGTGGAAGAGAACCATGCTGTTTAGAGGGGAAGGGGATGGCTCTGCAGCCCGAAACACATCCCCACTCATCCTGTGGAGGAGACTTTGATATTGTAGTATGGGTGGCATATTTTAAGGATGGACTTGAAAGAGACAATGTGAGCTCCAAGAAGAGTGATTAGAAGGTGGCTGAAATCGCATAGATAAAGGTCTAGACCTGAGTGCAGAGTAGATGCGATTAATAAAGAGAGGAGAGAGCTGAGAAGGTTTGGCAAGGTACTTGAGTAAGACTCCATCATAGACTGGGGAGGTGACAACAACAAAGCAATGAGAAGAGTTCAGAGCTGTGGCTGGTGGGTCAGAGTAAATAGTAGCATTCTCAGGGGGAAAGATAGGGACACAGAGGAGAAAGAGTAGGGGGATGAAAAGGGGGAAAGCAGAGACAGACAGACAGACAGACAGACAGACAGACAGATAGATAGATAGATAGATAGATCATACTAGGAAGAATATGTTTGAGAAGGGAGAAAATCTGTTAAATTCATGAATGGGCACAGAGCACTTAAGAGGATTGTGGACATTTCCAGTAAAGTGCCTGACAGATGTGAATTGGAAGCTTGGAAGCCATCAAGATATGAGATATAGACATGGAAATCATTGAGCATGTAGTAATGAGTTAAGCAAAAAAAAAAAATAGATGTTTTTTCCAGGAATATAATGTAAACAAGAGTTTTCAAGTATTGGCCAATAGCTTGGTGGACTCTACTCACCACGATTATCTGTGAAACAATCTGGATCTTTCTGTCCAAGGTTCTGACTCACCAGTGAATAATTGGGAATCTGAATTTAAAAAATGATTTATGATTTTCTTTTATGTGTGTGTGTTTTCCTGCATGTACGTCTGTGTAACATGTATGTGCAATGCATGTGGAAGTCAGAAGAGGGTGTTGCATTGCCTGGGACTGGAGTTACAGATGGTTGTGAGCTGCAGTGTGTAGTCTGGGAACTGAACCTAGGTCCTCTGAAAGAGTAGCTTGTGCTCTTAACTGCCGAGCCGTCTCTGCAGCCCCCAAGAAACTCAACTCCATAGCTTTCCTTGGTAAAAATTGACTTAGCGGTCATTCAACAATCATAAGTCATTTGACTGAGTACTTATTGAAAAACACTGACATAAAGTAAAGTCAATGCTATTGCTTGTGCTGTAGATATGGAAAAGAGTTACTGTGAAACAGAGGGAGAAGAGAACACCATGGGTGAAAAGGGGGTGGATATGCTCAGAATAGAAGAAAATGTCATCATGAAAGCCACTTCATGCCAATTAATAATAAAACTTTTTTTGTTTTTTTCGAGATCGGATTTCTCTGTAGTTTTAGTGTCTGTCCTGGAACTAGCTCTTGTAGACAAGGCTGGCCTCGAACTCACAGAGATCCCCCTGCTTCTGCCTCCTGAGTACTGGATTAAAGGCATGCGCTACCACTGCCTGGCACTAATAAAACTTTTAAAAAGGAAAAAGTCAACACAGCCAATGAAGAGCCAGCAGGCTCGTATCACAGATGATGGAGGAGAAGGTTTCTAGAGAGATAACAATTCTTTGAGAAGTCTGGCCCAAATGTCTGGTTTCTTGGAGGTCTAGGATCTTCAGAGCAAGTGTAGGGGAAGTTAAATCAGCAAGTATTGCATCAGGGGGTAGAGGCTGAAAAGCAGAAAGGAGAATGACCAAAACAACAATTCTCCTAAAAAACAGAATGGTGAAGAGAAAGGCAGAATGGTGGCTGAAGGAGAGGGAGCATGGGTAGAAGGAGGAAATTTGTGGAGCTGAGTGCAGAGGCTTTTAGACTGTTCTCAACTTGGGTAGAAAGACTTCACAGAATCACAGCAGGCAAAGCAGGGAAGACAAGGATTGGGTAGATTTCTGAATATTTCTAACTTTCCTTCTCATATTGCATTTCCCCCATTTTATATAGTGGTAAGAAAAAACTTTGAAGATTGAACTCCTACTGGACCTATTTGCTTGCTAATTTAGAGCACAGTGTGCATTTGTCTCTATCTTCAGGGTGCAGTGTATTTCGTATGCCCAGAACCTGGCACAGAGGCGCCAACATAACAGGTTTTCTAAATGAACCGCTGAAGTGGTTCTTTAGGTAGACTGCATCACAGGATTTAGAAGAAAAGGGGAAAGTGTCTTTTGGTTGATACCCAAATAGAGGGTGGAACTAATAGCATCGGTATGAGGAGACTTAATTTTGGCTATCTCTTTTTAACTAATCTTGAAAGACAAATTCTAACACTATACGGGAAATAACAAACTCTAGAGCAAGAAGAAATGAGCAAACAATCTAACAAACCCCAGAGTCATCATAGAAGCAAACACTAGCATTTCTCATTATATTCTAAAGTAGGAAGTGGGTTAGTGACTTGTTTTATAGTCTCTCAAGTACTTCGAAGAGCAATGTGAGAAGCCCCCAGAACAACCATAGACAGAAGCAGAAGTTACCATTAAAGTAAGAAAGGGTAGTTGCTGACTGTTATAGTCATACAAACATTTCCTGCCTTTCTAACTTTTAAGTGTTTTTTTCCCCCCGAGTGTTGATAATTTGAGAAAGAAAAGAAATTCAGAAGCCAGAATGGAATGAACAACATAAGGCCTATGCAAAAGTACCGACTTTACTGTGTTATCCCGACTTTTCTTCTATACATAATTTCAGGCTAGCTTTATGTAAGTAACCTTAATGTTGAAATGTTTTCTTGTCCATTTCCTCATACTCTCCATTATTTCCTCCACTTTCTGTCTGTTTTTCTCTGGCTCTCTGTTTCACTTTCTGTCTTTGTCTCTCTGTCTCTGTTGCCCTCTGCCACTGTTTCTATCTTTCTCCCCCTGCCATGTGTGTATATGTGTGTTTGTATGAGTGTGCATGCATGCATGCATGCATGCTTGCGTGTACATGTGCCTACATGTGTAGGGGATAAATCCTAGGACCTTACACATGGTGGGCAAGCAGTCTGTCACTGCACTTCACCAAGATCTGCCCCCCAACACACATACACAGTTTTTTTCAGTTAACATCTCAACATAGTTTCTTATGTGATTAAAATTGTATGTGTTGACTGAGGTTTCTGTCCCACCCAATCCTGCAGTCATTTAGTCCCACAGAAACACATAGAGGCATACATTAACTATAAACTGGTTGGCCTATTAGCTCAGGTTTCTTATTAATTAACTCTTACATCTTAACTCTAAATTCCTGTCTGTCTTAGCCATATGGCCTGGTACCTTTTATCAGTGAGGCATTCTCCTCTTGTTTCCTCTGTGTCTGGGTGATGACTGCAGACTGAATCTTTCCTTTTCCCAGAATTCTCCTGTTCTGGTGACCCTGCCTATACTTCCTGCCTGGCTACTGGCCAATCAGCAGTGAAAAATCTTTACAGGGTACAAGACCATTGTCCCATAGAAAGTATACATTTTTATTATATAGTATGAGAAGTTACATATTTTAATTAGCTAGTCTCCTGTAATTGGGTATCTACATTATTCCCAAATTTTCATTATTACTATTATTACTCCCAAGATTGCTTTTGCATGAAAATCTCTTCTCACAGTTAAAGAATTATTGTATAAAGTATGTGACAACATTAAGGCCTTTGGATTTTATTAGAAAATTCCTTCCAAATGGTTTTTTTCATTTGGATAGCATACCAGCAAAATGTGAAGCTTACATTTAATTACATGTATACCTTTTAATTATATATATTTTTATTTAATATTTTATTAAAAATAACATTGCCAACTTATAGAGAAGGTAAATATAAATCTAGAGATTCTAATTTCTTTGATAACAGGATAAAATACTATCTGTAGTTATAACGTTTTTCTAATTTTGCAAAAATCTATACTTACTGGTTGAAATGCTTATACCTTTCTTATGGGTTTAAAGCAGTGATTTTCAATTTTCCTAATGCTATGACCCTTTAATCCTTTAACACAATTCCTCATTCCCTGGTGACCCCCTAACCATAAGATTATTATAACTGCTACTTCACAGTTGTAATTTTGCTGCTGTTGTGAATTGTAGCTTAAATAATTTTGATAATAGAGGTTTGTCAACGGTGTCAAGACCCACAGGTTGAGAACCATTGGTTTAAAGCTTTGGTCCCTTCTCCTCTGTTTCCGGAAGTTGGTGCTAAGTATTCAACCCTGTGTTAGCACTGCAGAGAAGATGGGAAAGTGATGGATACTGTGTTCCACCTTAATGAACTTGCCTTGATATTCCTGTGATGTATATCATGGAATAAGGTGCTTTATTTAGTTCTGAACCAAAGAAACAGTGATTACGTGTAGAAGGTTTAAGGAATGAAATAGAACTTTGTGCAAGTTGTCTTTGCTTTCTGCAGTCCATAGTAGAAGCCTGTGTGATTTGGAGAAGTGAGAACATTGCTAGACAGGGTGGGACTATTGCAGGACCATGAAGATGAAAAAGTTCAGAGAGATGAACAATTTAAAAACACAAACATTAGAGTTGGAAATGAACACGGATATTAGAGCAGTCCACTGCAATGAAGAAATGACGTGGAGGATGAATAGAATGAGCCGCATTAAACACGTGTGTGAAAGACCACTCCATTCCCACGTGGGCTTTGTGAGGTTCTTGCAGAGAATAGTCCGCACTGGGAGCAAACAGAAACCTGACGTTCCAATTCCAAGTTTATCTTCTGTTCCTAGTTGTCTGCTTGGTCTGCCCCAGAACTGAATATGTAAACTCTTGTTGGAAAACCCTGTGATGCTTTTTGAGCTGTGCAATTAGCTTTAGGAAAAATAATGAACAGGGTAGGATATTCAGCTTCATGGACACTGGGATCAGAGGAAGTGGGGAGAACTCCAGTTTCTTTCCTGTCTATCGCGGGCAGCTCTGTGATCTTAGGCCAATCTGGGATGACTTCCTGTATGTCTGGGGCTTTCTGGATCCTAGCTTCTAGGTCCCCACACAGCACTTAGATGAGGGATAGCAGCACATGACACCTAGACAGATGATAGCAGCTGTAACAGGGACCCTCTACTGTTCTCTTTGGTCTGGTCTAAAGTGCGTTTTCGCTTACAATTTTAGAAGCTATGAGACAATCCCAGGCACTTTCTTCCTTTGTCTAAATACAGGCTAACCAGGCAAAGGCTATCTATCTTTCATATGGAGAGGGGTGTACTCTTAATTCACTAAGGGCATCAGTATGTTTCTTTTCAGTTAGCATTTGAAGTATTTAGTTCTTAGGCTGATTGCCTCTTCCTTATTTATCTGCATATATTTTGCTGACTAGAACTAAATAAATTGAACCCTTTTGGCCTGTATGAGGGGACTGCATGGGAGGGCTAACATTTGAAATATTTAACTCTTAGGTTGATTGCCTCTTCCTAATTTATCTAAATACATTTGCTGGCTAGGACTAAATAATTTGAGCCTGTTTGACCTGCATGAGGGAATTGCATGGGAGGGTGGTTCTGAGCATGTGTATAACACCCCAAATTCAGTTCTATCATTACTTCTAAGTAATTCCTTTAAGAGAATTCAAGGGACGACAGAAGCAATTTAATTTCAGTTTGAAGTGTCATTAGTAACATCTATCATCTGGTAAAAGAAAAAAAAGACTCTAAATTGGAGACAGATTTGAGTACTTCTTAATTAGTTACACGTAGTACACTTGGACACATTTCTCTCCCTCAAACACTGGTTCTCAACCTTCCTAATGCTGCAGCCCTTTAACATAGCTCCTCATGTGGTGATCCCCCCAACCACAAATTTCCTTTCTTTGCTGCTTCATAGCTGCAATTTCATGACTGTTTTAACTTGTAATATAAATACCTGTGTTTTCCAATGGTCTTAGGCAACCCCTGTGAAAGCGTCATTCAACTCCCCAAGGGGTCATACCAGACATGTGAGAGCTACGGCCTTGAAAGAAGAGTGTCTGGTGTTGTACGACAGCCTTATTTCAAGGACTGGCAGGTCGGGGCTCAGGGATGCTTTATATGTTTGGGAGTAGTCTTCTGATTTAATGGTTATTTTTTTTTTTACCTTAGGAAAGGAAAAATTCTAGTTCCATCAAAAGAGAAGAACGAGAAATTTGTCTTCAGTGCTGAACATATACTCAAAAGCTTTCCTTATATTTGAGGGCATTTGGCAGCTTATTTCACTCTTAGGTTTGAGTTATTAGACATTGGCATGTTTTCTGTTTAAATGAGCAGAACTATGCTTGAAGGGAACGCTTTAGAACTCTCTGATGTTACTAGTCAATTCCTACAACAACCCTTAGAGGTGTGCTGGGAGAGACTGCCATCTCTACTTTCTGGGAAGCATGCAAGTCAAAGGTAAAGCAGATGAATTTTCTCCAATATCACAAAGCTCCTGTGTGGACGAAATGGTAGACATCAAAATGAATTCTGCTGATAGGCACTTCCAAATGTTTGCTTCTTAAACTCCTAATCCCCAGGAAGAGACTTTTCTGTAGCTGGTCCTTGCTCTGAAGCTCACAGTTTATCCAGGTCCCGTGGTCAAGGCTCCTGTTCTCAGTGTCTTAGCTCTTCTAACCTGCTTCTTCTTCTTCTTCTTCTTTTTTTCTGTTTCTGAAGTTTATTCCCTGCAGGAGTGGACTCTTCCTTCTTCCTAATTGACTTTTGTATGGAAGCTTCTGCCATAATGGCATCCTATGTACCAGTGTTCCCTCCCGCTTTCCATTTCAGTGTTTCTTGCCTAGAGGGAGAAACACATTCTGTTGTTTGGCATTGTTTTGGCTAAGGGAGAAATTTGTAGGGACTCCGA
Organism: Microtus pennsylvanicus; assembly: GCF_037038515.1. Taxonomy (NCBI): domain Eukaryota; kingdom Metazoa; phylum Chordata; class Mammalia; order Rodentia; family Cricetidae; genus Microtus; species Microtus pennsylvanicus. The sequence goes on along the minus strand of NC_134584.1, from coordinate 42,507,307 downwards.
CAACGACCTTACTGGGAGTCAACTCTTTTTTTTCCTTATGAAAAATTCTTTGGGTGTAGGCACGCATTTCATTTTTGTGCCTATTATCCTTTGCTAATAATTAAATTGCATTGGTTCATGAGAGCAGCGCAGAGCAACATGGAGGTACAAACAATAAAAACCATGGTCTCAGAGAGATCAAGTTTGAATCTGGGCATCGAGTTCTCTCTGGAGCAGATGTCCTCCTTTTTCAGCAGTGCGACATGTTAGCAATATTGACTTCGTGAGGCTATTGAGATGCCTGACAAGTATTTTTCTTGGAAGGAATGGGGTATGAGGAAAATGCAGCCCTCTTGCTAGAATACAGAACGTGTCTGTGCTGCCTGGCTTCTATTTTGCCTGCAGCTCTTTTCTCTTCCCTGGCCTGCTCTCAGAGCTTTCTGCCCTGGGAGGCTGACAGATGAAAAGGGTATCAGCAGCTTCCTTTGCCCTCTTGCTCAGTTGCATTCAGCTATTGGGGAATCCTGGCAAGAGATCAGAGGTCACGTGCTTCTCCTCACCTCCTTCTTCCAGGCTGTGCCAGAGAGTAACCCGGCTTGTCAAGGAAGCCAGTTGGCATGATTGCCTTCTCGGAGATTCTGGCTTCCATCTTTGCTTGCTCTTTGAACTTAGTGTATCTAACTCTACCATTGCCTGTCCCCAGGACGGTACTGTCATTGCGGGTCACTCTGTCTACCCCACCTTCATCTTCAAACTCTCTTCAAGTAATCCTGATATTAGTACACTGTCTCCCAAGATCCTGACAAATGATTCACTAATACTTAGTTGAAATTTGCCTAGTCTTGTTTTGTTTGTTGGAGTTTAGGCATTGTGGACAATAAATTAGAATCAGTTGTGTCATCATTACTTGCAATGAGGTACTCAAGAGAAAAATGTAGATGTTTAAGACAAAAGTGTCACCCATCTCTTTTTTTTTTGATTTTTTTTAAATTTATTTATTTATTAAAGATTTCTGTCTCTTCCCCGCCACCGCCTCCCATTTCCCTCCCCCTCCCTCAATTAAGTCTTCCCCCCAGCCCGAAAAGCAATCAGGGTTCCCTGTCCTGTGGGAAGTCCAGGGAACCCCCACCTCCATCCAGGTCTAGTAAGTTGAGCATCCAACCTGCCTAGGCTCCCACAAAGCCAGTGCGTGCAGTAGGATCAGAAACCCATTGCCATTGTTCTTGAGTGTCACCCATCTCTTACAGGCCATGACTTTGCTAGACAATGCTTTGTGCAAATCATTCCATTTACACTCAAAGCCCAAGTGTCCATCATCGTCTGTCTGCCCAGGCATGTCAGGTCCCCCAGAGCTGCACAGAGATATCCCGATTTGGCGCCTATGTCTCTACTCTTTTAAAGAGGCCAAGCTGCCTCCTAGCTATACAGATGGAGAATTTGCTCTTTCAATTAAATCCATTTGTTTACTCATATTCCTTTAAGTTTTGAATTCCTGTGGGACAGTATCTCTTAATGACAGAATTAAAGGCTTTTAAAAAGGCAAATTTCTTAAGGACTTGATTAATTCAGCAAACCTTTCTAGGTCAAATCTGTTATTTGTCTGATTTTACTGATTTGTTCATCTGAACTCATTGATTAAGTAGCTCACTACGGGCACTACTTCATGCTTGGTACCCTAAGGGTACTCATTACATATCAAATGAATAATTAACTATCTTCAATGAGTTTCTCTCTGATAATGTGTCAGTTTCCCACAGTAGTTATCTAGATGGTTTTTTTTCCTCTCTCTCTAGGCATGGGCACTTAGTTCATAATTAAAACAATCTCTATCCATTTCTCAAATGAAATGAATAATTTCCATATTCTCTGAGCCCATACAAGATGAGAGGCATCATACGTAATCATGACGGTGACTCCGGTCCTGGAGGCACCCGAAAAAAGTATTTTTCCTTTGTAGGTTGGCCCTCCATACAAACCCTCTTCTGTTAAAACAGTCACAAAAAAAAAAGACCATACACACTCAAAGAAATGATTATTATTTTTTTCCCTAGAAACTCACGTTGGATAATGTGTTTTTCTCTTGCCTTAAGGCAAACATTTTATTCAAGCTGGAAAAGGCTTTTTTCCTTTGGTAGCTATGGGTCTCTACATCCAGGGGTATTCTTAGCAATAATAGTAACCCTTCTCTCTTTCTATTTCCACCTTGCTGTTAAGGGACCTCTGGCCTCCCTAAAAATATCTCACTTTGATTTTGAAAACTCTGAAAAGAGTGACTCATACATGATTAAAACAAGTTTCTCTGGCCTTGAGAGAGTTCCACTGTGGGTTGCTAGAGAGCTCGGTCAAGGTCCCTATCCAATGGTGTGCTCTGCTGGACGGCTACCCCTATGCTCGGATCCATAGTGCTTCTTGTGATCGCTTCTTCTTTGAATTCATACTCTTTTATTTTTGAGACAGGGTTTCTCTGTAGCTTTGGAGCCTGTCCTGGAACTAGCTCTTGTAGACCAGGCTGGCCTTGAACTCACAGAGATCTGCCTGCTCCTGGCTCCTGACTGCCTAGCCTGAATTCATATTTTTAAAGCAGATAATTGTTTCAGATTACTTATGCTTTTAATGTATAATTCATAATACCTTAGTTTTTTTTAAAAAAAACCCTTTTTTTGTGAAACCAACTCCTTCAGCCCTTAATTGTTGCTACTCTTTCCCCTAAGCTTTAGACACATTATTTTCCATAAAGAAGCTTAGATTATATCCAAAAGGTTGAGCAACACATGGTTTCTGCCAACACTCCACATCTCCAATGACAGCTGGCACTTTTAGTCAATGTTTTGATCAAGCTCGTTGACCTCATCCTCTTCCCTCTACAGTAGGTCCCCCAAAGACCTACATTATCCCACATACAAGCCTGTCCCCCAAATGGGCAAGTCATGTCTAGATGTAGGTGAGTATTGGAAATGTACCAATTTCTCTTGTTCTTCCTTCAAGACTCAGCGCCCTTTCCAGTGGTTCGGAAAGTGGCGGTTAGGTAACGAGGCAGTTGATGTTGTGAAAGGGGCAGCTCTTCTGCAATAGTCTCAAGAGTAACAGTTACTGTTTAACTAACGAGCTGCCCTCACCTTCTCGCAAGCATTCTTCTCAACCCCTTTGAACTGAAAGGCTCAAGAATTCACTTGACTGTTGCACATCCACTGGGATGGCTTCCCTGACCTTTATGTAGCACAACAAGAAAAGAAAGCCATGAAGCCGTTCTCACGGCCATCCTGCCGTGTGTGATGTCCTTCCAGTGTTGGACACAGCTATGTTGTTGACCCCTTAGTGGAAAACTGAGAAGTCCCTTGTTTTCCCAGCAAGGATTGGCACATATGGTGATTCAGTGGCATCTTTCCTTCATATGAGAATCTTTAGGCTCCGTCTACCACACCTATTTATTTCAAGCACCAAAAAAGTAAGCGTAGATGTTTAACAGAAAGCAGATGTCGCTGGGATCTGTAGCTTGCGTTTAACAAAAGCTGTGTTGGAAATGTTCCTCGTGTCCACTTTTATTGCTTTAAACACATCAACATCTCCGCCTGTTCTGATGAATTATTTAAGAATCACTGTCCCAGTCCGTGGCAGCGTTTCGAGGTGCACATGTTAATCATATACTTGATTAAACATTTCCTTGCCTTTTCCTCCAGCATTCCAGTTGCTTTTGAGTGGACAATTGTTACAGCAAGAGGAGCGACGCTGGAAGCAGCTAGTGGCATCTGAACTACTGAAAACTCCGCCATGGAGAGGAATACTTGTGATTCACTTTCTCGGAGCAAAAGTGTAAGTACCTTTCATTTTCTTTTCTTTTGTAAAACATGTAGTGACGTTTTTAGTTTTCCCTGGATTTTAATGCTGTGTTGTCATAATTAGGTTTGTGTGAGACTCTGGTTAACTTTCAGTTCTCTAACTGTATGCAGATTATTAGCAAATGAAGACTTCTTCATCTGTGTGGCCTGGTTGATATCTGATGGGTGGCGTTGGAATTTATCTGCTTTCCCACCCGTTCATACAAGTTTCATTATGTGATACTGAACACCCTGATATTTGAGTGCACAATACAAATACATAGGTGGCGTTGAAACCGGAGAAATTTGTCTTGACTATTAATCTGTCTAGATAAATCCAGAGGAAGAAATTGAAAACGTGTTAAAGGTACTTTCCAGTCAAATGCATTCTGATGCCCCACGCCTTCCTGAGCTCCCCACTCTGACATAGGTCTCTAATTGCCAATTCTAACCTTTCTTCTTAAGATTTTTTTAAGTTGCCCTTCTTAGTGCCCTAAGAAAACGTAAATATTCTTTCCCAACTACTCAGTGTCTACAAGGTACGTATTCACGACGCATTTCAGTTTTCATTATCTTATAGGAAAGAAACACCCACAAAATAAGTAGAGCGATTCAAGGAAAGCTGTGCCAGACAAGGATGAAAGCAGATTTAATTTCTACCAGGAAAGTTCTAACACTATGTCCCTTTGTTCATTTACCCAAAGGGAAGAAGCATCCAAACAGATGTGGTTGTGACGTAGGAACATTCGTTTGAAGGCATCAGAAAAACCACAAATGCAAACACATTTCTCCAGTATGGGAATGCTTTGTGTTTTCTCTGTGATCTTACTGTAATGGCCCAAGGCCATCTCTCATTCTTCCTATAGAACTGGGATCAGTGTGCGGAAAGGACAAAGATAGTCTGCCTTTCAGCATTTCTCAAAATAGACAAATGAAAAACAAGGCTATGCAGAGAGGTGTGCCAGTCATTTAACTGAATCCCCAGTTTGATAGCCAACCAAAGAAATAAAAAAAAAAAAACTGGTAAATGTTCATATTCATTTGTTTTAGTAGTTAGTGTTTGGTTCTGTGGAATTTGCATAACATAAAAGGCCAGAGTGTTGTGCCTGGAATTCTTTTTTATCATTGTGCATGGTTTCCCATTGTAATAGGGGTGACCTGCATTCAAATTACCAAGCTAAGAACACAGCTGTTGCTGAGTTTTCTTATTATAAATCAAATATGAGAGCAAACCATCAATATGATGCTCCCTATTATTTAATTTGGGGGGCATGTGACTTGAAAAAATAAAGGCAGAAAGGAGATTATTTTAGATAATTAAAACATATCATTTAATACGTCTCTGTTTTTGGAGGTAAAACTCGTTCTAGAGGTAAATGATCCAAGGAGGTGTTACTGTAAGGGCCTGAGAAGGCTTAATTTAGATACTAGGAGATTTCCTGCTTGTGGTTGTCTTGTACGCGATTTCTTTGTCTCTCTGGAAACGCTGAAGCTTCCCAGATCATGAGAACTTGAGCTGCTTGCATTCAGGTGGCAGCAGCCTTTGGGCTCTGGTTTATTTCTTTGCTTCTTCAGAACCCACTGGTGCAGAGAGAGCACTTCCACTTCCACTCAGCTGAGCGACTCTGAGCGGGAATGACTCCTTATCAGAGACACAAGGCTGCTGCTGTGTTAGTAAGAACTTGCCACTTGAGGGTTTCAAACCGGGTCCGCCATGTCACCCCTACCACTGAAGTCTTTGTCACAAATAGAATCCCAAACTGCACACTCAGAAGTAGCTGTTTCTGTTTTTTTTTTTTAGAGAAACTTTAAATAATTTGATTTGGGAACTCTCAATTCTTTATTTTGGCATATGACATTTGGAAATCGAATAACATAAACCTCAAATTAGAGGCTGCTTTTCTGATTGTCCAGATGTTACTGCATAGATCCTGTATCCGTCACTGTGAACTGAGGCATGTTGGTTATATTTTTACTTCTGTGATAAACTGAAAAAAAAGCAACTTATGAAAGAAAGGGCTTGTTGTCTCACACCTTGAATTCTCATCCATCATGGCAAAGGGGTGTGTGGCAGGACATTGGCGTTGCTGGCCACAATGTATGTGAAGGCAGGAAACAGAAGAGGAATGTTAGCCCCAGCTGGCTTCCTCCCAACTTTCTTCTTTTCATTCAGTCTGGGTTCCAGTTCCTGGTGTGATGTTATACACATTCATGATAGGTTTTTTTTTTCTTCAATTAGAGCTCTCTGGCTGTTTCTCTGTCCAACACATATACAGATGTATCTACAGGGTGATTCAAATTTAGTCAAGTTGACCGTGACTGCTGATCATTGCATAAGGCATACGAGATAAGAGAAGACTAGCCTTAGATATGCAATTTAGTAGTGAGTTGCCTTTCTGAAGAGAGTACCAGTGTAGCTTGCCATGTCTCATAGGTCTCCGTCTAATATAAAAAATAAAGGAAGAAAAATGGGTAAACAGATTCTTGTTTAATATCACTTCTGAGTTTCTATGAGTTTAGGTCCCATATTCATTTGTAAATTGAACAAAGAATTCCCTAAAGAGAGTCTGTTAGTCAGATTGGTGTATATCATTATTGGTGATATATCAATATGTCAGGTTGGTGGCTTAGATAGAAATTAGTTTGTTTTAGAGGCTGACACTCCCAGGTGCCAGCCCCTTCTGCTGTGGTGAGGGATCAGCTCCTGGCTTGCTGATGCTCTGCAGACAGCTGCCTCCTCACTGGCCCTCATGCAGCAGACAAAGGAGCTCTCTGAAGTCTTTGCTACATCTCTCTTTCAGCCTCCTCTCATGCCCTTGTTTCCCATGCCGATCCCGCCCTCACTTTGGGAATCCGAGATTTAACTTATGAGCTGGTGAGACACCAACATTTACTTAGCTTATAACAGATTTTGTTATTCCTAAGGAATTATATTAATATGATGACATGATATAAAAACTAAATATGATCAATACTCTAGAATCGGCATATTCTTTCAACTGTTTAACACTAGAATGATCTAATTTCCATTCCTCTGACTTTTTATAAAATCTTACATGGTAAATGAACTGGATAAATTTTAATTCTGTTTTAACCAATTCTCTCATGGATTGAATTCTAAAATATCTTATAAGGTTTTTACCTAAAACTCCCAATTTTGGGTTTCGTAAATCTGTTGGAAGAGGCTTGAGATGTCATGCACTAAATTAGATTCTTTATTTTCTTGATGAAATTGCCCTCTCTTTGACTTGGGATTCTTTTGGATGTTTTACATTGGGACAAATGTGTCACTCACCAGATGTCTTTAATTGATGTTCCCTGTTCTCTTGAGCAAAATCGTTGTTTAGTGTTTATTCAAAGCTGGAAGCAATTTCTGGCTATTTGCAGAACACTGAGAATCTGAAATTTCTTTTTTTTTCCAATGCTGAACCAAAAGCCCACCTATGTCAGTTCTGAACCCAGGAACTGGGATCTACTCTGGTGTGACATGTCAGTGAGTTCTCTAAAATTGCTGCTTCTTACAGATGATTTCAAAAATTCTATCCAAAACTTACATAGTACATGTATTCTACTCTTAAAAATATAGAGCTTCCCCCAACTGTATCTTGATACTTGCTGACTGGTGCTGGACGCAGTCATTTTCCTAGTGACCCAGGGAGAGCAATTAATCGATGCTATTTCATCTGCATCGCATTGTATCAGAGCCTGCCTAGTGAGGAGAGGCAAACAGGAATCTGGAAGGGGCAATCCATCTTGCAAAGGAACCGCAGAACTGCCTGTACTTGTTATTCCTCACAGCTACGCGGAGATAGTCTGGTTTAGGATTTTATGGTTGAAGTGAAATGAATGGATTCCTTGCCAGACTAACTTTATGGCCCCACTCTTGCATGCCCATCTTAGGAACATGGCTATGGAGTCCTATCAGCATAGACTTCAGACAAGCTAAGAAAACTAAAATCCTTATTTTTTTCCCCTCATGTTCACTTCTCAGGGTAGAGAGAGAGAGTCAGGAGAGGTGCTGTTACCAAGATGCTTTGAAAAACACAAATTAAAAAACAAAATGAAAACTAAGTCTCCTTCTGTGCTTTGTCAGCCACACACTGACGTGAGAACACATAGCTTTAGAGATGTGATTAATTTGATAATTTAATTATTATTCCTGACTCCCAGGTAATGCTGTTGTTTTACAAAATTCAATGAAATATTTATTCAGTAGCTATGGAGTATGTTGGCTCTAGATATCCAATATGAATAGGGTACTTGATAGCTCTGCCTTCATAGAACCTACTTGACAATTAGATTTCTACATTCCATGATCTATTAAAATTGCCTTGTCAACTTGTCACCTCAACCCTGATGATCCAAGCCCATTTCATTATAATTTTCAGTTCTCCGCAAGGACTCTGAAGCGCTGTCTTCCTTCGGCTTCCACAGCCTCTCTCTCCTCCACATTGTTTGTATCATCTTTAGCAGAGATATTTCAGCTGCGAATAATGTGGCCTAATTGTCAATTATGCTTATTGTTGCAGAAACATAGATTATTTTAGAGTAGTTGAAAAGAAGTTTCCTCAGATAATCAACAATAGTGTAAGAATAGCTGAGAGTATAAATGAATGTGAGTATGGTACAGAAAAAAAAATCCGAAATAATAAGGCCTGATCAGCAGTCATCTGCCTTGAAATCAATCTCAAGTCACATGGCTGCCCCTGCAGCCAGAGCCAGTCACTAAGTTGTTGTCTGAGAAAAACCTCTGCATTTTCTGATATGGTAATGTGTTTGCTGTTTTCTCTTAGAGCAAATTCAAGTGCAAGTTGAATTCCAAGTGATGATGACCAAAAATAATTTCATATATTGTTAACAATGTAAACACCAGAGATGTGTAGAAATGTAGAGGAGTCCTATTGAATTGATGTTCTGTATTCAAATTGCTCCTTTGGGACAGCTTTACTGCACAACAAAATGGGAAATTTTGAAGAAAATCATATTAATTTGTTGGAGTTTTATATTAGTTGTATTCTGTTTTAGAAGTTTTCACTATTAAAACTTACTTATTTTTAATTATAATCAAATATAGATCCCTAACATTTGTTTGCCTATTATTTTGTAGTCTTTGAAATAACAATCAATAAGCAAGAGTTCTGATTGCTACAAATATAGTTTCAAATAAATTCATCAATGTATTCATTCTTGAAGTCGAGTACTTTTAAAGGCAACATGGACAGATCCCTAGGTCTTATGTGATAGTCTTGGCTTTGGATCTATGTGACTTGATTGAGCAAGTGTTAGTGAAAACGTTTAATAATTTGAGTTATTATCAAGTATCCTAGAAAATTTCCTGTGAGCTTTCAGGGATGAAATGAGCAAACAACATTGAAAGCACATTATAAGGGAAAGCAAAGAAACCAACAAAAACCCCAAACTAAACCAATGAATAACAAGAAAATGTTATATAATATCTAATAGTATTGTATACTTCTAAACCAAACACTAAGTCTTAAGGAATTTTACAAGAGAATTGTTCCATCAAGCAAATAGATCAACAAGACCTCTTGCTTTTATTATTGAAACAGTGACTTGTATGTTCATGAGCTCCACTAAGTTGTAGAAATGTCAAATCCTGATATGTGTGCCCAGAGTGGTTGAGTGTTATTAATGGACAAGACAGCCAAACGGGCTTGTTGGGATGAGCTAGAGGCCTGAGCTTGCTCTCCTATTTTTGTCACCAAAGATATAATTCTTACTATAAACCTGAAATTGGGAGTATTGTCCCATTTATAGAACACAGATTTTAAAAAGAAAAACAATTAAAATAATCTTTTTGCCATTATCCTGCCCCCCCCCCCCTTTCTGAGGTGGTAATATGGGGATCTGTTTTGGCAGTCTTGCTTCTGTGCTAAGAATTTGATCATACTTTAGCTGTTACTATCTGTAGTTTAATTCATTCAACAGGGTTTGCTAAGCCCTTACTGACTGATAATGCTATAATAGTTACTTTTCGTAGAACTGTGTTCCGAATGGCACTTAAGAGACTCAGACAGTCAAGACACCACAGTGTACTTTGACATTGGGATTTTAAGCTTCACAGAGTATCTGGCTCACTGAACATTAAAAACTAAAAGCAATAAAAACACTCCCAAACAAACAATAACCAAGTGCTAAGGGAAGCAATGCTTTCTATAAATTCATTGAAAAGAAAAACTACCTGCTATGCTTGGCAGTCCTTATCTCTGCTTACTGAATGGATTTTAAAATATTACCAAATGACCAACTTGTTTTTTTTTCTAGAAGAGCCAATTGCACAGCATTAATTTGTCAGTAGGGATTCATTTCATCACTGTATGAGCCATCCCAACAGAGACATAAACATTGCTCAAGAACAATAGTCTCTAAAGGAGTATTGAGAGATCAAGAAGGAGCACTAAAAAAAGACAGGCATTCCCCAATATATAAGCACAGAAGAGCTGTGCACCTATCACCAAAACACATGAACTAATTTTCAGAGCACTCACAAAAAGATAACATTGTTGGGTGGATAGTTTCGGTTTGGAAGCATTTTCCTGTTCTGACTTCCAAAAACAATCCATGGATGAAAAACATCAAGAAAAAAATGGAAATAAATGTTGTCAAGAAATACATACATTAGATGGAGGTTTAAACTTCCTGACAGGAAGACCAGAAAGAAGGCTCAGCAGATAAATGCACTTGCTGTCAAGCCTGCAACCCCGAGTTCAGTCCCACACGGTGGAAGCAATAATGTGACTTCCAGGGGTCCTTCTTTGACTTTCTACATGGTGACTCATGATGCAACACAGACCCACAGAAACATGTACACACACACACACACATAGAAACACACACACATTTTTCTCTGCTCCCCTCCCTGCCTATCCCCTTCCTTTCAACCCTTTCCCAAGGCCCCCATGATCCCAATTTACTCAGAAGATCTTGTGTTTTTCTACTACCCATGTAGATTAGATCTATGTATGTCTCTCTTAGGATCCTCATTGTTGTCTAGGTTCTCCGGGATTGTGAGTTGTGGGCTGGTTTTCTTTGCTTCATGCTTAAAATAAGTGAGTACATGTGTTAATTGTCTTTCAGGGTCTGGGTTACCTCACCCAAAATGATGTTTTCAGCTCCATCCATTTGCCTGCAAAATTCAAGATGTTGTTATTTTTTTCTGCTGTGTAGTACTTCATTGTGCAAATGTACCACATTTTCCTTATCCATTCTTCAGTCAAGGGGCATTTAGGTTGTTTCCAGGTTCTGGCTAATACGAACAGTGAACATAGTTGAGCACATGTCCTTGTGGCACGATTGAGCATCCTTTGGATTTATACCCAAAAGTGGTATTACTGGGACTTGAGGAAGGCTGTTTTTTTAATCTTCTGAGAAATCACCACACTGACATCCAAAGGGGCTGTACCAGCTTGCATTCCCACCAGCAATGGAGGAGTGTTCCCTTTTCCCCACAACCTCTCCAGCGTAAGTTGTCCTCAGTGTTTTTGATCTTGGTCATTCTTACAGGTGTAAGATGGAATCTCAGAGTTGTTTTGATTTGCATTTTTCTGATGACTAAGGATGTTGAACTTTTCTTTAAGTGTCTTTCAGCCATTTTAGATTCCTCTGTTGAGAGTACACTGTTTAGTTCTGTACTCCATTATTTTAATTGGATTATTTGTTCTTTTGATGATAATGGTTTTTTAGAAACTTTCTTGACAGATTTTTTTTGTAGTATTCAGGCAGTGTTTTGGAGGAATTTTGAAATGACCTTAAACCAAAAATTTTTCCAAGTCATCATTCTTTGTATGTTTATATTAATTTTTGCTTCATACTATAAATTATATAAAATTGGAATGTTAAGATTTTAACTTTTTGCTGTAAGATTAATTAATGTTGCATAATATATGCATCAGTAGACATAAACGAGGAAAATTAAAATGTTCATTGATAGCTTCTCATTTGAATCCAAATTAATAGACATTCATTAGAGCAACAAAAACAATGGTCAAATTATGCTGTACCCTAATCTCACAAATTCTTACCACTAAGTGACCTAGAGTATATTACCTTGATGGTCTCTTTTACTCAGATATAAACAGGGAGATGACAATGTGAGATTTCTCAGAGAAATTGTTCCACAATTCTGCATTCCCTAGATCAAGTATTTCTCAGAACAGTCTCAGAGAAAACTTGTCCATTATGACAAAAAGTCCCAATTCTTTCTAACCTTCAAGACAGCTACCACCTACTCCCAAAGTCTGCATACGGAGCTGATTAATGAGCCAAATGTGTAGCATCTCTGATGACAATGCTTCAGTTGGGCATCAGTGCCTCTAAGGACAAATGAAACTGAAAAGGCTTTCACATCACCAGGATTTGGAAGATGTTACTTGTGTTTCTTAATACTTATAATTGTCTTTTAAAAACAGTCTCTTTTTCTAAACCCATGACTAGGGTAGAAGTAGAAAGGGATTGCCACATTTTGAGAGGTTTTCCTTTGGAGAATTTCGAATTCTTTCATTGTAAGTTATTCCAGCAGTTCAACTGGAGTGTAACAAGCTGGTCTTTCTTTTATTAAGACAGTGAGCTTTAACTGTTGTGCCCCATGTAGATGGTGTGGTGCTACCCTAACATCTTTAAACTCTACAAATCCAGCTCTGACACACACCCGAATTCACAGAAACAGAATATAGTGGAAGGAAACCATCATGCAGAAAGAAAACCCCTAGGTCTGAACATGGGGAAAAAATACTAGATCATTTCTGGCATGACCCTCTTCTGATGGCTTTTCTTCCCAGTAAAACTGATTTACCCCTTGTGCTTTTCTTGTATGCCCATAATGAGAAGTACCTTTCCTTGTATCCTACCCAGGGTCGAAGCTCTTCACTCTCCTGAGACGAGGGAGGAATGCCTCATTTCAAATCTAAGCAAATGTGCTCTTTTCAAAAACACATCTGCCTCTACAGCAAATGCTTTTGTGTAGCCTTTTGTAAAATTAGGTGCAGTTGCCAGCATAGGAGACAGGGAATTTAACCTGCCCCTTGTTGTACCAAAGATGCCATCCCCCCCCCAGCAGGAGAAAACCTTTTCTTTAGTGGAATACTTACTAAGACTATATTGGTTTTAGATTTTCGACAAGGGCACTCACATTCTACCAAAAACGTTTAAAGCAAACTATCATTGAATCAAATAATCATTCTCTCACCCAGTCTTATTACCTCTGTCATTCTCAGAGGAAAGTCTCAAATTTGTACTTTCATTGTATTGGGGAATTCCAGAGTGAATCATTTTATTCTGTCTTAATCTCAGAGTTGCAGATCACTGAAGGAAGTGATTTTCCCCCCAACATTACTAAGAGGAAAATAATAAATTAGACAAAGTACATGTTCACTACCTTTACAGAATGTACCAGAATACTTAAATGGTAGGGAAACCAGTCACCAAAAAATCTGTAAAGACAAGAGTCACCTCCAAAGAGAGGATGACATTTTTGTGTGCCATGGGTAGACATCACCATGAATCAATAAAAAGATGCTGCTATAGTTTTGAAAGAACTGCTAGTGGATAAATACGAGTTAGCATAATAATATGAACACAAAAGATATTGTGGGTAGAGGGGGAAATTTTCTAGCAGACATTTGTTCCAAAAACTTCCCCAAGAAGATAGAGAAATAGGATTTGCTACCCCAAATGAAACAAAATGTAAAGCAACAAGGAACACCATGATCTGTTGTCTTAGGGCATTATAGGAAACCCTTTGTGGAGCTTGTGGAGGGATGGCAATGGTGAAGGAAACAGGGAAGCAATACTTGACCTCTAGGGGCCGAGGTAGAAATATATGTGGAGATCATCACTGGATTGGGGGAGGAATGGAACACTCCCTAGAGACTCAGACAAGTGACTGAAGAAGGTTTTGATTAGAACATCAAGGAGCACTCTTCTTGTTTGACCTCAACCAAGATCTGAACAAATAATAGTAAGGATAACTGTGGAACTGTCTACAATGGAGCCAAGAGGCAGTTTCTCTTTGAGTCCCAATTCTAGAGCATGTCTAAGGCTAAAGTGTGAGAAGATATTAATAAAATCGCCATTGGAAAATAATTCTGCTACCAAATCACAAGGCATCCCTCAGAGAGATGGGAAGTACTGTGCTCAATTACAGTTATAATGAAAATCTAGTCTATACCAGTTCCTAACCAAGTTAAGTACATATCTCACATCGAAGAATAAGAAGGAAGGAAAAACCATATACATCTTTAAGGGAAACAATGTATATCATTCTGTGCTATCCTGTATGATATATATAGCTTTAAGAAAAAAAAGGAAGTGCCAAACGAGTTGATAGGAGAAAAACACAAAAAGCAATAATATTCAGAAACCTCCCAGCATAGGATCAATGTTCTAGTTAATAATACAAGAAACTATGAGTAGAGGTTTAAAGGCTCTGATGGGCAAGTTTGGCAGCACATGAGAGCTATGTATAATTTTAGCAGAGAGATAGAAATTAAATGCAAGATGGATGTAGAAAAAATGATAGAGATAAAAATCTAAGGCCCTTTGTAGACTTGATGAAGCTAATCAGCTACCTTGAAGATAAAACAGAAGGAATTATACAAACTGTAACTCAGAGAGAAAGAAGAGGGAGGAGAATAAGGACAGAGGAAGGATGGGAGGGAAAAAAGAGTAAACAGAGGAAAATGACAATAGATTAATAAATGTCATATGATATAGGAAGTTACACAGGAAGAAAGATAAAATGATATAGAAGTATTTGAAGAAATAATGCATTAAATTTTTAAAAATTTGATGGCAGATTAAAAATCACATATTTAAAATCCAAGAATATAGCAGACAAGATACAAATCAGTGCATACAGAGAGAGACAGAGAGACAGAGGGACAAAGACAGAAACAGAGACAGACGCTGAGAGAGATAGAGAAACAAAACCACACACAATACTCACAAATATACACACACAAGCACACACATACACAGAGGCAGATAGACAGAGACATAGACAAAGAGACAGAGATAGAGATAGACACACTGAGAGAGATAGACAAAGCCACACATGAGCACATACACAAACGTGCAGAGAGAGAGAGAGAGAGAGAGAGAGAGAGAGAGAGAGAGAGAGAGAGGAAGAGCGAATATTAAAGAAAGACAGAAAATCTTAAAGGCCTCCAGGGAGAAAACTTCAAACAATCTACAGAGGAACAAGAATAAAATTGCAGTAAATTTTGCTATGGAATCAATTTAAACAGGAAGCAAAACAATACTGTTTTTATGGTACTAAAAAGAACACCCAACAACCCAGAGTTCTGTACCTAGTAAAAACATTCTTCACATATAAGGCAAAAAAGTCTTTGTTACAAGGAACTTTTTCAGGTTTGTGTCCTCTCAGATGTCTCCAAGTAATGTAAACCCATGCTGCCTTTTCTTTCCTTCTTCACATCAAAGGGGATGTAGAATTTGTCTTTCATTAGTTCCTTCATTGAATCAGAGTATTCATCCAGTTATTTGTGAATGGAGCAATCACTCATGGTTCTGGGGAAGAATTACTCCACAGAGAAGATAAAATTTTGCCTGGGAAAATGTTTTAATCTGTCCCTGCTCAAGAGAGAATCTTGGGAAAGGCAGAGCTCTGGAGGACTCTAAGAAGCAGAAAGGAAGTGAGAAGGCTCTGCAGGAACACAACCATGATTGGACGTGATTTCCAGTTGGTTTTATAGCAGAGGTACAGCTGAAACTATGTTAGGGTAGTTAGGTCTATAAGTACAACAGTATTTAACAAGTATTGAAAAAAATTGCCCCAGGATGTAAAAAAAAAAAAAATCAAAGAGAAAAGAAGTAGAGACCCAAGAAGAAGCAGTGATGATTGTGGAATTGGAAAATGGCTCAGAAGAAGCTGTGGTAATTACAGTTAGGCATTTGAAATTTATTCTTCCTGTGATATGGCCAGAAATAATGAAAAGGGCTCTGAATATCTCTTGTTAGCTGTGGAGTGTTTGCTTACTCTGTTTGCCCACCAAAGTCTGAATGTATGGAACATTTAAGAATGTCACTTTCTGTGGTTTGTTATGTTGGAGAAGGAAGCTTCTTGGTTCCCAGCTGCCCAGCTATCTTAGACCTGAAATAATCACACAGAAACTGTTGTAATTAAATCACTGCTTGGCCAATTAGCTCTGGCTTCTTATTGGCTAACTCTTATATTAATTTAACCCATTTCTATTAATCTGTATATCTTTGTGTGGCTGTGACTTACCAGGTAAAGTTCCCAGTTTCTGTTTCCAGAGGCTCCATGGATTCTCTCTGACTCTGCCCATCTTTCTCCCAGCATTCTGTTTAGTTTTCTCTGCCTACCTAACTTCTGCCATATCAACAGGCAAAGGCAGTTTCTTTATTCATCGATTGTAATCATAGCATATAGAAGGAAATCCCACATCAGAATGAAACTGTTTGCTCCTTGCAAAATACTATATTTGAACACACAGGAACAGAAACGTATATGCTGGAACATAATCCTTGACACCATGTATAATTATTAGCTGGTTGGACTAGTATGGAAGGTACAAAGTAGATGAAAACCATCTCATATCTCTTCACCAAAGAGAGTTTAAACACTTTAATCATGATATAATCTATTTATTGCCTTTGTACTATTTTTTTAAATAAATAGATACTTTTTAAAAAGAGAAAAAATTAAATAAAAGGAACTTTTGAGCATAATCCCCATGGTTGGAGCACACAATTATAGTTTGCACACACACATACAAATATATATCTATACATACATACATCTATATTTATGTATCAAAGTACATGGCAGAAGGTCAAGCTATTTCAAATTATCTTGTAAATTATTTTTAATATACATTAATCACCAATGTTTATTAAATATTTATCAAAAATTCTAATATATATATATTGAACATACATTTCTATTAGCTTTATTCAGTCTTTAAAACTAATTTATAATATTAGTATTGTTATTGCCCTCAGATGATGAATGAGCAAAAAGCGTGGACACTTATTTTAAAATACTTTAAATGTAAGCTAGAGAGAAGGGTCAGCAGTTAAGAGCATTGACTGCTCTTCAAGAGGACCCCAGTTAAATTCCCAGAACCCACGTGCTGGCTCACAACTTTCTACAACTCCATTTAAGGGGATCTAACACCCCCACACAGACACACAGTCAGGCAAAACACAAATCTACATAAAGTATATATAAATTATTAAAAAGTACCTCAAACTAACATAATTGAAACATTATCACAGAAAAAGACAAAATGCCCCTAAAATTTATGTATCTTTTGATAATAATGCTGAATAACCATTTTAAAAACTTAAGAGATCATGTATTTATACTTTTATTGAAAGCAAATTTTCGACTATGTCCCATGGCTAGACGTAGACATGGGACAATTTTTTTTGTTTAACTTTAAATAAATCATAAGAAGTTACCTGTGCAAATAGCAAGACAATTCATTATTTGCGCCTTATAACTTCTAGAATGTTTCCCTAAAAGATTTATTTCTTTTTTAAAATTGTTTTTATTGAACTACATATTTTTCTCTGCTCTCCTCCATTTCTCCCTTTTCCCTTTTTACCCTCTCCCATGATCCTCATTTTCCCAATTTACTCAGGAGATCTTATCTTTTTTTACTTCTCATGTAGATTAGATTCATGTATATCACTCTTAGGATTCTCTTTGTTGTCTAGGTTCTCTGGGATTGTGAATTGTAGGCTGGATTTTCTTTGCATTATGTCTAAAGGAAACTTATGAGTGATTACATATTACATTTGTATTTCTGGGTTTGGTTATGTCACTCAATATGATGTTTCCTAGATTCATTTATTTGCCTGCAAATTTCAAGATATTATTTTTTTCTGCTGTGTAGTACAAAGAACTCAAGAAACTGGTCATCAAAAGAACAAATAATCCAATAAAAAGGGGGCACAGACCTAAACAGAGAATTCTCAGTGGATGAATCTAAAATGGATGAAAGACACTTAAGGAAATCTTCAACATCCTTAGCCATAAGAGAAATGCAAATCAAAACAACTCTAAGATCAGAATGACCAAGATTAAAAACGCTGATGATAGCTTATGCTGGAGATGACGTGGGGTAAAAGGAACACTCCTCTGTTGCTGGTGGGAGTGCAAACTGGTACAACCATTTTAGATATCAGTATGATAATTTCTCAGAAAATTAGGAAACAACCTACCTCAAGACCCAGCAATACCACTATTGGGTATATACCCAAAGAATGTTCAATCATACCACAAGGACGTGTGCTCAACTATGCTCTTAGAGGCATTATTTATAATAGCCAGAACTGGAAACAACCTAAATGACCCTCAACCAAAGAATGGATCAAGAAAATGTGGTACATGTACACAAAAGCTTCATTTCTAATTACAGAATGGTCTTTCTGATCTTAGTGGATTTAAGTGGCTTGGTAGATTTTCATCCCTCCTGGAAAAGGGACTTAGGAAGCACATGTGAATTTCTGACCGGGAAGCGCTTTCATTCAAATCTACATTTGGGCAGATTACCCTTTTTATCTATCTCAGTTCAAGAGACTTTTCTAATTTAAATTTTATATTTTACTTTAGTTAAGCTTTTATTCATCAATTTATAATTTTATTCTTTGTTCTACTTTGATAAAGTAAGAAAACATCAGTTCTGGGAACGCTATATTTCTTACCACTTTCTCAACCTTTATATATTCATTTCTGTGTATGTTCTGTATAGAGTGGTTTACAGAATCATTGGTATCTACCCAAGAATATGGTATTTTTCAATATCTCTCTGTCTCTCTGTCTTTTTCTCTCTGCCTGGCTCTGTCACTCTCTCCTTCTGTCTCCCTCTTTGTGTCCCTGTCACTCTCTGACAATTGTAGTCTCTGTATATTTTATCACTTTGCATCTACAAAACAGTAGTCCAGTTTCGTTTGTTTATGCTTCTTAACCTTTCTACAAAGCTGATATATACACAAACAAACGATGGAGTCCATTCCCTCTCGGATAGACTAACCTTATTCCAAATGCTAATGTAATTTAACTGCCAAAAGTAAGATGATTTTGCAACATCTATAAAATGACTTTTCTACTTCAATAATAGTGACCTTCAAATGTACTTTCTGGTACAAATTTTACAGTTCCAAAGTTTGAAAACGGTTCAGTGGTTAGAATATTTTGTTTTCCAGCTGCCAGGTTCTATCATTTTCTGCTTTCGCTCATACATTTTTACTTTTTTCTCCTCCTAAATTCAAACAACTGAACGTTTTCTTTTATTAATTCCATGATCAATTCTGGAAACTAAAGAGTTAGAGATAAATGCACTCTCAGGATTGTATAAACAGTTTCTTATAATTTAGCAAGGCATTCTTTTCTGTAATTTCATCTATTATGTTATTATATATCATTTATGCCATCATCCTTGTTTCTCTCTATGCTATTTTTCAAACATTATAATTCTCTTAGCAAGTGTGTGTGTATGTGTGTGTGTGTAGACCTCATTTTGTTAAATGTTGTATGATTCTCTTGAGTTTTTTAAGTGATTTTTAACAAATAGTACCTTACTAGAAATTCATAATGATCTCATAAATTAGAATGTGGGATATATATTTTCTGATTATACTTTTATCAGGAAAAGGAGAATTCATTTGAAATGAACACCTTCAATCTAAACTCTGAGATATGCTCATTCTTTCTCCTTTGTTCACTTTCATAGACTATATAAAACATTATGTCAATCGCTGTTCAAAATGAATAGCCATTACTTTATTAGGATGAGTTTCATTTTACTTATTGACAACGATATAGATTATAATAACTACATGAAGCTCAACCAAATAAAGTTTAAAGGGATAATATTGAGGAAAAGAACTGAAAGCAGAAAGGAGAGAAGAATCAGATGAGAAACCGTGAACAGTTTTGTATGCAGCTATGCAAAATTGAGTCTCTTTGACTTGTGCGTAGGATAATGCATGTGAAAATTAAGTGAATATAGAAATAATGTTCTATAATCAAGAATAATAGATGCTAATGAAATAATCTAATTTTTATTATTAGTACACTGTCAATTTCTTTAGAATCAAAAATGAAGGACAACTTAGAGACAGGAGAGGTTGCAAAATAGTATATTGATATTTTCAGTGTGTTTATATATTTATATATCACATAACAGGGGCATGTATTACCTAATGGGCATCCAAAGGAAGAGATATAATACTGTTAACTGACAGTAGATTAGTAAATAAATCAAAGAAGATGGGAGTCAGAAAATTTTCTCTACTCTCCATCTCTTGCCTTGACTCAACTTCCCCCTTCCTCCATTCTACAGGAGGAGTGGGTTTTATTACATCTGCAGACTTGGATATTAACACTAGGAAGGAATTCTTTGTGTACTTTCACAGGAAAAGTTGGATTTAAATGGTAATTAAATATTTAAGTTGAAAAAATGGACCTAATTAAAATGTTTTTGAAAAAGTCTAAGCAGCATTTAAATCAACAGCAGCGCTAGAACTCACCAGCAGTGGGGGCATCTCATCTATGTTGTATATTTTCTGTCGATTTCTTTAAAGAATCATGATTCCTATATTCTCCTTAGCAAGGTTTAACTCTTTCCAAAGATTATGGGGCAGCTTTAATTGTGAGACTGTCTATTATTTTTGGCATTTTCCCCTCATAATATTGACTAAAGTTTATTTCCTTTCAAATATATGCAATACTGAAAGAACAGCTACCTAGAAGGTTCTGAAGATTGATAATCTCTTTTGAGCTATTTTACCCATATGGTGGTAGGCTAACTTCCAGAGGAGGAAAAGGATGCATATTCAGTAGTAATAATTGTGAGCTAGACAGTGGAAGCTGTAGAGCATACATAGGTTAAGGAAAGAGGTCCTCTGCCTCTCCTTCCCTCACCTCACTTTCTAGTAATCACACGGCATAAGATAGAGTCATCTTAGTAAATAATATACAATGGTACACATAGGTGACCCTGTTCTGTTCTGGAGGCTAACCAGAGAATAGTATAGCATGGTTAGACTTAGATTGTCTTGTGAGAAAGACGAGGGCTTGAGGAGAGATCCTCACTTAGGAGAGTTACTGTCTATTTCCCCAGAGATCGAGAAAGACAGGGATGATGGAAATGGTAAAAGCCAAGTCACCAATGTCTAACTTTTGGAATTATCATGCCAAGAATGCTCCAAGCCCCCAAAGAGAATGCTATTTCTCTTATGGATTTGTGTTTAAGTAGATTAATCTTGACTAGCTCTCTGGGAGCTTCATTTTCATGTGCTTCACCCATTCCATACCATTCATCTCTGCCACCAAGGTTTGTGATCTGGGATGGCAAAAGCTGCATTTCAGAACTTTGGTTCTGATTGTCATTCTGGCATGTCAATCCTGTGGACAATTCGGTGATGCCCGCATGTTCTCAGACTCCCTTTAATCGCCTCATGTCTCCTGAAATTTCTTAAGAATCTCTGCATGATCTAATCGGAGCCAAATTCTCTCCCATTGTCTTTGTAAGTTTTGTGTTGGCTACATCTATAAGCACAGTTAGTTTTCTTTCTTGCTTTCGTTGTTCTTGCTATTGTTTAGCTATTTGTGATTTTTTTTGTAGTTGGTATGTTTTACTTCCCTCTGTAATCAAAGGTTAACACAGATATTCAACTCTCTGTTTTGCTAAGCTGATGTCCTATTGTTTCCAAGTCATTTATTGAATAATCCATCTTCTGCTAGGAGTTGAAGCTTTTGATTTGTTCAGCTAGAGTGAAAGGAGAAAAAGAACACAAATTAGCTTTCAGATTTCACCAGCTCCAGAGTTATTACTACAAATGGCATATTCTCAGCCTCCAGGAAAATTCCATTTTAAAGCCATGTCTGAATGCTCCAAGATGCCCTTGGGTCATTTCCTGGTTACTTGTAAATAAAGGATTTCTTCTGGATATTTTTCAACCTCACTTTTGCTCTTTACTTGACATTTTGAATTATCATTTGTAATTTAGGGATCATTTATTGGTACTTTCTCTTAATCCATTGTCTCATTCATCTTTATGTTAAGTGTTTGGGAAGAATTATTTTTATTGGGTTATTATTTTCCTTTAAAATGAAATATTGCCACAGTGAACTTCAATATGAAGCTGAAGAGTAAACGGCTATCCAAAAACTAAAGAGATTTAAATGAAGTTTCATGACATTTCTGGTTAATTTAAATGGTATGTTTACTCTTAGACAAAATGCCTAGGTAACTGATAGTTCTCCTGGTGGTTTATTCTATACAGTGTCTTTACTTCTATGGTATGCCCAGATTTATAGGAGGCACTGGGTGTTCCCCCAGGACAACTTTCTCTTACTTTCTGTTTTATATCAGTGCTTGTTTCAAGTCTGTATTCCATGTCATTTAAACTTAGAGGGTCGGGACTGAGATAAAGCACCCCTTCATGTTACAAGATAGAAAAAATAAGTTTACATTCTGAATAATAAATATAGTGATGAAATACACCACAAAGAAGGCATCTCTGCAAAATATCTGTGGGGTCAAGCTTCCTAGACCACTGCTAGAGCAGCAGCGGATAACTCCCTCAAGTGATGGCTGTAATTACGATGTTCCTGAAATAGTACCCATGTGATGTCATCTGGTATCACACAGCTCTTGGTCCGTCCACCCTTGCCATCTGTAGGTCTAGCTACATGCACCTCTGTACAAAGTTAGAGATTCCTGTTTGAAAGAGAAAAGAATGTCCAGAAGAGCTGCACAGGAAATCAAGTTGCTCAAGTGTAGTATCACATCGTTGAATCCTTGCAATTAGAAAATATTATAACAACATTCTCAAGAATGATCAATACTCATCAGAGTAATAAACAGCCAGGCAATGAGGGATAAAATGGAAAGAATGAAGGGAAATGTTAATGATGTGACAAAGAGAAAGTGGAAAGACACTTAACCTAAGTTGGTTGTCAAACAAAATGGCAAAGTCAGACTTTCCATGAAAGAGATGTGTAAGCCCACGTACCTCCTTTATCTCTGCCTGCAAAAGGACCTTACATTTTAGTTTTGTGGGGTGTCAGTACAGCTATTATTTGATAATAACACAATGTGTTTTCCAATTTACTTAGATTGTTTTAAATAAACAGATAACAGAAAACCATCTGTGTTTCTGTATAAATTGTTCTCAGGACAGGGACCAGGAACAAAACACTTAAAATCCCACTATTGAAATCTCTCATTAATTTAAGGAACGCTGCAAGTTCAGTCTGCGGTGCCAGGTGAAGAGAATGTCTTATGTTGGGCTTTCTGTGGCAGACACAAAATAAATTTCTTCCTTCGCTCCTCTGTTTTTGATTTTCCTGGCACCGAGTCTCATGATTTTATAAGCATTAGAATCATCAGGAACAATTTCTTAGATACATGTTTTCTAAGGTGACCCCAAGAGACTTTGATTTAGTATGCCTGGGAAATCATATTGAAGCCAGCTCCCTGGGTGATTGGGAGGTAGGTGGCCAGAGCATCACACTGGAACGAATACTGTTTTCTTGGAGCATCATTCTGTATCACATCTGTGGGAGCTACATTTAGGGACAGTCTTCTGTAGCTCTAATATTACTCCAAAGTCTAAGAGAAATATACAAAGCCTATGAATTATTAGAATCGTATAACAGCAAAGCAAATGGCTAAAACCAAATAAAACTAAGTAAAGGATTTCAAATAGGTCTGCAGAGTTGTGATAGCGTCTGAGAAAATTCAGTTGCCAAGATACAAAGGACAATCCAAGATGATATGGAGGAAGAATGGAAAATATTTCAAGGGGCATGGTTAATTTCGGTTATTGACACTGAACCTAAGTCTCGGAGAATATAATCAATTTTACTCCCGTATGCAATTCTATTATTGTATGGACCAGGCAGATCTATGACAACAATAAAATGCATTTGTTGGTTTTATAATAGCCTAATATGGAGCATCCTAGTTCTATGTCCTAATTTTTAAAAAAATTCTCTTTCTCTCAAGGGCTTATAATGTAGGTCAATGGTAGAGCCCTTACTTATCACATGCAAGGCTCTGGATTTTATTCCCAGCTCCTTAAAACTACATACATACACACACACACACGGAAAGAAACGAGGTCTACCACTTTCAATTTTCTACCAATAGAAGGAACAATCTGTCCTTTTACTTAAGAGAAGAGCCCTGAAAGAATGCATTTATCAGAAAATAGTGATGGGTCAGCTTCCCAGCTGTGGTGGATACAGCTGTCTGGGTAACGAGCCCCTTTGTTTGCCAATAAAGATGTACGAAATAGCCATCAAATCACTTTACCTCATTACATCTGAGGCCCCTCTTCTTCACAATAGAGGCATTGGATGGAAGGTTGTTCCATGTTAAATAGATTGAGAATGCCCTGAGCCATTTTGTCTGTTATCTTATATAACCCTCCATCTCTAGGGACAAGAGATTTTCATTAGAGTCAAATTAGAAAAGAAAAGAGATTTAGCAATCCTTGCATTCATACTGGTTACAAATGGCATTCTAATGTATGTTCTTTTATGAGTGACAGATGAATTGTCAGCTCTAGCTCTCTGTGTTCCATATTATATTGACAGTTTCTTGTAACTGATATGGTATGTTGAAGCATGATTAATACAAGCATAATTAATAAAAACTCAGGGCTAGAAATTGAGGTTTAACCTGAAGATCTAAAAAGAAAAAAGAGCCAGCCACTGGCTCTTACCTTGACCTCAGTCTGAAATGGGGATCTTGCTTCCAGGAATTTCAGATGAGACTACCTGTTGAGAGCTGTTTCCTCCCATTTTATAATCCTCTCTAGGCCTGGGGCTAAAGGTGTGAACCAATGTCATCAAAGGCACGCACCACCCAATTTCTATGGCAGCTAGTGTGACTACTGGGATTAAAGGCGTGTGTTACCATTACCTGGTCTGTAAGGCTGACCAGTGGGACTGTTTGACTCTCAGATCTTCAGGCAGTCTTTATCTATTAAAACACAATTGAAATGCCACCACAGTATGTGGCAGTATAGGACTAGTCTAAGAAAGCGACAGTATCATCTTTCAATCATAAGTCTTCAAGTTTTCATTGATGAGAGGCCATCCCGTTTTCCTTGTATGGTATCAAGAAAGCAGCTGCTATTTACCCTCTTACCATTAGGTGGCGGAGTAGAAGAGTAGGAAACTAGTGTCAAGTGAAACCATTCCTTCTCCTCAGGGTCTTCAGATAACTGATGAAAGATACCCTTCTTCTGGTCCAAACTTGGCCAGATTCTTAGATTCCTTTTCTTTATTTTCTCCCCTTCCTCTGAAGTCCATAGGGGTTAAGAAGGGGCACAACAGTAGCAAAGTTAAAACAGTGTGATATTGTGGGTATTATAAAGGGCACTTATGCATTGTATTTTCCAGGAGAAGAGGTAATGTGTGTGATGCTGGGAAATGAAATGACAAGATTCAGGAAGTCCGGGAAGCAGATAGAAGGATGGTGATTATTTGCAATGCTCCCCTCTGTTCCTATTGATTTCCATTGAAATCCATCCCTTCCCCTTTTACTGTCTTCTGGAAAAGTCTGTGCCAATTAATTTACCTGACATCTTAATGGATAATTCATTAAGGAAATCTTTTCTGCCAAGTTATCATGATGAATTTTGGTTACTAATGTTTCCTTGGCTCTACTTGGTAGAGTCTTTATTGACCCACTCATAGATTTAAGATATTTTCAAAGAACTTTAAAAATGATCTAGGGAAATTTCAAATCACTCTTAATGATCGTGACTTTAAACTTTCCCTAGTAATTGCATACAATAAGGCACAGAGAAGAAGGTATTGAGAAGAATAAATGAAAAGTAGGGGAGAGGCAGGAACAGTATTTTTGGTTTCTTGAGTTTTATCTCCTTCAAAGAAGGCTCTTTGTATTCATAATAGCAAATGTTAACAGGGAAGAGTAGTTGTGGCAATTTATATTCGTTATGAAAGAGTTGCTTTTATATAAATAAGGCAAAGAGATTTGGATATTTAGAAACGAAGGATGTAATAGAAGAAATCAATTCAATAAGTAATTTAATGAATGAGTAAGTGAATAAATATTACATATTGTCCCAGAGACTGGGCCAGCTAAAATGTGTTTCCTACTGGTTTTTTTTAGACATTTGCTTTTTTTTTGCTGTCTTTAGAAATATTAATAGTTAAAAGCCCCTGTAATTTACAGAACTCTACCTTTGATTAGTCTCAGGTTCTCAGCAAATTTGCTTGAGCTTTTCAGAGGACTACAAACAGAGAAAGTACTAAATTTGTTTTAAATTGCTAACATTTAAAGCAATGCTCATTTGCAAAGGAGAATTTAGAAGCAAACTGGATTTTTGCATTGATATGATTTTAAATGGCAGCCAGTATCACAGTCACATTCTCCTGAGAGCTCATTCCTTGATTTCCAAGAAATCGTTGCGAGAGAAAGAGGAGAATAAAATTGAGTGGCTTTGTCCAGTTGAAAAGTAGAGTACTGATGAACTGAATATATTAAAATTTTCTTTTAATATATAACTATGACACTAAGCTTAGCATGTAATCTTCATGTAATCCTACCAATCATCTTGCAGTTTAATGCTATTGATGCCATAGGTATCAATCATAATATTGTTTCTGAAGCCATCTTTGTGAGTGAGTGTGTGTGTGTGTTCATGTGGTGGCATGTTTTCATGAGTGTGTGTGCTGAAGCTTGAGAGTCCGAGTTAGATCTCCAGTGTCTATAAAAAAACACACAAATAAACAATAATCAAGTATAGTGGCTGGCTTGTAATCCTCATGCTGTGGAGGCAGAGAGGGGCAGGTAAATCTCTGGGGCTCGCTGGTCAGTCAGCCTAGCCAAATTAATAAGCCCCAGATGCCAGAGAAACCTGTCTCAAAAAATATGATAGACTGTTCTCAGGAAATGACACCAAGGTTGATGTTTGACCTTCACAGGCACATCTACAAACACATGTGCAACCCTCTGGAACATGTCCAGAAACCCATACACGTATGCCTCTATGCACACATGCATGAACTGTACCGTTATTCTTTAGGGAGAGATTTTCCTTACCATTTGTCTGAAGTGGCACTCACGTCATTCTCTACTCTTCCCCGTCTCTCTTGAATACCCTTGTTCAGTATTCATCACTGTTTGTAGTGGTTTGAAAGAAAATGGCCCCCAAAGGGAGTGGCACTATTAGGAGGTGTGTGTGGCCTTGTTGGAGGAAGTGTGTCCCTGATGGGATGGGCTTTGAGGTTTCTTCTCCTCAAGCTTTCCTCTGTGTGAGAGTCAGTCGAGTTCCTGTTGCCTGCAAGATGTAAGAGTCTCAGCTCCAGCATCACAGGTACCTGCATGCAGCCACGCTCTCCATCATGATGATAATGGACTGAGCCTCTGAAACTATAAGCGAGACACCCCAATTAAACGTTTTCTTTCTAAGACTTGTCATGTCATGGTATCTCTTCACAGCAATGAAAGACCTAACTTAGACCCTGTCTGTCATCTCATAGTCGTTCATTCTAGACTGGTTCTCCCCTGTATCTTCACTGATGCTTGTCATGTGTCTATAACCCTGCCTGAAACTTGTTAATATTCAATAATTATTGGACAAAATTGAAGTATAAATCAAATAAGGAGATTCTTTATGGCAAATAACTGAAAATAATCCTTAACTAAAATATAAGAAATTTAAAATAAGGACAAACAATTAGTACTTTCATCTATCAGCAGTGAGTAAGACATCTCTAGGATGTGGGCTCAGTGTTCATGGCATGATATAAAGCACAGTCATACAAAGATGAAAAATCCTTTCCTGGGTAGAGTTTGAAAACGTTCATGTGAAAATATTTCTAGACCATGTTCAGATTCTGCAAATATATTCAGTAACAGATAAAAAAAAGATAGCTTTAATTGCACAAAATTTTTGCTTTCTTGGAATGAAATTTGATCTTAGTATGTTTCTGGGATTCCTAGGACACTAATTCCTTACTCACTATAGGAGTAAACAGATCTAAAGCCTTAGGAATGTTATATTGTTTTAGCGTCAAAGGATGTTTTCAACCTTGGAGTCTGGTCAATGAGATGAGTTAGATTTAACGATGGTGCATAAAAATATAGCTGCATGCATACATACATACTATAGTCATGTAGTCCCCATGGATAACCTGCTTTAGAATTAGTGTAATGGTTGCTGAATTAGCTTGAACAGAGCAAGGATATTAAAACTGATAGAGGATCTAAGCAGACAGGAGTGAGAGAGCTTCCTCCCAGAAGTGGAAGTAGTAAAATCTACTGTAGTTCAATCTGTAGCTAGCCCAGACGCCAGACAGATAGTCATTTCTCTTTCCCTATTAAGATCTCCCTTTTGCAGGATCTTAATATTGTCTTTGAATTGTCAGGCACATTTCTAGTTATGGGTATGTCCCTCAAATCCTTCATATGTAAATGAATCAGTGTAACCACAAGAGATCCCATTCATCCATGCTACTGGGATTGACCAGAGACAATAAACAGCTGGATTACTAGGGCAGAAGGTTAAAGATCTAAGCATAATATGAAGGCTATCCTAAATTTGTTTGATTGAATTCAGAGTTCATTGCATTCCTTAAATGTTAGGTAAGTTTTGTTTAGAAGTATAAGGTCTCAGAAATTGTTCGTGCTTGTATGGTGAGATGAGGGAAGATGCATGAAGAAAATATCTACATCAATCATTAAGTAAAATCTAATATTCCATACATCTCGTGATGAATGGAGATAGAGACAGAGACCCACATTGGAGCACTGGACTGAGCTCCCAAGGTCCATATGAAGAGCAGAAGGAGGGAGAACATGAGCAAGGATGTCAGGACCGTGAAAGGTGCATCCACCCACTTGAGATGGTGGGACTGATCTAATGGGAGATCACCAAGGCCAGATGAACTGGAACTGATGGAGCATGTGATCAAACCGGACTATCTGAATGTGGCTGATGGTGGAGGCTGACGGAGAAGCCAAGGACAATGACGCTGGGTTTTATTCTACTGCATGGACAGGCTTTGTGGGAGCCTAGTCTGTTTGGATGCTCACCTTCCTAGACCTAGGGGGAGCAGAGAGGATCTTGGACTTCCCATAGGGTAGGGAACCCTGACTGCTCCTTGGACTGGGGAGGGAAGTGGGAGGAGGGGAAGAGGTGGAACTTTTCAATAAAAAATTGTAAAAAAAAAGACATATACTACAGTGTGAAAGGCTTTATTTAATTCTTCTGTGTATATGCAGGTATGTTTGTACATACATGTGTGTAAAGATCATAGGTTGACATTGGGGGTCTTCCTCAATCACTGTCCCCCTTATGTTTTGAGGCAAGCATTGACTATGGGGCTTGAAAATGAGGCTAGGTTGCGGGGCGAGCAAGCCTCAGGAATCCTCCTCTCTCCGTTTCTCCAGCGCTGGAATTGCACGCATATGCCTCCATAATCAGTCTTTTCATGTGGGGATTGAGGATTGAATGCATGTTCTCATGCTTGCATAGAAAACAGTTTGTTGCCTGAGCCATCTCCTTAGTCTTAAGATTGATTTCTTTTTCCAGAGATAAAAAGAACACATAAATTTTGTTAGTATGCAAATTTGCTTTTTCTGTAACATATGACACAATTTTGTGTATACCAAAGAATTGATGTTCTCTGTGTGTGAATTCTCCAATAAAACACTTGGACTGACAATACCATGCATGAGAAACTCCCTTTGTTGTTCAGGGGATCCCAAAAGACTCATCCCCTAAAATAAGCTATTGCTCTTGCCCTTAGTTGCCTCTTAGAGGCAACTAAAATAGGGACTTAAAGGTAAGTTCTTATCGCTGAAGACACCATGCATTACAGTAATAAGACTCAGGGGCCTAAGCTGGATCTGACTTTGAGGCCTCCTCCCTGGGGAATAGCTATTGTATGTAGTAAGAGGAAGCGCTCTGTAAGCTTCCAACGAAGGCAAACTACCAATAGCTGTAATGACTATGGTCTATGATGATGACCTGCATAGAATGATATCCCCAAGCATGCAATAGTGACACTTTTTCTTGGTGATAACCGGCACCTCTCTATTGATTTTAAGTCTGGATCAACAGGCACAGATGAGAGGTTATTTAGAGAAGCACTGGCAACATGCCAGTGTCTACAGTACTAAAGAAAATGTCTCTGTCCAGCCACCATCAAATGCCTATTGATCCTCAGGGAGGAGTCATGCCTTGTGATCCCCTCCCCTTCCCAGAATGGAGCATTAACAGGCCCATTCTTATGCAAATTTTTTCCCCAGGTAGTCACAGCTCCTAAAATTTGAAGAATGCAATAGCCGTGTTATGTTCAGAAAACAGAGTTCCAAAGTATTCCATTGTTCTAATACTCTTCTTTCATGATTAAAAAAAAAAGTGTGGTGGATGGTAGAAATGTTCCATTTAAAGCTAATCGGTCTGCAGTCAGTTATTCTTAAAACTTACTCCAGCTGTGCGTCTCTGCAGTATTCAATATCCACCGAGAAAAGCTTGTCTGAGCAAGGCTGATAGTAGCATTAATACAAGGACATAAACATAAATATTTCGATCATTTGTCTGTTTAGCAACACAACACCCTTATCTCCCCTTTTGGGTGAGACCTAGACTTGTGAGCTTTTGAACAGGTTTGCAGTACCATATGTGAATTTCCTCCTGTCAATCAGACCTCACTTGTGACCAGAAAGTGGCTGGTTACTCATACAACAGTCATTTAGTATGGGACCAGTAAGCATAGGTTGCCTGGCAAACCAGCAACAGTATCTACAATTGAATAAGGCTTGCTACCGACAATCCTCTCCCACCAACCTGCAGAGAACCTTCTAGTCCTATGAAAGGCAGCCAGCAATAGTTATATTTCCAGTATAGTTTTAACTTGATTTCCCAATGTCCTGTGATCAAATAATGTGGTGTCTTCAGCAATAGTTTTTGCTATTTAGTTCTGTTGAGCATACAAAATCAGTGGCATTTGTCTGTATTCTTC
This sequence comes from Microtus pennsylvanicus, assembly GCF_037038515.1. Taxonomy (NCBI): domain Eukaryota; kingdom Metazoa; phylum Chordata; class Mammalia; order Rodentia; family Cricetidae; genus Microtus; species Microtus pennsylvanicus. The sequence goes on along the minus strand of NC_134584.1, from coordinate 42,476,488 downwards.
CCTGGGCTTCATGACCCTCCATGGCCAACAAATCACATTTGGCGCTGGAAGTTTCATTCAGTAATCTTATAACTTGTGGGAGAAAAGTTGTTCCCCTAGTAGGGTGCTTCCAACCATTTTATGTGATGTTTCAAGTGTATTTTTTATTTATGTGTATGTATGTGTGCCTGGATGAGTTTATATGTACCATATATGTGCAGGTGCTCACAGGGCTATAGGATCTCTTGTAACAGGAGTTACAAGTGGTTGGGAACCACCTGAACAGAGTGCTGGGTACCAAACCTGTATCTCCTCTAAGATCAGTAGGGAGTCCCTGCTAAGCCATCACGCCTGCTTCTTAGTCATGTCTGGAAAGATTTGGTATATATGTATAGTATATTAAGGGTAAGGGTAAGATGTTATGAAGGAAAATATTCTCAAAGAATGATTTTTAAGTAAAAACTCTAAGATTTATCATTATCAAAATTTTTGTATACTTATTTTATATATCTGTATATCCAGGGATGCCCAAAGTTTCTCAGGAGAATAGATGTTGCAAGTGAAAAACAGTTCAGGAGGTCTTAATTTAGATCTATTGTCTACTTAGGAAATCACTTTCCGATGAGGACTAGAAGTATTTTTCAATTCTACTTCCATTACCCGACAAAGAGTATATATGACCCGTTTCTGGGTTTCCATTTATGATCAGGGTTTATGACAGGTGCATGATATATCTACATTTTTACCTATATACAAACATGTCCCCAAAGCATGAAATTGCCAAGTTCTCTTCTATTGTATGTTCATCAGGATCCCAATCCTTAGGATTATGATTGAAAAGGAAGACTGCATAACCCTACTTCTAAGGAGTTGGAAATGATTTATTAGCAAGACTAAACCTTCTGACATTTTTTCGGATGCAAACCTTTTACTCAGCAACCTTGCCAGGTCTGTTTTCTGCCGAGTGCCTCCTGCACCTGTCAGGAACAGTAGCATGTTTTGTAATCAGGGAACATAGGTATCAGCCTTCAGAATAGAAATGGCTACCTAATTTTTGTACAAAAGTATTTCCTTTGACACCTTCAAACCAGTGCACACTGACTTCTCCCTGTGGTGCACTTCTTAAAACAACCCTCAGCATATTCTGTTAGGTGCATAGCCTTTCTGCTGCCTAAACAGTGCATTTAATAATAATGCATGATATATTTTAACACCCAGATTTCAAAGGCATCTTCTTTGTCATCTGTCACACTTGACTCTCCTAAATTGTATAAATTGGTTGTTTCATGCATTATAACATCTTGTTTACAGAAAGCTGGTAAGGTAGATGGAACAGCCTAGTTTGCTTCTCTAAGAACTATTGAAATCAATCTTTCCTAATTGATCCATAATCTCTTCTATTTTTTCCAGCCCTCCAACTTTCATGGCTGTATCTACTTTACATATGATTTAATAACAATTTACTGATTTACACTATTAATTCATTTAATATATGTGTGCTTTCTGTGTGCCATCACCACTGTGTATGAAGAGAGAATACTGAAAAAAAAAAGTAACCCTATTTTGATGACATTCAAGTAAGCCTTTGTGTCTCTTAGGCTAAAATGGGAAACAAATGTTTCACGGTCTGGAATTCTAAACATGAACCTGCAAAAAGAAGGGATGACAAGGCTTACAGCAAAATCAGACTGGGTCCAACTTCTTTGATCCCACTTTTAATCAGCCTTTCTTGGTGGTCCCTATTTCAGATCTAGCCTCCAGGAGCCTGCCTTGGCTTCCCTCCATGGACTATAATCTCTTGATCAAATGATCCCTCTCCTCTCCCAAGTTGCTCCTGATCTTGGTGCTTACTACAGCAATGGAAAGCAAGCTAATACAGACAATATTTTTTAAAGGGCTGCAGCAGGAAATAGATAACTTAAGCACCTTATCTTAACCAATCACAGAACAAAACAGAGTGTAAGAAACTAAAGGTTTGTAATCAGCCACTCTTCCTTGCTTGTTAATCTTGGTGAGTCAGAGGAGCAGTGTCCGCACCTCTCTTTGTTGCTCCACATGGATAAACAGTGAGCACACTGCTGCCATTCACAGCTGGAACCCGTAACCATTGTGACTGACTAGCACAACACAGCCTCACGGCTTGCATGTTGAAACAAACAGGGGTTCTTGTTGTTGTGTGAAGATGATATCTTTGAAAAGACACCAGCTCTCAAATGCATCCAGGGGAAACATTTTTGTGTGTGTTTCCTTCAAGGGTGATCAATCCAGCAGAGAAACCGTGCCTTGCCAGTAATCACAGGGAGGTACTGATGTGACATTTTTGGTGGAAGCTGCAGGGCCTCTCATCGTCTGCCAATATTCCTGACAGCTGTTAGCTTTGCTGCAGTCGTGGTTTGCTTAAAGAGTGGAATACTTAAATGCGGCTTCTTCTGCCAGTCGTATGTGAAGGAGAAACTAAACTAGAAAGGAAAAGGGAAGTAAACAACTCATTTATTCAGAGATGATAAAATAAGCACCATGAGTGTCAGTGAAAGTAGATGGGGGAAAAAAAGATGGATTTTCCAAACAACAATAGTTACTACTGTTTTCTTTATCATGGTTGTGCATGTTCTTTTGCTCTGAGCCCAACTTGCCCAGACCCTGGGCTCTCAGGACTACTGTGCCCAGAGCAATGACTCATTATTCAAGTGTGCAAGCAATCAACTTATCTGAGCGTATTTTACAGACATTAGGGAACAAGAAATTTCAGAGCACAAAACATAGCGAAGCATAATTGATCATTAAAAACTGTATGTGTTCACAGTACACAGTGTTTTGACTTACAGGCACATTTTGAAATCTCTATCACAGTGGAGGCAATTAACATATCTACTTCTTCCCAGAGCTATCTCTGATGTGTTTGTGAGAGTACTTCCTGTCTAGGCTCTTTGCTGTTTTCCATAGAGCACAGCATCACCAGCATAGTCTCTGTGCTGTATTATAGACTGTGCCACCTACTCACCTTGTGCGATGGTCCTCAGAGCATCCCCTACTGTCACCACCATCCTCCCAGGCCAGGCAACTCTGTTTCTATGAGTTTGATTGTATTTGCCTTAGCATCCAAAAAAATCAATGAGATCTTGTGGTGTTAGTTTTGTGTTTGGCTTATTTCGTTCAGTTACAGGTCTTCCAGGCTCACTGTGTTGTTGCTTATAGAAGGATTTCTTTCTTTCTGAAAGGTTTTTCAGAACTGATGCAAGGTTTTATAATATTTTGTTAGTGCTCCACTTTGGCTATTGTAATATTGTGAGGATGTAAAAGCAGATGGCTTTCCAGCACATAGAGTTCACTGCCTTCTAATATGTCTCCAAAAGTGAGGTCACTGGATTAAATGAACTCTTCCATTAATTTTTGAGATATTTCCTTCCTTTTCCCCATAATGGTGGTCCGAGTTTATAGTCCCAACAAAAGTAAAGAATTCTCTTTGTTTTATACCCTTGAAAACACAACTCTTATTTTCTTTGATATTACCCTTTCTAATAGGCACAATGATTCTTCATGATATTAATTTGTATTTTTCTGATGACTGATATATTAAAAATTTTTTGTACGTGCTAGCTATTTCAATGTTTTCTTTTGAGAAATGGCTGTTGAAGCACTTTGCCTATACATATACATATACATATATATATATATATATATATATATATATATATATATATATATATATTTAAAGCGCTGGCTTTTTTCCTGCTATAAAGCTGTTGAGTGACCCATGTACCTATGTACATGGTGCAAAGGTTTAGTTTTGTGTAACCTTATCTGCCTGCCTTTGCTTTTGTTTTCTGTGCTTAGACTACCTTTGTATTATGAGTGAACTCGATTCTTTTCTAAAATGAGTAGAGACCAATGACTGCTTATTGGGCAAGGGAGAAATATAGAAATAATAAATGGAAGGGTCAAAGAAAAACTTCTTTGACACCATGCAATATTTTGAAGGGAATGGTCATACTGTTTTATTTCTGAAAATTTCTCTTTGCAATATTGAACACTAAAATTTCATCTAGTGGGCTTTTTCTGGGAATAGACCATACATTGGGAAGATACAGGTTGAAAGGAGAAAGCAGTTCATGATAGAGAAGTTGATGGGTCTTGTACATTATAGAAAATGTACTGCTAGGCTTTGCCATAGCAGAATCTGGTGGGATGTTTATACATACATATCAACAGCTATTGTGTATCTAAGATATTAAAATGCGTTTCAAACTGCTTTTTCAAGCAAAAAGTTCCATGATGTCATCATTTCTCTGAGCTAGGCAGCAACACCTCAGCTCTGATCTCAGTTACTTGTGCTGACAAAATGTAAACACCGTTCAGTTCTTCATTTGTTATTTCCCCAAGTATAATGAGTACTGGCTCTTCAACAGGCTCTATGCAGGGTTCTGTGGAAAACAAAGAAGATTGAAATGATGTGTGGGAAATGAAAATCCTCTAAATGTCCCTCCACATTTTATACAAGTCCTAGAGTGAAATGAGGTTGATTTGGGTCAAACAGAGTTCTTGACATCAAAGCAAAGCAATCATAAACAAGCCGTAAGCTCTGTGACTGGCAGTGAGCGGGTCTGAGATAACACTTAAGTAAATCAGAATGGCTGGGGATGTGGGGAATTGAGGTTCTTTTCCCATAGCTCCTCCAGCAGTCAGGAAACAAGGGCAGCTTGGATCAAGCTTTCATGAAGAAACATAGAGGTTACTGCAGTCCCTGGAGGTAAAAAGTCATTCTGGAGCATGACACATTCAGGGCTCAGAGACAAGTGACGACTCTCTTGTCATTATGACAGACAATATGCTAACTCTTTAAGTCAAAAATCACAGTGATGTCAGCAGCGCGATTACAAGACTCGACTACTGGGACTTACATAATGCAAGCTTATTTAAATAATGTTTCAGAAAAGAACATATGCAGCTATTAAAGAGTCGTGATAGAACAACTGTAATCCCAGAAGGAGAAGGTACTAGGAAATATTGATGTTTGCCTCAGCTGCAAGTCTACCACTTATATGGAATAACTAATGCCTAAATACCCAGCCATTCCAGACAAGGGTACTGAACCTTTGACCTTTTTCCAGCCCAAACTTATTAGTTATTTCAAGACTGAAGTAATTCTAATTGACCACAAATTCTGTGACAATACTTATATTGATCCCATTAGCTATTAGATATATTACATGCCATTATGTGCAAAAGATTGCATTTGGTGCAGTATAATACACATACGCATGCATGCATGCGTGCGTACGTGCACGCGCACACACACACATATGGATGAAGGCAAAATTATGTCTCGATGCGCTTAGGTTTATTAAGGAAGAATGCTAGCTGCATTGCATTCCCAAAACAAGAGGGAAGTGGGTTTGGTTTAAGTTGGTGCATATGCTCACATAAGCAAAAGAACATTTAAACTGATATTGGAGAAATGGGTAGAAAGTCACCAGCAAACACATGGCAGAGGACTCTCTATAGAAAAATATTTTAAAAAGTGATAGACACAGTCTAGTTGGAGAAAAAAAATGTTTGTGTAATAATGGTGAACAGTTTAAAATAGCCAGATGTCAACTTACTGTCCTGCTTCCTAGAAGTCCCACGTCTGTCAGTGCCTGCCTTTTACCCCTCCTGTCCTGCTTGTTAAAGGATGTTGTTTTCTCATTGACACTGGTTAGTGAAAGAAACGCTTACTACAGCCATGCAGCAGTCATATTTACGATGTGGTTTCTGTTGGCAATGCCTTCAGTCATGGAATTAATTGGCACTGTTGTCGGTGACAGGAGGGAGAGAGTGTCAGCCAGTCAACAGACCATTTCAAATTTCTCCAAATGCGAAGAAACAGGTCCAGACAGCCAAATCTCCCCATTCAGTTCCTTTGAGTCCAGTGTATACAGCAGCCTTAACTTGACCTTCGTCCTCAGGAGATGCCAATGCCCCCATGATGCCTCAGAGAGGGCACTGGTCTGTATTTCTGGGGTCAGCCAGCCCAAAGTTAGCTCAGTGTTTGCAGAGAGAGCAAGGGAGCTTTCCCCGAGATGATGTTCCAGGAGTGCCGACTGAGCCACTGGGAAAGAGGTAAATGTTTTTGAAATCAGCACCGTTCTGACTTTCCTATTCCACTCATCTGTTCCATTGAGTCTGATAACCCAACTCACCAAATTCTTGCTGGCTTAAATTCTTGTCATATCTTGTTCAATGCTGAGGAAAGACTGATTCAGGATCATACAAGTTCAAATGTAAATATAGGCATAAATTAGGTAATATCCAGGTGAACTTCTTAATTATGTCTAGCACAATTAATCACCTCTTTATTGCTTAAAGGCATCTAATTATGAAAGTCAGAATCATCTAGCAAATGTCAAAATATTCCCAATTGAAAGACTATATCAGGTCATTTACATCAGAACCTTGGCGGGGGGCGGGCAGGAAAAGGCAGGGGAATGCAGACATCAACTTCCTCAAAACTCTGCAGGTAATTTTGCTGTACATCTGGAGTAGATGGTGATACAGACCTTGAAGATTAAGACTGAAACCTAGCTTGGTATCAGATAAAGTATAAGTATATGTATGTCTAATATGTAAGTATCACATTAGTATCTCATTAGTTCTGGGCCAATTCATTTCCATTTTAAGAAGAGTTTTAAATGACTGACCTCCATAAATTTGTAGCCAGATAATTATTTTCATGATTGTCTCTGTTAGCAATGTGAAGCGTGTTGTACATACACTGTCTGGAGAATGTGGTATTATTTGCAAACATGCCACAGAATGCAGCAGATTTATGAAAACACTATGCCTCGATTTTATAAGTAGAAAACAGCTTCAAATTTATCCTCCTTTTACACAGAAAGCCCAGACATAGGAGAGAGGAAGACTAGAATTCCATTCATTCCCACACATCGACAGTTCCTTATTTCCCAAACCCATGACACCCTTGAGTGTTTATTCTCTGAACAAGTTGTTCAGATGTCAAGATCTATCCATTCTTTCAATTCCCTTTCATGCCTTCATTATTCATTTTCTTGGCCAGCATCCTGAATTAGTTATTTGCCTTATTTACCTTGGTAATTGACATGTACTTTCTACAAAAATGCTTTTTGGATACAGCTTCTGGCCGGGGCTAAGTGCTTAAGTTTGCTCAACCTGCGTGATTCTCCACTGACTGCAGAAACAATCGCAGGAAAGTAAACAGTCAAGGCATTCAGATGTTCCATCATGTGGACCCAACGTTGTTTCCTGAAACCCTTCTCCTTTGTGTAGAGCACTGTGAAACTGATGGAGATGCTTGGCAGTCCCCACAATAGGATAACTCTGTGCTATCAGGACTCTGGCTTCTGCTGGTTCTCTAGGTGTTTAAATCCTACCTCGTATGAATGACTCAAATTTTATGTTCTTCACAATGCCTTGACTCTCAGAGGTCTTGAAAGCAGAAAGCAGTGGGTTTTTTTTCTATGATCCCTTGATCTTTGTGGGGATTCCTTTTATTTTTCTTAATTTAAACTTTTTTTTTTTAGAATTTCACTCAAGAGTATTGTATTTGTATAACTTCTACTGCTCCCGCTCCCCTCACTGTTTACTGATATTTACAGTCTAGCTCTGGGGCACTTTTTATATTCCTTGTCTCTTTCATAAAACTGATTATTTATAGGGTTTCATAATCATCTATAATTTTTGTTCTTTGAAATTATAATATAATTACTTAATATCACCCTTTTATTTACTCCCTACAATGCCTTCTACATACCTCTTAGTTCTCTCAAATTCCTGGCCTCTTTTTCTTTAACGTTGTTACACACACACACACACACACACACACACACACACACACACACACACACTCCTAAATATATAACTATAATCTGCCCAGTCTGTGTAATATTACTTGTATTTAATTACCTCTGATCTTTCAGTTCTGTGTAGACAGAACTGACATCTCTTCTAAGGTTGAAGGATAAAATTTCTTCCCCTTCTCTATCCCTCACACCTTCTTTTCTCCTCCCTTTCTGTCAACATCAAGGATTTAAGGAAGTAAACCCAGGTAGTAGTTCACAGACTAGGCAATGATGAAACACTGTTAGTCTAACTCACTAGATAAGGTCAACTCCCATCATTTTACCTCAATTGGGAATTACTCTGACTTTGGAGTAAAATAAGGAGACTACATTCTAGTTCCTTCTCTCAGTTCTATGATTTGATGCTTCTGTCCATTTTATGTGAAATTTGTGGGGAATGCACATTTTCCAAACTTAATTGCCTATGGGATAGCGTTTAAAGCATTATTTATTGGCAGAATGTGATAATTTGGGATTCAATAACACTTTGATTAAAGAAGAATTTTTTACAATAAATTGTTGTAAGAAATAATAAAATACATTGATTCTCGTGTTAACTTAATCACAAAACCAAAATAATAATGCAAACTGAAATAAATGAAGTCATGTTGATTGGAAATATGAGACAAGTAGTTGACATAATAAGATAATTTATTCAATATGAATTAATAATTTTTAGAGGTAAGATGTATGAAAACGATAAATTTGGAAATACTGCAGAAGCAGTTGATCATTAAATTCTGTCTAACACATTTATAATCCACCTGATCACATGAATAACTTTCCTGACTTCTCTCAATCTTCCAACTGGAGGTTTGTATAATAATAGAGACTGTGAAAATATGTTTAAATGTAGTCAATATATTTTATAAGAGGTAATGTTAATAGAGTTTTTTTCCTGAAGTACCTCAGTATCATGTTATTTTAAATGGGTGACCTGTGTGGTCCTAGATGCTATGTCTACAAATAGCCTCTATTCCCCTTCCTCCTCCATTGATGGCAGACTTATACATAGCTGTTGTATCAGTTCACTTACCTAAGAATGTCTCTATTCTATAACATTGGATGTCATGGTAAAATTTTGCAGATGACAATGGAATCATCCATTTTATAGATTTAAATTCAATGTCCACATTATATTCCTTGAG